>NC_134718.1:14796371-15099402 GCF_049634645.1 Pelodiscus sinensis
TTTCCTGTAAAAGATTCACATTATATACACAGTCATGCATTCCAATTTTGGAAACTAGCCATATATTTAGAATGGAAATGTGCACTATAATTAGGGATTCGAGGTATGCTTTGTGCAGTGCAATAATATAATAATAAAAGATTTATTGCATAAGAGGGCATGTACATGGGCTGACCTGGAATTCATGTGAACCTGCCTGGGAATCTTGAAAGATGATACATTGTTGCAAGTAATATTCCATTTTAAATTATTGTCTCCATACAGTCAGCAGCAATGGTACTTCAGAATAGGAGAGCAGCTTCTGGAAATAGCTGAAACTGGCTGTTTTGATCTGACAGCCTTTGGAATTTTTTTTCTATGGTTAAGGAAAGTTAAACATATTTGTTAAGAAATTGCAAGTGTGCTCTCTGGGACACTTCAGTGCACAATCATAAGACCTCTTGAAAAGCTGACCTTGATGATCAAATCAACATTTGTCTGGATAAAAATTAAGCCTCTGGAAGCTACTGTAAATTCTCTGTTATTGGCTGATACTAATGAATGTCTCAAATTGGCCTTTTCCATTTCTTTCAAAATAAATATGCTACTTTAATAGCCTGGTATTAAGGCTTTTCCGTTTAATTCTTTACCACTGAAGGAGTGGTTTGGACAGGATCTTGAAGCCCCCAACCTCCATAATCAAGCCTATTTATCCCAGAAGCCATGTAATGCCCTTGAAATCTGTGGGCAGAAGACTCCTTTATGTACATATTCCTTCCTTTACGGGGAAGGGAGGCTCAGCTGTTTCAGTCCTTCACCATCCCTATCTGGGTGTACACAAGGGGAGGTGAAGGAATCAGTACAGGATACTGGAGCACCATTATGATATGCTGTCAGGCCTTCTGAAACATGCAAAAAAAAGTGAATGCACTATAAGATGGTGTCTGTGTGTGAGGCCCAATATAATGTAAATCATTATAGTCACAAGCATTAATATTTTCTCTTTAAAATCATAATGTAAATGCCTGTGTGAAAATGACAGATTTAGATATAGATTGGGGGCAATTGATTAATCCTGGAGAATTCACATGGCTGGTCACTTTTGGAGATGATGGAGAAATTTGGAAGGAATGTCATAGTTACTTTTTCTTGTTCTCAGGGAATTCATTTTCTGGGCTGAGGTCCAGTCATTATGGGCACAGCTGAAGGGAGAAGTGGCTCTGTGGCAGATGAAACCGCTCTACAAACTGGTTTGAACTAGACTACACATCTCCAAAGTGCAGCTTGTGGTTTGGGTGAGCTCTTAAACCGTACGTGTGATGCTTGAGTCATATCTGGAGCAATACCAGAGCCCAAGCAAACCCATTTTGCAGTCATTCACAATGTCGCCTTTGTAGTTCAGAATCTTGCTGCCTTCTGAATCTTGACTCGGGGAAATATATGGTATATATTTAAAGTACCACTCTGTCTTCCCTCTCTCTCTTAGGGTGTGTCTAGACTACATAGCTCTGTCGATGTAGCCATGTAGGGTAGACACACCCTTACAGTCCACTATTGTCTATTAAACTTTTCCCAGTATATCACCATCTTCTAGCTGAACCTGAGTGTTTGAAATCTACCCCCTAGCATCAGCCTTCAAAACATCTCCTGTGTCCCGTTCCATTGATTTCTTAGCACACTAGCTGCTCCCACTCAGTGCTCTCCTGAATTACAAAATGCCTTTAAATGGGAGACAAGCTTTCACAGTATATTCACAAACTCTTCTTCAGCTTCTGATGTTTGCCGGATCCAATATGGCAGCTTCCCCTTGAAGTCTCTAAATCTGGGTCTGTTGCTGCTGCTCCCCTGGTAGCAAGATGACTGAGATCTCTAAATGCTCATCATCAGGTCTCTCTCACAGATCTGTGCTCTTCATTTCAATTTACTGGCGCATGCAGGGATATGGCAGAGAAGAGAAATGGAATAAAACAACAGAGTCACTCAAAGAATATTGCTTTTTATTTAAGAATTTACTTACTTTTACTTTTTTATTATTTTTAAGTAACTTGTTACACTCTCATTATTTTCTTCCTGCTAACTTCAGACCACTTGATACGGTGAATTTGCAGTATTTCTTAAGAGACGCAACTTCCCTTATTCTTGTACACATTTCTATTGACACAGTCAAAACACATGGGCAGATTCCCTTTTCCATGACGTTTATGGGGGCTGACAGCTGACCTGTATCCAGTTTATGGCTTTGTGGAGTATTCCTCTTGTGGCAAGAAATCCTGGACTGGTGTAAACCCATGTTACCAGCCTTGTGCCACTGCCCTGCTGGTCCCTGGTAGATCGGGAAAGAAGAAGACATGACTAGGGCATCATTGTCCTCAATGATCCCAGGGACTAGTGGAAGGATAATTCCGAGGCTGCTGTAAGTCATCCCGAGGACAAGATCAGAGGAGCTGCAAAGGTGAGTCAATGAAGAGGAAATTAAGTCTCCTGTTCCCCCCACTGTGCAACATGACAATTAACCATGTGAGAAATTTACATTAAATCCTTGTTTACTATACTACAGTGTCTGAAGTTTGAGTGCATAGTTTTCAAACTGGAGTGTGCTTTTTTAAAAACCCTATGTACACAAACGAGACTCCTACAGTAGCCTGGCTTGCAGGGCAGCTGCACAGACTGCCTGAAATCCTGCCTTCTCCATTACCTGCAGCAAAAGTGCAGTTTTGAAGCTGCCTGTTGGCCTTTAAGCCAGTGGTGAAGCTGAACAATCACAAAAGCACCAGCGATGCCTGAATGGGGCTATGGTCAGCTCCTATCTAGTCTCAAATCTTATTCCATGTTGCGCCAGAGAGTGCACCCACCCACAGAGCTCCATGAATGATTTTTGCTACCTCCTTACCTATGTTGTAAAGGCATGTAGGGAAGCCCTCATGCATCTACTGCTTAGGGCGGCAAGTGGCTAGGATATACCTTTTTAATAATGTTTGCACCTTCTACAAGTGAACTGGTAATTTGATCTTCTTATTAAGGTGAAACCACTTATGGTTGGGGGTTTGGCAGAGCATTGGCCTATCCCTGCTACTGTTAACTTTCACCATTTTCTTCAATGGGGGCAAAGAAAGGCTGGTGCTTAGCATTGTTGAAAAATCGCCCCTGAAGATATTTTCTTCCTTAGCATGTTGCTTCCATAATGCTCTTTCCCGGAATGGAGAGTATTTAGAAATCCACCCCCTAGCCCTTTCCTCAAGAGATTATCCCAAAGCATTGCAAATGAAACATTTGTGAGGAGCCTTTCCTGGCAGCCGCTGTCCTGAATTCACTACAGCACAGGAAGAGGGGAGGGGAGGGCTTCACTGCAGTAGATGAGAGGTAGATACATCAGGTGCTAGCTCAGTAATTTTGTTCCCTAGCACAACAGCCATGTCCACGTGGAGGTACATGAGGTGGCACAGTGATCGATCTCCCCTCCATCGCAGGGCTTTACTGGACAAATTGCAGAGAGTGTTGAATGTGATAAGGGGAATGTATCACTGCAAATTTGCTTTATAGGCAAGATATATAAACAAAATGCTTTTTCACAGTCACCAGGCAGAAGATTCCCCTGTGCCTTTATAAGAATTGATCTGCCCTTTAAAGCAGCACACAATCTGAAATGACAGGACTCTATAGGCGATCCAAACAGGGGATGAAGTTGGTTCCTAGATAGCTCTGACAATCTTCTAATACACTTTCATTCTCGACTCTCCCTCCCTGAACAAAACCAGTGTTACTTTGTTGGTGGTACAGTTTAAAAGAGACATAGCACCAGAATAAAAAAGCATCTACAGAGACAAAAGGAAATCTATTGTATAGCTATAGCTCAGTAACTCTGGATTAGGTCATGTCAATGTTTAATCTCACAGAGCAAAGAAAATAAATATCCGAGACACATTAATTCCTTCAACAAGAAAGTAGAAAAGACACTTAGCAAAGAAAGAAGAACCAGGAAATAATTATTAATGAAGAGTATCGAAACTTCCAAAAGTATGGCCCAAGTCCTACATAGATACTGACTATTGTTAATTCAGAACCCACAGGACTTGAGACATTGTGGTTTTCATTCATCCACCTGTGTAATTATATACTAACCTTTCTTTGCTCCCAAAGAAGATATATAATCCTGATTCTTAGCTGGGCTGGCCGAAGTCCGGAGTTCTATAATATGGATATCTTGTATTGTCCAGCCCATGTATACAAACATTCTCAGGCAGCTCCTCTCCTCCTCCTCCTCCTCATCTTTCCTCCCTCGAATTATGAGGTTGATTTAGAATTCATTAATTATAAAAAAGAATGACTATTGGGTTCTTGTTATTTGACTTCAGGAGTTTATGGATTTTTGGGGGGCAATTTTTAATGCTTTCCTTCACAAGTATGAGAAGCTAGAAACTTAACTCTTAATTTGTTTTGAATAGTAAGATTTTTGCATAAATCACATGATTCCAGGAGCTGAGGCTTTATGAAGAAACACCAACCATTGCAGGACTTGTGATAAAATCACAAGCATTGGCCACTCACCATGCTGTTTATGGAAGTAATAGGTCCACAGTTGTGCTCCCCATCTTGATCCAAGCAGAATCAGTCAGATCAGGATGGAATGTTCCATCCTGTCGTCCTCTGTGGGCAGCATCTTCCCAGGGGAGAAAAAAAAAAAAGCAGAGGTAATTCCATGCAAAGTGCAGCATTCTGTCACAAAATTGGGGCACCATTTTCTCAAATATGAAGTTCTAATTTCATAATTGTAGAAAACAATTGTTGTATTAATGTTCATTTATATTAACATTGAAGAACAGCATTTAGTTTTCACTTGCAGAAAAATCTCGTCAGTATTAAAAAAGTCAATAAATTATAGCCTAAAGATCATTTGCCAGAATCTTAAAATTTGCCCCATGCTACACATGTCCATTTAAATAAAGAAAGAATATTGCTAAGAATAAATCCAAAGTTCTATTCGTGCCACATTTGTTAATATCAAAACACACGAGTTATGATCCCTATTGACCACTAAGAGTAAAATGCTTTTTCTAATGAGACGCACACGTCTTTTCAGCATAGAACTTCTCTAGTTTAGTTCAAGTGACTCATTGAACTTGTGTGTAGAAAGGTTTAAATCACTCTTAGGGTATGTCTACACTAGCCCCCTAGTTCGAACTAGGGAGGCTAATGTAGGCATTCAAAGATGCAAATGAAGCCCGAGATTTAAATATCCAGGGCTTTATTTGCATGTTCCCGTCCGGTCACCATTTTGAAATTCCACTAGCCTGAAGTAACTGCCCGCGGCTACGCGTGGCAGTGAAACAGCAATTCGAACTATGTTCTTAGTTCGAATTACCTGTTTAACCTCATTCCAGGAGGAGTAACAGTTAATTCGAACTAAGGACTTAGTTCGAATTGCCGTTTCACTGCCGCATGTAGCCGCGGGCAGTTACTTCAGACTAGTGGAATTTCAAAATGGCGACCGGACGGGAACATGCAAATAAAGCCCGGGATATTTAAATCCCGGGCTTCATTTGCAACTTCGAATGCCTACATTAGCCTCCCTAGTTCGAACTAGGGAGCTAGTGTAGACATACCCCTAGACTCCTCTTTATTGTGTGTCAATGGTGACCTTGCTGGAGCTATCCTAGCTGTATTTATTTCATGGAATCTTATGGGAAAAAATACCAGTATTGTGGAGATTTGAGAAAAGAAAGTTCAGGAGATTCACTTAAAAAAACAAACTGGTGACATCTAAATGAGGTCCTGGAACTTGAAGAGTAGGAGATTATCTTTCATTCTGTGTTTTATATGAAACGCACTACCAGAAATATGTAGAAACAGAGACAAATGTGATATGTGAGACATATTTTTCTTGGTGTCGCTGTTTATGTGGAAACTTAGCTGCAATGTTTAAGATTTCTGATGTTACTTACTTACCATTCATATATGTAACCTCCGGGAATTTAAATGAAAGATAAACATGGATTTGAAAACTCTTTAGGCTATGCTGAGGTTTTCTGGATTTCATTAGGTCCTTGTGGTTGCTATGCTAACAGATAATATGCCAACATTTACTTCAATGCTGTGGTTGCTGAGCACAACTGATATGCATCCAAGTGAAGTTGATGAATGTTCTTCAGTGATTGCACTGCTGTACAGTGAGGCATACATTACTGACGTGGTTATTCCACAGCAATACAACAGTGAATCTCAGAGGATAAGATACCACACTAGATGCATTCTGTAATTCCATTGTCTGTAGAAATACACTCTTATTTGGACATCACACTGTCTGTTATGTTGTTTTAATCATCTAGGATGAGCAAAGACCTAAAGTAAACCTAAATGCAGAACTTGTGTACAGGAAAGTAAATCCACAGAAAAACCCACAGGCAATTTTCATGTAGGGAAGTGTTAATATTATATATGACAGGTCTGGCAGATTCTGTGATATCTCCTGATAGAGGAAAAATATAGCATACTAAAACAGCTACTGAATAAAATGAAGGCTCCAATTATGAAAAGGATTATGTGTTTTGAAAGTGAAATTTACTATATATGTGAGTTTGTCTCGCTGTGCATCTGTGCTTCTGTCTGTCTGACTGTTTGTCTGTCTATTTGTGTGTCTGTCTGTTCCAGAACTCATCCTGAATGGTAAGAATTAGGATCACAGCATTTGGTAGGCAGCTTCCTGTTATCCTAACTTCAAGCAAGTAAGTGTTTGGTTGTGCCAGGAAAATTGGATGTGCCTAGAATGGGATTGCTTCTCCTAACACCATTCAAAAAAGAGACAGATTCACCAGGCAAGTGAAAGGGGCTGGCTGGGGGCATATACCCCCGCTATCCATAACTGCCCCAGGGCTGAGCCCCGAGCCCCGCACTTACAGGTGCCTAATTTGGATTGCTGCACCCTTATCTTTATTCTTTGCTCTATGACATTGTATCAGTCAGCTGTCAAATGGCTTGGGCCCCCTTTTACCTGTTCTTGCTGAGCCAGGCGCTAAAGCCTCCTCCAACAAAGAATGCAGGCAATGCCACCACCAGCTGCTGATGCAGACACTGAGATCAGCTCTGGGAGCATTAAGGGTATGTCTACACTACCACCCTAGTTCGAACTAGGGTGGTAATGTAGGCAACCGGAGTTGCAAATGAAGCCCGGGATTTGAAACGAGGAGTAACGGTAGGAAACCTAGTCCGAACTACCTAGTCCGTGCCACGTGTAGCCGCGCGGCACGGAGTCCGCACATTTAAAAATGGCGGTGCCCGGCTTTATGCAAATGAAGCCCGGGAAATTCAAATCCCGGGCTTCATTTGCAACTCCGGTTGCCTACATTACCACCCTAGTTCAAACTAGGATGGTAGTGTAGACATACCCTAAGTTACTCCAGCACCCAGATGTTCACTCCTTTTTTGGTACAAACCCAAAGTCATGTGAAGTTTGCCTCTTTCCTCATTCTACGAGGAATAACGCCTATTCCAAAATAGCTGTTTCGAAATAAGGCCTGTGTAGATGCTCCACTTCTGCTATTTCGAAATAGCCCCTCACCAGGGCCATTCTAAGTTATTCCTCCTGGGGCTCTAATTGGAGACAGCACATCTATGTTAGGAAAGCCTGCCTCGGACTACTTTTGGGGCTTCCCTGCAGTGTAGATGTGCTATTTTGAAATAAGCTATTTCATAATAACCATTCTGGAAATAACTGTGCAGTGCAGACGTAGCCCAGATGTATGTTGGAAACACTGACAAGTTATTCTGCATTAGTCTCCAGTTAACATTAAGCAGAATCACTATGGATTGTGATAGGAAAGGAGAAACAGAAAACCAACCCAACAAACCTTATTGACTGAAGGAGCATAAAGGCACTATGTAGATGTGATCGTGTCAAACTTACCTTCTGTACATCGTGATGATAGTGCATGTTCCCTCTGCAATATTTTCTTCATACTGTCAATAAAGGCACATGAAAATATTCAAAGGCATAACCATTGTAAATTTGAATCTCAAGTTTACATTTGTCAAACTTTTACTCATGTTTGCATGCTTTGGAGCACCTGGATCAGTTAAGCACAGGCCTAGTTTCTAACATCTACAATTTTGCAGCTAGTAACAAAACAGAGAATGACAGATTGATGTGGACAACAGAGATAAAGCTAAAGATGGAAGTATAACACTGATTTAAGAACTGATTTTTTTTGGCAAATTCATAGATTTATGTAATCGTTATATTAATTTAAATGGGCATGTGTTGTTATTGATACATGGATCTTAAGGTAGAAGATTAAATGTGTGAGTATGCATAGAATGCCTCATTACTTCTGACATTTTTACTTTATACATGATTAAGTTCATTGATCTACTTGGTAATAAAGTCACATAAAATATGCATATAGCAAGGTTGTCATTTAGTAAAGACTGGATGTGATGCAGAATCCAGTAACATATTTCAGAACATTTTTATTAACTAACTTCTTAATTCAGGTTCCTTCGGAATACTAGAAATGTCAATGAAGTTCATTTGGCAAAAGGAGACAGCTGATATTGTATTTTAATGTAAGTCACAGATTGCGTGTCTTTTATTTATAATTTATCTCTCTCTTTTACCATATCATTCATGTTTTTGATGTTTATATTCCAAGCAAAACTTGAAAGCCAGAGATGAATTTTAGGAAATTATCAGCTAATGTATATTAGAGTTAGTAGCACTGGAGTAAATGATCAAACCTGCAGGGGAAAAGATCAAACCTGCATGTGAGAAAAACACCCCAGTTTAAAATTCCCAAATGTAATTAAACCAAGGTCTTTAGTATTTATCTTCTGAAATGTGAAGTGAAGGTAAAAATGTCTTGTCTTATATTACTTTAAAACATACGTAATATCAATAACGTTACTTGGATGGGAGCAAGAAAAATGTTTGTGTGTTAATAAGAAGTGAAAGTTCCGTTGTATTAGAGATTTTCCTTTATAATAAATTAGTGTTGATATTGTACAAACGTCATACCAGTGAAATTCCATTGTACAGTAAATTTGTGCCGTATTCTTCATCTTTGTCAATATTATTGGAAAGAAAGAATGTCATAAGAAAACTGTAATATGCATGACAAGTTTCTTAAATGCATACTAGCAACAAAATATAAGACAAAAGTGAGGGAATAAAGTGTGTAGAAAAGACAGAACTTAGCAAGCAGCAGCTCATGGAGTTTCTTGCCCAATCTTCTCTTGTCTTGTGGACATGGCTGCAGTCCTTGCACATCCTTCCCAATCCAGTGGAGAAAAGTGATATCCTCAGTTCTCAATTTTAATCAGACTTTTATCTGGCTCTTTGGTCCAACATAGTAAAAATTATTAGAAGATTGCTTCTGACTAGTGACTACATTTTAGACAACAGATTGCAAACTTATTTGCACTTGAAAAAGGAATCATAGATCATAGAATCATAGAAGAGACCACAAAAGGTCATCAAGTCCAGCCCCCTGCTCTAGGCAGGACCAATTCCAACTAAATCAACCCGGCCAGGGCTTTGTCAAGCCGAGACTTAAACACCTCTAGGGATGGAGACTCCACCACTTCCCTAGGTAACCCATTCCAGTGCTTCACCACCCTCCTAGTGAAATAGTTTTTCCTAATATCAAACCTGGACCTCTCCCACCACAAATTGAGACTATTGCTCCTTGTTCTACCATCTGTCACTACTGAGAACAGCCTCTCTCCATCCTCTTTGGAACCTCCCTTCAGGAAGTTGAAGGCTGCTATCAAATCCCCCCTCACTCTTCGCTTCTGCAGACTAAACAGACCCAACTCCCTCATCCTCTCCTCATAAGTCACATGTTCCAGCCCCCTAATCATTTTGGTTGCCCTCCGCTGGACCCTCTCCAATGTGTCCACATCCTTTTTGTAGAGAATCTCTCTGCATTTTTCTTCCCTGAATACCTGGGTCTACAGAGCTGATTTCACCCTAGTCATAATTTAGAGTAGCTGCAGTAGTGTTGACTTGTAACCTTACATAGGGGACAATATGCCAACAGAAGTGATGGAACACCAGGACTTACATACCTGAACTTCAGTACCCAGAAAGATTAAACAATCAATTTGGAGACATCTAGAAGATAATAAGATGATAACAGTCAGCATGAATTTGTCAAGAACAAATCATGTCAGACCAATCAAATAGTTTTCTTTGACATGGTTCGGGTTAGGGGGGAGGTGGTAGATGTGGCACATCTTGACTTTAGCAAGGCTATTGATACATCTTGCATGACCTCTGGGTATGTCTACACTACAAAGTTAATTCGAAATAACGGCCATTATTTCGAATCAACTTTAATAGCATCTACACATACAAACCGCTATTTCGAAATAAATTCGACATAGTGGAGCCCTTATTTCGAATTTGGTAAACCTCATTCTACGAGGAATAACACCACATTCGAAATAGCTAATTCAAAATAAGTGCTGTGTAGACACTTATTTCGAATTAGGGAGCCTCCAGCACTTCCCAGTTCCCCCTGGTGGCCACTCTGGGCACAACCAGGAAAATTCGTCTGCTCCTCCCCCAGCCCCGGAGCCGTTAAAGGGGCAGACTCTGGCCACTGGGCACATGCAAGAGCCAGGCCTGCCAGCAGCTGCAGACCCTCAGCCAGTGGCCACATGATGGCAGCCAGTGGCAACCAGCTGTCCCCCGCCCAGTCCCCCAGCACCCAGGGGCCAGCCAGGGGCCGTAGACAGTGCGCGCCCTCATGGACTAGTACGGAGATCATGGACCTCATTGATCTCTGCACTAGTTGGAGGAACGCGGCTGTCTATGGCCGCATAGCGGTCACCATGGCCAGGAAAGGCCACAGGCGCACCCAAGAGCAGGTGCGCCTGAAGGTGAAGGAGCTGCGGCAGGCGTACACCAGGGACGGCTTCAGCAGGGGCTGACACCTGCCCATACTTCCCCGCCCTTGACCGACTCCTGAGGGGGCGGGGCGGTCCATGCCAGCCTGGGAGGCAGTGAGCCGGGACTGGAGGGCCCTGACCTGAGTGCACCAGAGGGGCCACCACCAGCTGTCTCGGCACCGGAGTCTGCAGGGTTGTCCAGGGAGGCCATACCACGTAAGTGCCAGCACTGTCCCCTACCCGAGGGGGCAGAGTGGAAAGGGAGACCAGGGACTGCATGCATGGGCCATGCCTCCCACGGATCATGCAGCCACATGAGTATGTGCCATGCCACCCTTGGGCAGGTGGCTCCAGCTGCGTGACACCCAGGGGCCATGGCCCAATAGGCACGTGCGTGTGTGAAGAGACCTGACACACTCCCAACCCCGGGGTGGGACCCAGAAGGATGTTCTCCCTTCACACGCCCCCTCTACACAGAGGCAGGGGACATCTCCCCCCGCCCCGGCCACAGTATACACGGCACAGAGGCATGGGTGCGGTCTTGGGGCAGCTTCCAGTCTTGGGGAGAGCCAGACATCCTGACCATGGCCTCTGTGCAAGCACATCGGCTCTGACGGTGCAGGGCACAGTCGCCCTCACGTCGCGGGGGGGGGGGGAGGACGAAAGGGGGGACTGGGTATCACTCACTGCATCCCCAGGGAGAATTGAACACTTCTCTTCTTTCTCTACAGCTGCACCAGCTGCTCGTTCAGGTTGCACCACCCCGCCCGGGACATGCTCCCGCACCTGCGGCCTCAGCAGGACCACCACCAAGTGGCAGGGGTACTGGGACCAGCATCTGGGGGCCCTGCGAGCCCTACACCATAAGAACATAAGAACGGCCGTACTGGGTCAGACCAAAGGTCCTTCTAGCCAAGTATCCTGTCTGCTGACAGTGGCCAGCATCAGGTGCCCCAGAGAGGGTGGACTGAAGACAATGATCAAGCGATTTGTCTCCTTAATTCGAACTAGCAGAGTGCTTAATTCGAACTAGGTAAACCTCATTCTATGAGGACTAACGCCTAGTTCGAATTAAGTAGTTAGAATTAAGGGCTGTGTAGTTGGAGGCTAGCCCTTCCCAGCTTGCCCTGGTGGCCACTCTGGGCCAAGCCAGGGAAACTCTTCTGCCCCCCTCCCGGCCCTGGAGCCCTTAAAGGGCCCCGGTCTGGCTACGGTGCCCATGCCAGGTGCAAGCCTGCCAGCACCCAGCCAGCAGACCCTGCACCTGGCACGGCACGAACCAGCCACTCGCTGCCACCCAGTCCTCCGCCTCTTCCCAGGACCAAGCTGACAGCTCCCAGGAGCCTGCCCGGGGCTGCAAGAGGCAGGCGCCCGCCTGGTCTAGTGCGGAGATCGTGGACCTCACCCAGGTTTGGGGGGAGGCCTCCAACGTCCACGACCTCCCCACTAGGCACAGGAAAGTGGCTGTCTAAGGCAGGATAGCTGCCAGCCTGGCCACCAAAGGCCACATGCAAACCCAAGAGCAGGTTTGCATGAAAATCAAGGTGGTCCAGTGAGACCCCCGACCCTGAGCCCTGAGCTTAGAACATAACGGCTGTACTGGGTCAGACCAAAGGTCCATCTAGCCCACTAGCCTGTCTGCTGACAGCGGCCAACACCAGCTACCCCAGAGGAGATAGACCGAAGCCATTTGTCTTGTGCCATCCATCTCCAGCCTTCCACAAACAGAGGCCAGGAACACCATTCCTACCCCCTGGCTAATATCACTCCATGGACCCAAGCTCCATGACTGTAGCTAACTTCTCTTTAAACTCTGTTATAGTTCTAGCCTTCACAGCCTCCTGTGGCAAGGAGTTCTACAGGTTGATTATTTGCTTTGTGAAGAAGAACTTTCTTTTATTAGTTTGAAGCCTGCTACCCATCCATTTCATTTGGTGTCCTCTAGTCCTTATATTATGGGAACTAATGAAGAACTTTTCTTTATGCACCCTCTCCACACCACTCATGATTGTATAGACCTCTATCATATCCCCCCTCAGTCTCCTCTTTTCTAAGCTGAGAAGTCCCAGTCTCTTTAGCCTCTCTTCATATGGGACCTGTTCCAAACCCCTAATCATTTTAGTTACCCTTTTCTGAACCCTTTCCAAGGCCAAAATATCTCTTTTGATTTGAGGAGCCTACATCTGTACACAGTACTTAAGATATGGCGTACCATAGTTTGATACTTCCCCTCCTCCTTCTTCCCCTGGCTTCCCCCTTCCAGTTCCCTGCTCCCAGGTTTCCCCCTCCCTTCTCCCATTCTCTCTCTTCCCCTCTCCCACTTCCTTTTCCCAGTCTCCCCAGAGGTTAATCCATCCCCCCCCCCCCCAGTTTTGTTAAATAAAGAGAGTTTATTTTTGATCACACGTGTCCTTTATTTTTTCCATCAGGAAGGGGGGCTAGGAAGGGGTAAGTGGAAGGAGGTGAGGGAGGAATGGGGTATGAGCCCCCGATGGGGAGGACTGGGGTAGCTCTGCGGGCTTCTCGGGGTGGAAGCTCTCCTGCAGGGTCTCCTGGATCCTGACAGCCCCCCAATTGGCCCCCCTGGATGGCAGCCTGCGGCAAGTGCAGCCAGGCTGATGGCCAAGTGCTGTGATGTGCCAAGTGCGGGCACTCAGGGCTCTCAAGGCAGGACTGCTTTGCTGTCCCTCATCGAGGTATACAAGCAAGCGGGGAACCCTGAGAACTGTCTGTCCAGGCTGGGGGTCGGGTCCCTTTAAGCACAGCCCTTGGCTAGCCTGAGACAGCAGCTCCACGCTCTAAGTCCTAACCTGATGCCCTGCTGGTACCTATTCCGGCCAGCCTGAACTTCGGTTCAGGGTCCACTCAATGTGGACATGCTATTTTGAATTAGCAAAATGCTAATTCGAATTAGTTTTTAGGTCTAGATGCACTAATTCAAATTAGCTTAGTTCGAATTAACTAATTTGAATTAAGTTAGTTCGAATTAGTGCTGTAGTGTAGACATACCCTTAGAGTGCATCTACACTACACCTGGAGCTTGAAATAAACTAGGTAATTTGAGCTACGCAAATTGCATAACTTATTTTGAGTCAATTTTGAAATAGCTTATTTTAAAATTTGGTTTTGCCTACACAGTGCTTATTTTGAAATAAATCACTGTTCCAAAACATCCCTTACTCCTCATGGAATGAGCTTTACAGGGACATTAGAATAGTGAGCCTGTTATATTTCAAAATAACGGGCACACTCAAAGACGTGAAATAGCTATTTTGGGATACCTCTGGTATCCCGAAATAGCGCTGCAGTGTAGACATGACCTTAGTTCTGACTTGAGTTCAGGGGACTGAACTAGATGACATCTCAAGGTCCCTACCAGTCCTACAATTCTATTACACTATGATTTTTGCTGAGATGTACAACTTTGTTTTTATAGTGTTTTATAATCAGTTATTCGCTGAGCATTTTAAAGACTTAGGGGTGGGAAAACTGATCTGAATACCCCTATTTATTGCACAAACACTTATGTGGTGTCTTATTTATTCTGTGGTTTATACATGGACATATAGGGTAAATTTCAGCTCATGTTCTCTATTATAAATCCTGAGAAAATCCAGTAAACTAATTCAAATTTAAATTGATGTAACTAAAAGCACAATCGATGAAAAGCTCTTCTGTGCAATAGTTGCTGATAAAAATGGTTAGGTGTACATTGTGTAAATGCTGGGGTTTTTTATACAAGTGGATGTGGCCTGCTGGAAAGTTGGCTCAAATTCTTCAGTTCACAGACAGAAATAAACACCTATTATCTACATAACCCAATGAGTGCAAAGCAAACATTAAAATGAATATTAACATTTAATTACCCACCCTTGGACCGCCAGGTGTCCCATAATCCCACTCTTGAAAGCAAGATGTCGTCTCACCTCACTCCATTAATTCCACAAAATGGCAGAAACTCTAATGCCATCAAAAGACAGGAGTGTGTTTTGTTTTAGGTTATTGGTTTACAATAATGTTTTATCTGTTGTGTTGAAATTATTATGTGGAACATTTCAATGGGACCTTTGGATCAATGGGAATTGGTTCCTTAGCTCCTCTGAAAATCTCAGCCTCTCTGAAATGATTTCAGCGAAGATCAGTAGTTGGGCACAAGAGACTTAGGCCCAGATCTTCAAAGATATTTAGGCCTTAGTTCCCATTTTATTCACTATAGTAATTACCTTAAGAAATTAACATAAGACTGGAAGGAACCCCCAGTGCAATGCTACTGCAGGCACAACCATCATATGATCCTATTCATAAATGCTTTATTCTTTAAATAATATACAATAAACCTTTCCCTAAATGTATTATTTCTGAGATGCAGCATATAATTGAATATTTTAAAATAAGTATCAAGTGAGCATCCTATAATCTTGTCTAGAATAGCTGTGTGATTAAACAAAATGTATGTATTGTATGAAGTAATCTTCACAGATCCAGCTGTTAAGGTCAGTAGGGAGTATTATGATAATCTAGTGTGACCTCCTATATAATATGGGCAAAAGAACCTTAGCTGATAATTTCTGCATCGAGCCCATTACTGTTATCTGAGCCACCATCTAAGTTTTAAAAAATATTTCTTATCTTGATTTAAAGGCTCCTAGTGATGGAGAATCCACAATATCCCTGGGTAAGTTGCTTCAGGTAATGCATATGGTCATCATTTATAGCACTGAGAACTCAGCAGCAGTAAGATATACTTTTATAGGTATGCACCTTCTTTAGGGACATATTTAATTCAGAAGAGAAGATATTAACTTACTTACAGCACTAGGGTATAAATAGCTGTCTCTTTGCTGCATGTTCAACTCCACCACCCTCCAAAAAGATGGAGATTTTGTAGTTCTTAAATTTAAAAGCTGCTCTTAGTAAATAATGTTTCCAGAAGGATATTTTATCTTTGAAACTGCTTTATCCCATTGGAGAGCCTTTCAGAATTTTACAAACAACTCTGTGCAATACCTGAAATCTCACCATTTTTCATTGACAATGAAGTGCCGGGCAGAGGAGATAAAGTCAAAAAAGTGTCCAACTAGCCATGATCATGCAGTAGGTATTGTTGCACGATAGGAAAAAAGTTCTTAACAAAGATCAATTAGGCTTTAAAATAGTCTTCTAATGAAAATGCTGACACCCCATTACTTGAGACACTGAAAACTAGACTGATCAAAGAACCAGTCTTCATGTCCTCACCCTGCATTTTAAATTACAATGAAATTACAACAACTGTCTTGAGCTATCAGTGTTTCAGGCCACCAGACCCCTAGCTGGTGTCAACTTATGTCAAGTTACTTGGAGAATCTGGAACAATATTTTAAGAAACCCTCCATTAGGTGTTAGAACCCTGCTAGCAGTCCCATCCTTCTACAACCGGCACAGCAAATTTACCTTTCCATTGGGGACAAATCTTGATCTCTGTCTTTTTGTACTTATGTACTTTCCTTCCTTTATTAACTCTGTAAGAAGATAATCCCCTTTATTTAGCAGATCCTTAACCTTTTAACACTTATGTCTAATGCAGAAATGCTCACCTGCTGGTTTACTTCAATTACATTTCCTTTTTTTTTCTTTGCCCATGAGTATGAATCATACTTTGGGTGACATTTTGTTAAGTGGGATGATTTTTGCTAAATTACAAATGTATAATGTTTGATTCTTTTTCTTAAAAAACAACAACCTTCACTATATCTTCTTTGTTCTAAAAGTGTTTCAATGCCAAACAACCTTTCCTTTCACTTTATCTTATTGTTTGTGTGATGATGTATCACATTTTACAGGTAAGACTGTATTGAATGTAGATATTGCATATTCTATGATCTTCCATGTAGCATTAAAGAGTCTCATAATACATTATCTCTAAAAGACAGTTTCTTCTTCTTTTCAGCCAGTTCCTGAGTCTAGCAGGTTTCTGACAGAGAAAAAGATGAAATGTGGTTAAGGCCCTGACCTGTACATGTGAGATGAAATCTTGGATCTATCATTGATTTTCCTTGCAATTTTGGGTGGGTAGCTTTATCTCTGTCACCTCTGTTCTTTCATAAAATGTGCTTTAGTTCCTCATTGCCTGAATTATCTAGCCAGTTTATAAACTGTTATGGGAAGGGATTGTTTCTTTGTGTATACGCAATAAGCACTAAGAGGCTCCAATCATATTTGTTGCCTGTAGCTAATGTGATGCAAATACTTAACATTAAGACCCTTTGTGTTGTTTGCTGTTGCTAGAGCTGGTCAAACTATTAATTGCAAAATGTTTGTTTACTAAATGCTAGCCTTAATGATGACACACAGCTGATTTAAACTTCCTCCTCCCTCAATACAGATTAGAAATCAGACAAAAATAATGAAAAGAATCATCATGGAAAAGAGGTGTGAAAAGTTCTGATATGCTGAAAGTGAAGGGAGTGATTTTCAGTTACACAAATATCTTTTTACATTGTGCTGGAAACATAAAAGGGACTTCAAAGGGCAGTAAATTATATTTACGTCCACTGGAAGGCCCCTTTGCATGAACAGAGTTGAATATAGTGACCATAGAAAAGGGAATCAGGTTCTTTATATAAATGCTGTGGATATTACTAGCAAGATGTACATCACAATGTTTATCTGATCTATATTGGTTTATCTGGATTGGCTTGCCCAAATATGGATCCAGAAAAAATCCACTGATTATGATGCTTTAAGGTATTATTCACCATAACTTAGTTTCCTGTAATTAAAAAAACCAGTTATAGTTATATTGCACTCAGTCAGTTGGCAAATCAGCAGCAATGAATAGCATCCCTTAATATTTGCAGGTTCACTTCTGGTAGACAATTATGCATCTATAACATTGATTGATCATGGTTTCCTATTTTGTTTTTTTTCCTCAGCCCACCCTCATGTACTCCCTATTTCATGTAAGAACCCATATTTCATTTCACTTCATGCAACATATGCAAAATCAAGAGTTGTAGGTAATACATGGTTGACTTTTCAATTTATGGTACTAAACAGAAACAGTAGTAACATTACTGCCCCCGAAATGAAGTGGAATAAAAACTATCGACATAAATGAGATTTGAATTAGTGATGTAATGATGAAACTATCCATCTCCCATTTCCTTCCTCCCTGAGCCATATAATCTGTGATGAGGAGCTTATTCTACATTCAGGCCTAATTTTACAAACTTTTTTGTATACAAAGGAAAAAATACCTGACTTGTGATTTATTGAAAATAATTGTATAGTCAATTCATAAATTTCTATTGTTTTATATTCTCAGAGATTAACAATAAGGAGGTCTGAAGCAATGTTAACAAAGTCAGTTGGGCTTCTGGTTGGCACAGCAGTGTGCCCACAAGTATTAGAGTATAAGACTGGGACTATACATATATATTGTGACTAAATAATGACTAAGGGTAACATGAAAATCTTCAGCTGGGAGAAGGGGAATGAATCAGTGATTTTGAGCCCAGTGTTGGTTCTATAATTTACTTCATAGTCTTTACTCAGGTATAACACTTGTAGAACACAACAGTTTTACCTGAGGAAGAACTTCAGGATTTGGCCATTTATTTCCTCTATCATTTGTGAACTATTTGGTCAATCTAAACTCATGGAAATAAATAGTACTATTTCACCCTATGATTCTTTCCTCCCAAGTGCAGGACTGTACTTCTCCTTATTCAACCTCATGAGATTTCTTTTGGCCCAATCCCTTAATTTGTCTAAGTCATTCTGGACCTTATCTGTCCCCTCCAGCATCCCCCCAGTTTAGTGTCATCCACAACTTATTTACCATGCAATCCATCCCATCATCAATGAAGAGGTTGAAGAAAACTGGCCCCAGAACTGACCCCTGGGTCACTCTGCTAGATACCAGCTGCCAATAGATATTGAGCCTTTGATCACTACCCATTGAGCCCAATGATCTAGCCAGCTTACTGTCAACCTTTTAGTCCATTCATCCAAGCCATTTGTTTTTAACCGTGGAAGATGGTATCAAAACGTTGCTAAAGTCGAGGTATACAGTATCCACCACTTTCCTTATATCCACAGAGCCATTTATTTTCTTATAGAAGATGATTAGGCTGGTTGGACATGACTTGTCCTTTGTGAATCCATTTAACCTGTTCCTGATAACCTTCTTTTCCTCTAAATGGATTCCTTGAGGATCTTTTGGAAGTACACAGATCAATTTTTCAGGTCTGGGAAACTTAATCAGTGTGTCACGGTTAAATTCAACATTGAACAGATTAACATAAGTTAAGTAACATATTTCAAGGGATCATTCAAGAGGATGAGCTTGGAAATCAAGAGGATTTCCCATTACTAACCTTCTAGTCATAGGAAGGAAAGGCATATAGAAGGAGGGGAAAGCATCGGTGGAGGTTATTGTAATAAGCTATAAACCCAGCATTTTTATTCAGTCTGTGTTTAGTGTCTATCAAAGTTATTACTTTAAACTCTTGGGCTCATCTTTTGAAAGTGCTGTGCAGGTTTTCTTTGAGAATGAGGACAAAGGAAAGTGATTGCTTTGTGAAAAGTGTTCACCCAGAGGTGATATGGTGGTTTTGCCTTTAGAAATAATTTCTGGACAAGTGCACTTCAAAACCAATGATACACCTCAGACATAGTGATGATTTTTTCATCTGCTGGGCAGATGACTTAAACTCCCTGGCTACGTCTACACTGGCATGATTTTCCGGAAATGCTTTTAACGGAAAAGGTTTCCGCTAAAAGCATTTTTGGAAAAGCGCATCTAGATTGGCAGGATGCTTTTCCGGAAAAGCACTTTTTCCGCTAACGCGTCCATGGCCAATCCAGACGCACTTTTCCGCAAAAAAGCCCCGATCACCATTTTCGCAATCAGGGCTTTTTTGTGGAAAACAATACTGTGTTTGGAAAAAGACTTTTGCCCGAATGGGAGCAGCATAGTATTTCCGGAAAATCACTGACGATCTTACATGAGATCGTCAGTGCTTTTCCGGAAATTCAAGTGGCTAGTGTAGACAGCTGGCAAGTTTTTCCGGAAAAGCGGCTGATTTTCCGGAAAAACTTGCCAGTCTAGACACAGCCCCTCAGATTTTCACCATAACTTTAAACCCACCACCTGACCATTAAATTCTCTCTGGAATTCTCCCACACCAGAATCTACTTCCAGAACACCATAATCAGCTTCAGTAAATGGAATCCTGAGAACAAAATTATTCAAGAAACCCATGGATCACTACACCTGCCTTCACAGATCCAGTAACCAGCTCACACATACCAAGAAAGCTGTTATATACAGCCATGCACACAGATACCACATCATATGTTCTGAGGAGAAAGTTCAGAATCTATATCTTACCATATTCAAAATCATCTTCACCAACCAAGGACAAACCTCAAACCTTCAGATAAGATCGCATATGGAACGGGCCATTTAAATATCCTCACAGAACCTACTTCAATCAAAAATAAAACCCCTTATGACCTCACATCCTTTGTTGTCATCTGTCACCTCACACTAGAAACCATTTTGGATATCATCAAAGACCTACAACTCATTATTTTTAGCCCTCCTCCCACCCCGCCAGAGAGAAATCTGTTTGGAACCCCATACTCTTGCTTTCAAACAACCTCCCAACTTCTGATAGCTCAGACCATGACCCACCAACTCAAAATAATACTAGACCCTGCCTAAACAACAAATGCAAAATCTGCAAGCATGTCTCCACTACTACAATGATCAACATCCACCCCAACACACCTTTCAAGATCCAAGAGTCCTACGCAGGCCTATCACAACATGTAGTGTACCTCATCCAAAGCACTCAATGTCCCAATAGCAACAGTGCGGGTAAAACCAGACAAGCACTATGCTATCAAATGATATTGCTATAGGGAAATGAGAAGACAAAATCAGAACATACTTGTTGTGAACACTTTTCACAAAGCAATTCCTCTATATCTGACCTATCAGACTTCATCTTCAAATGCAATCTACAAAACACTTTCAAAAGATGAACCATGAACCTGGGTGCTTAAATCCATAATTTTTCTGGATCCTGAAAATCATGAACTGAACAGAGACTTAGATGTATGGCTTTTTACAACAATATATAGCCTAATAACTTCCTGCCTCCACATATACACACAAGTGTCTTCTTCCTCCCTTCCCCCCCCCAATTCCTCTCCTGCCTATGATTGGAAATGTATTACCTCACCCACCTTGAGCAGCATACCTATTTTCTGAGGCAGTTAGGAAGAGTGACGGTGTTTGTTTTTTGTTTTGCTTTTTATTTTTCTAAAGTGTACCTGATTATAAAGGTATTTGATTTCCAAGCTCATAAATAATACCAAAAGCATGAATACTATCAAACAGTGATTACAATCAAGGTAAACTGTGATGTATTAGTACATAATATCAGCTAGCAGAAAAAGTTATGGTGATAAAGGTACTTGAAAGAGCCATTTCATGTTTTAAAAAAGTAAAGGAAGAAAATGTCCAACAAATAATGTAAAGCCCAGCAGAACAGCACAAATAAATCAGGGAATATGAAATAGATTAACCTTTTATCTGCAAAGCTTGAATATTTGAATGAACCTCACAATTCAATAAAGGACGCTCTGAAGATGGTGTGAGATGGGAAAATATATGCGATAATTTAGGGGTGGGCCACAAAATGATGGTCATGGGCATCCAATATGTAAGATGGGGGAAGGCTCTGCCTTTCCAAATCACCAGGCATAGCCCTGCCCACACTCAGCCCTCAGAACAGCTGCAGAAGGCATTCTGGGGTGGAGTGTTGCTATCCCCAGCACTTGCCCTCCCTGTGCTCCAGGGCTGAAGAGGCTGGGGTAGGCCATGTGGCACACCCTCCTCTGGGGCTTGGGAGTCTGGGCCCATGCCATATGCCCTCTACACTTCTCCCTCCTCGTGGTTGGAGAAGCCACACTGCATGGAATGTTTTCCTTCCTTCCCTGGTACTCCAGGGCTGGAGAGACTGGGCTATTCTAGGTCACGCAGCACACCCTCTTTCAGGGCTGGGGAGGCTGGGGCCATGCCATGTGCCCTCTGCCCTCCCTATGCTCACCGCTCCCTTCATCTCCCTGTGGTTGGGAGGGGGAATGCACCTTGCATTCCCATGGGGCGGGGCCTTAGAAGAAGAGACAGGTCTGGAGGTGGAGCTGGGGGCTTGCCTCCCCTAGCCATGCCTTCACCAACAATCCATGGCAGTAGTTCATCACGGTTAGTCCCTGGTGGGCCGCTGCTGCTATATTTACCTGTGCCTCCAGAGATATGGGCAATTGCAGCTCCTCTTGGCTGTGTATTGCTGTTCCTATCCAATGGGAGCTGTAGTGTCCCAGTCAACGCCTCTTCCCGAAGCTCCCATTGGCTGGTCTGTGGCCAATGAGAGATACAAGCACCTGTACCTGTAAGTAAATATAGTGTCAGCAGCTCACCAGAGGCTAATTCTGGCAAAACAGATATCTCCTGCAGGCCGTATTTGCCCATCCTTGCGCTAACTGAACGCACAATAGGAAATGGGCAGAATTAAATCTGGGAAGACACAGTTTGTAGGATTCCAATTTATACAGTGATAAAAACAGAAATCAAACACTGGTTTCAGAGTTTCTATTTTTCCCCCCCAGCAAACTGTAGAAAGGAAGAACAGCTCATATGTGCTGCTTAAGATCCCTATATTTAAGGGAAACTGTGTGCTTAGAAAAAATCTATGCCAGGAACTACATTGTAAGTATGAAGAGTAAAACAAAAACAAAATAGCTCTAGGCATTTCTCAAAATTTAGAAAATAGTTCCTACTTTTAGTTCTAGGTTGAAGAAATAGGAAGGAACTGGCTGAGAATTTGAAAGTGCAAGACATCTTGAGTGAAAGTGGTCATGAAAGTTAAGAGGGAAAAGAGCAATATAAGGACAATGGTTTTCAAGAAGGCAGACTTCAGCAAACTCAGGGATTTGATAGGCGAGGTCCTGCTAGGATCTCTGGAGTAAAACAAAAAAGATAGTTTGCACTTTCTTCACAGACACATTATTAAGGGCACAAGAGGAAACTCGCATAGGAAAGATAGGAAGTATGGCAAAAGACCATCCTGGCTGAACCAGGAGATGTTCAATTATCTAAAAATTTTAAAAAGTCCTACAAAAAGCAGAAACTAGGTCAAACTACAAAGGATGAATATAAACAACTCAAGTATGTAGGGACAAAATTAGAAAGGCAAAGGTACAAAATGAAATCAAACTAGTTAGAGACAGAAAGGGTAACAAGAAACCTTCTACAAATACATGAAAGCAAGAGGAAGACCAAGGACAGGGTGGGACCATTACTCAATGAGGGTGGGGATAACAAAAGAAAACGTGAAAATGGCAGAGGTGCTTAATGACTTTTCTTTTCCAGTTTTCACCAACAAGTTTGGTGTCAATCGCATGTCTAATATAGTGAATGTCAGTGAAAATAAGGTAGGCTCAAGGTCGGCTCAGGCTGCATCTTAACTGCATTACTTGTTCGGGATACTGGAAGTATCCAGAAAAAATAACACCGCGTCCAAGGATTGCATCTGCTTTTTCAATTTTTTTTGAAAGAACAGATGCACTCTTTTGCCATCCCTGTAAATCTTTTTCTGTGAGGAATAAGGGATGGCTCAAAAGAGTACTTTTTTCTGAAATTTGGCATCGTGTAGACACATCAAATTTTGAAAAAGCCTCTTTCAAAATGAAATTGAAAAAAGAATCATATTTTTTTCCAGTTTAAGAATGTAGTCTAGACATAGCCTAAGAGACCAAACCAGAAAAATAATAAGTTACAAATTACTTAGACACCAGGGCCTGGTGAAATGCATCCTACTATACTCAAGGAGCTGACTGAGGAGATATCTGAACCATTAGTAATTATATTTGAAAAGTCATGGAAGATGAAAAGGGCAAATATAGTACCAATCAATATAAAAAAATAAAGATAACCCAGAGAATTAGACCAGGCATCATAACTGCTTTACCCAGGGAGATAGTGGAACAAATAATCAAGCAAACAATTTGCAAACATCTAGACGATAAAATGGTGATAAGTAACAGTCATCATTGATTTATCAAGAACAAATTGTGTCAAACCAAGCTGGTAGCTTTTTTAAACAGGTTAGTAAACCTTGCACATAAGAGGGAAAGTGGTAGATGTGGTATATTTAGTTTTTAAAACTTTTGATACTTCCTCACATGATCTTCTCATTAATAAACTAGGGAAATATAACCTAGATAGAACTACTATAATATAGATACATAACTGTCAGGAAACCATTCCCAGAGAGTAATTATCAATGGTTCACAGTAATGGTGGAAGGTCCTAGCAAATGGAGTTCTCCAGAAATCCGTTTTGAGTCTGGTTCTGTTCAGTATCTTCATCAGTGATTCAGATAACGGGATAGAGATGATACATAGCTGGAAAGGGTTGCAAGTATTTTAGAGGACAGGATTAAAATTTAAAATGATTGAAAAATGCCAATTACTCCATTAGGAAGGAACAATTAGTTGCACGCATACGAAATGGTAAATGACTGCCTAGGAAGGGGTACTGAGGAAAGGAATTGGGGGTCAGAAGAGTCACAAGCTAAATATGTGTCAATAGTATAATACTATTTCAAAAAACCAAACATCATTCTGAGATGTGTTAGCAGGAGTAGGCCTGTCCAGTTCCAGGTGTCACATTTCAGGAAAGATGTAGACAAATTAGAAAAAGTCCAAAGAAGAGCAACAAAAAATGATGAAAGATCTATAAAATATGATCTATGAGGGGAGATTGGGGAAAAATGGGTGTTTAGTCTGGAATAAACGAAGACCAAAACGGGCCATGATAATCATTTTCAAGTACATAAATGGTTATTACAAAGAGGAGGGAGAATAATTGTTCTCTTAACCTCTGAGGATAGGACAAAAAAGCAATGGGCTTATATTGCAGCAAGGGAGGTTTAGATTGGCTATTAGAAAAACCCTCCTAATTGTCAGGGTATTTAAGCACTTGAAAAAACTGCCTAGGGCGGTTGTGGAATCCTTATCATGTGAGATTTTTAGGAGCAGGTTGGACTAACGTATCTCAGGGATCATCTAGATAATACAGGGGTGGGCAAATATTGGCCCATGGGCCAGATCTGGTTTGCCAGGGTTAGCTCCTGGTGTGTCACCCCACAGTACTATATTTACCTGCCTCTCACAGGTACAGGGGATCACAACTTCTGTTGGCCTGGGATCGCCTGCGGAAATGATAACCCTGGTGAACCACCACCGTTTTAGTGCCCACTTCTGAAATAATAATAATTAGCCATGCTATGAGTTCTGAAATCTGAATTAGATGACCTCTTGAGATATTTGCGAGTCCTATGATTCTATGTATACTGCTTACATTCCAGATTAAGAAATATCATAGAACTGGACCTGAGTGGAAAGTCTCAGGAAGTTAAGGACATTCCACCTAGTCAATGCCCTTCTCTGACTCTGCACCAAGGGTGGGCAATAAGCCGGACACGATTCACCAAGATTAGCCCCTGGTGGGCTGCAGGCACTTTATTTACATGCATGTCCACAGATACGGCCACTTTCAGCTCCTGTTGGCCATAGTTTGCTATTCCCAGCCAATGGGACCTATGGGAAGTGGCATAGACCGGAACACTGCTTCGCACAGTGCCCATTGGCTGGGAACAGCAATCCACAGCCAACAGGAGCTGCAAGCAGCCATACCTACAGACACGCAAGTAAAGAAAGCATCAGAGGCCTTCAAGGGACTAACCCTGGTGAGTCACATCTGGCCCGAGGGCTGCTTACAGATCATCCCTTCTCTGCACATCGTATAAGAAAAAGGATGTTCTTTAATTGGATGAAATGAAATGAAATGAAATGAAATGAAATGAAATGAAAGTCAGGACCATCACTTGATCTTTAGGAAATTTTCTAAAGGGGTAAGAGTGTCACATTGTGTAAATCTGTATCTGCTAATGCGTTTACTGAGATAGGTAAAGGTTTCGAAAGTGGATGGATAGGGGTTGTTTGGGTTCTGTGGGATCCAGGTTCCTTGCCTATTTTATGTACATCATAGATTTGTCAGGGCAGGATGAGATGTTCCACTTTCAGTGGCTGAATTCTAGAACTTTGCAGTTTAGTGGGCCATATGTTCCCAAAAGGATTGATGATAGCAGTTAAGGTCACTGACAACAGCCACCCACTAAATCCAATGAGACCAAAGTAATTGCATCCCTCAGGAGGCTGGATTCTTATGTGCCACATGCAGAGAATAGGAGCCACCAAGGTGCACTAGAGCTTGAGGCCCCTCTAATGGTAGGGACCCATAACTACATACTACCAAGGGAGACAAAAAGTCACTGCCAATCTGACCGGGGGGAAAATTCCTTCCTAATGCCACATATGACAGTCAAGTGAAGAAGTACCAGCCAACCAAGTACCCGACCCAGTGTCTAATATCCAGCCATGTCTATCTCCCTGATGCTTCAGGGAGAGAGAGATTTAAAAAAAAATCCTCTCGGGTATTGTTGCACTGATATCAACTGTGCTATACAGATTTACACTATCTGAGAATCTGGTACTTTATAATTATACATTTGTAGGGCTGAAAGTTTTTGCTACAGGCTGATTTGAAATTGCTTGTATTTCATCATCAGCACTAATTCAAACATCTAAGCTTTGAAATTGTTCAGCATCAAGCACTGCAAAATGTATTGACATAAGACAGGTTTCAGTATGTTCATGTGCGGTTACTTTCTGAGAAGTGTACCATTTATCAGACACATTCTTGAATCATAAATGATTTTTCTGTGTGTGTTGCACTTTGTTGTTGCCATTAATTATTTTGCTAACTCTGTTTTGCAATATATTACCTTTATATTTATATGCTAATGTTCTGCTAGTCTTATTACTTTGCTCATAGTAATGTTGCATACATAGCTGGAGTAAATAGTCCATTATTTCAATCAAAAGGCTATTAAGCTGCCTCCTGATGATAGTAAGCTCATGACGCTTATTACAGGACCCAGTCTGCATGCAGATCTTCTCCGGGACTTTAATTTGCTCCCTTGTGAAGCTATGAGTGTCCTTCAGAGATTTTGTTTTTTCCAAGAAGCTGCTAAGGAATTATATGTGCCACAGGAAGTAGCTTTAATTGTTTCCCACAGGAGGTGTGGGTGAGTCATTGAATTCAGTGGCGTTATTGATGTCACTCTTAATTTTATCAAGTATTATGGAATCTTGGAGTACATTAGCATTTAGCATTCAGCAGGACTGATTTTATATTTGATGTGCCAGCCAGTAAATGTTTACTAAATTATTCCAGGGATTATTGTAGTAAATCATTGAAAACATCTCAGCTTTAAAAAAAAAATCAGACAGGGTTACTAAATTATATTGAGAGAATGATAAAACAAAAGAGATATTAGTCTTATGTAATATACTTCTGGCTCACATCTGTCATGCTGTGTCCACAAGAAAGATTATTATCCAGGGGAGGGTAGAATGTCGGGCTACCATAATAAATCACAAAAATCTCAGAGGACAGAAGGCTACTTTCCATTGAAAAGAGAAGATTTCAATATAAAATAAGACTTTTATCAAAATTACAAAAGGAAATTATTCCAGTTAAGTTAGTTAAGCATACTGTTCATACTGGTGACATTTCATATGGATATTGTCTAAAAATCAGGCAAATAGAAGTAAATAGAGACTTCAGTCAAAACTAGTTCATGGAAAAGGTAACAAAGGCTTTTGAGAAAGATATCAAAGTATATGGTATGTTAAAAAGGCACCTAATTTTGGATAATTGCTCTTCTACAAATATTCTCCCATATATATTTACAAAGGACTACATGTTACCCTCTCTCTTGTTCAGTGTGTGCATGAGGCTGTTCTAAATGAAACATACTGAGACAACAGCTGCACTAGAGGAAACCTTACAGATGAATTTAGCTCACTAAAAAAAAGTCATTTCTTCCATAAAGAACACCTTACACTGGAAACAGAACATTCTATTGCAACAAAGCCAGGGAAAAGGACTTTCAAATTATAAATTGTTAGTTTAATAATCTTCATTAGCAAATTAATGATCCTTGCATTATTTCATTGTGGTTTACTGTGAGAAAGCAAAGGGAGTAAGATAACTGCCTGCAGGAGATATGAAACCTGCGGACAGTTTGCTAAATTACCAAATCAAACACAGGAGGGCCTGGGCTGTACTCCACCGGGCAGGTCGGCTGAGGGTATGTAACTCCAGGTATGCAAAATGTGTAGCTGGAGTTGTCTTATCTTAAGCTGAGCTGGGGCGGTGTCCACACAGTGGGAGGCTAACGGGAGCACACATTTCTGTCGGCTTCCCTTACTCCTAGAAGAAGATGGAATATGGGATGCTGGCAGGGGCTACCCTCAGCGTTCGATACTAGACCCATTGAATTGAATGCTAGAAGATCGAACTCCGGAGTGTAAGTATAGACATGCCCTAGGTGTGGGAAGGGAACCTCAACCAGTTGTTTCCTTTAGAAGGGAGCTGAAGCAGAAGTGCAAAGGAGTCAGCACGGAGCAGAGCAGCCACAAACCAGCTTACACCCCAAACTTGATCATCTCTTAAGAGTTGATAAAAGGCCTCTGGGAAAAGGAACTCTTTTGCTCACCAGATCAATGCTGTGGGTCAGATTTTTTGAGATTTTAAGTTTTACTTTGAATGTGCTTTGTCTGAATAACCCAGGGTAGTGATTGGATGGGAAAGTGTGTGGAGTCCGTGTAATAGGCCCCAGAAAAGAGAAACTAGAGAACAGGGCAGAGGCAAGGTGGCCATGAGGAGGAGGTGCAGGGAGAGTGGCGAACTCATTTACATTCATCAATACAACCAGCAAATGGTTTCACCTCTTGAGGCACCTTTGTCAATTAATTTCTCATAAAAGATGTGACAGATTACCCCCTTTGATCCTGAACCAGTCACAGGTGGCGTAGCAGGAGAGCTTCCAGCTGCTTCAGGATAAATAACTTAGCGAAAACTGGCAAGGAACAGTATTAGGATTGATTTGCACATTAAATCCAGATAGAACATGAATGTAATATTTTTGTTATGACAGGATAATCCCTTTGGTTCTTCCTTCTTGCTTTCTCTCATGAAGAAAAATATCCAGTTGACACCACCCTGTATATTAGAAGTAACTTGTGTCAACTTCCTTTTTTTTAGATCCTTGTAGTCTAATATTAGACAATATTGGCCACCTCTCCTCCATGTTCGAAAGGAAAATGGAAACTGATATTTAATGATATTCAGTGCCTTGTTAATTTTAGGACTATGTTTGTAATGGAATCTTGAAATTTGACAGTACAATGCATACTTCCCATGCATTCCACAGTTTTGCAATTCTATTTTATGTTAATCTTGTCATCTATCAGGTATTCATATGCTAAATCATGATTAGCGTGCCAGCCCATTCTTTTAACATTCTACTAGGTAAATTGGTGCCATCTGACTGAGACATTTAGAGAGATGCAGAGTTAACAAGTTGATTTAACAAAGAAAACGCAAAAACATATGCTAATCACTTGTGCGAGGGGACTGTTTAACAGCTGAGAATCATGGATCTGCTCCTCTAACTTGTGTGCAGCAATGACAAGACCAGGAAAACAACAGCTAGCAAGATTGCCAGCTGTTTAGGGATGCTGCATTATAGCCAATGTAAAAGAAAACCACATTTGTTTGCGGTGAAAAACAAACAAGTGCCACTGAGACCAGGGGAGCCAACAGACTGGGAGGGGCACACCCACCCAGTCTGACCTTAGTGCAGCTGGGAGCATGCAGCTCAGGACACGGACAGCGATTTAAGAGCTACCGTAGTGGCCGTAGCAGCTGGGATACCCAGACCCTTTTTGAATCACTGGGCCCTGAGGCAGTTGTCTATTTCTATCTATCAGGGATGATCTAGACCAGGGCTGCTCAAGTTTGGAAACCCCAGGGGCCACAATGATGCTCACAGCACATGTTGAGGGCTGCAATTTAAATGTGGTTTCATAGACATGCAAATATATATGTAAATATATGCAAATAGTTTATTTCACACTGACAGGAATGAAAACAAAGATTAAGGCAAGACTACACAACATACAGGCCCCATTTAGGTAAGTTCTGTTGATGTTAATAAAATGCAATATTTACCTGATTTCCACCTATATGACAGCACTTTAGATGAGCAATGACAGTCCAGGAATTTAACTACTAAAATACGTATCAACAGAAGACCATTATATTGACTCATTTCTCTCACCTTCGTGTTGTGTTTTGAGCCCTGCGTAAACCCAAACCGCACTGTGGACCACAAACAAACAGGCTGCAGACTGCATGCAGCCCCCGGACCATGTGTTGAGTAGCCCTGATATAGCCAGTGCTTGGTCCTGCCATGAGGGCAGGCAACTGGACTTGATGATCTCTTGAGATCCCTTCCAGTTCTAGGGTTCTATGATTCCCTCACACATTCCCCTGTCAGTGGGCTGACTAAGACTATATGGATCATTTGTGACATCAGTGTAACTGTTCAAGTTCCTCCATTTCTCCTGGAGAGGAAAAAGTCTTCATATGGTTGCCTAAATAAATTTAAAAAAAGAGAACGCTTGAAGGAAGCTTTTGGGGAACACTCTAATATTTTTTACTTCATAGAGAAGATTAGAGTGTACAATTACCATAGAGACAGTTTGCAAAAACAAGGAATAGTCCTGCAGCACCTTAGAGACTAACAAAAAATGTAGATACAGTAGACTTCCGATAATCCGGAACCTTTGCTGGATTATCGGATATGCTGGGCTATCAGGAGGTAATATAAGACGGCTATATATCTATACAGTATATACCGTATATAAAGTGGTTTTAACCCTTTTTATTGTAGCACAAGCACTGTCCAGCGTCACAGAATGCCAGTGGCAGACTGACTCAGTCCTGTCCGGTTTTGTTTGGTTCAGTTGCTGCTGCCGCTGTCTTATGACTCATTTTTTGCTGAAACTCACTCACTAGGCTCTTGCCATTTTGATTCTGGACTATCAGGAGTGTCATACAATTGGATGCCGGACTATTGGAGTTTTATTGTAGAATCATGAACTTTCATGGGCACAAAAGCTCATGATACTATCTACAGGTATGTCTATACTATCACCCTAGTTCGAACTAGGGTGGTTATGTAGGCAACCAAAGTTGCAAATGAAGCCCGGGATTTAAATATCCCGAGCTTCATTTGCATCTTGCCGGGCACCACCATTTTTAAAGCCCCGGTAGTTCGGACTCCGTGCCCGCGGCTACACGCGGCATGGAGTTGGTAGTTTGAATTAGGCTTTCTAATTCGAACTACCGTTACTCCTCATGGAACGAGGTGTAACGGTAGTTCGAATTAGAAAGCCTAATTTGTACTACCTACTCCGTGCTGCGTGTAGCCGCGGGCATGGAGTCCGAAATACCGGGGCTTTAAAAATGGCGGCGCCCAGCAAGATGCAAATGAAGCCCAGGATATTTAAATCCCGGGCTTCATTTGCAATTTCGGTTGCCTACATTAACCACCCTCTTTCGAACTAGGGTGGTAGTGTAGACATACCTGTCGAAGCTTCGACATACCCTACATTTTTTGTTAGTCTCTGAGGTGCTTCAGAACCATTCATGGATTTTTCAGGTTTTTTTCAGTTACAGACTAACATGGCTATGCCTCTGAGACTTGTAAACATAGAACCAGCACAAGTCCCACCTGCCTTCCTCACTCAAGTGTAACAGGAAGTGTTAGTTGCCATTAAGAACTAGGAGGGGCGGCTCCCAGAAGGGGCAGGGACTTATGTAGAAGAGGCGGGATGTGGGCAGCCAGACCACAGCACCTCTGGGACCATGCCAAGCCATCCCAGCCTGACCTTAGTGCTGCCTGGAGCACCCAGCCCAGAACACCAGCAGTGATTTAAAGGAGTTGTGGCCGGGACACCTGGGCCATTTTGAATCATCAGGCAATTGCATATCAGGGAAAGGTAAGGTAAGCACCCATTTTTAGAAAGAAGTCATTGTTCACTGGCCAACAAAGTTAAGGTTTTTAACTTGAGTGCTAGGATTGAAACAAACAAACAAATAAACAATAGAACAACAGTCTCTTGACTTTTTTTCTTCCATTGACAGCAATGAAAATTTCACCTACTAATTTCAGTGGATGCTGAACTATTAAATCAGGAGTAAGGGTAGGACTGAGTGAAAGTACTGGGTTGCCACAGATGATCAGTGATCAATTTGACAGAGGTAGGGAAAATGAGTGTAAAAATGGGTATATGGTAGAAAAATAGAATAAAAGTAGTCAAAGATTTAGACAGTAACACAAGTGTAACAGTGATAACCTAGTCTGGAGAAAATGTTGTTTAATAAAGTAAATATTTCTTGTTACATATTTATTTATAACATTATTAACAAATTATATAAAAAAAACGGAATTAAAAAACATACCAGGTATTACCACAGGAATGACAGACCAATTTTTATTTTGTCAAACTTTTCACCTATTAACACTAATATTTCTTCATTAGCATAGACACTTAGGGCATGTTTACACTAGGAAATAACTAATTGTGAAATAGTGCATCTAGATTACAGGGAAGCCTCGAAATGAGTCCGAGGCAGGCTCCCATAATGTGGACATGCTACCTTGACTTAGAGCCCCAGGAAGCACTGGGGAGTAATTAATTTGAATGACTCTGGGGAGTAGTTATTTCAAAATAGCACCTGTGGAGCATCCACACTACCACTACTTCGAAATAACTATTTGAAAATAAGTGTTATTCCTCGTGGAAAGCCGGAGTTATTATTCCAAAATAAGCAGCCCTTTATTTTGAAATAACACTTCGTAGTGTGGATGCTCCCCTTGTTATTTCGAAATAAGGGGAGTTATTTTGAAATGACTCCCCCGTGTAGATCCGGGCTGAAATAATAGAGTGAACTGTGGACTTCACTAAAAATAGGGGGCTTTGTCTTACTGTTACGGAACCAAGACTGCCGACAGAGGGAAGAGGGGTAGGAGGGCAGTTGACCTGGGATCTGGTGATTCAAAGGGCTCTGGGGCTCCCAGCTACTGCCGCTGCTACTGCAACAGATGGAGCCCCGGGCCCTTTAAATCACCACCGGAGCCCACATACTCTGCGTATCTCAGAGAGCTGAGGTGGAGGCACACCATGCTCCAAGTGGCACACAGGGCTGGCTACCGCCAGCCTGGAACCTTGTGCCTGAGGCCCTACGCCTTCTGGGACTGTGGATCCGGGCTCTTCCACCTTGCTCAGAGGCCCATAGAAGCTGGCAGCTCAGTAGGAGTTTTGCCATTGATTTCAGTGAGGAAAGGATGGGAACAGTCTATATGGTGATGGAGGGTAATAAATGTTTTCTCCCCATTTCCTTATATGGCTAAGTAGTATCTACCTGGGTCATAGATCTAAGCCTTCCCAGTGTTCTTCCGGGAAGGAAGTAATGGTACAAGGTGAAAGATGAGCAGAATGACCACAGCAATTAATTTATCTGTTAAATTAGTAAATATGAATTGAAAAATAAAGGTAACAAAAACATTTGTTTTTACATTGAATTACTATCACTTCAAGTGACTGAATTAGATATTCACTGGGCCCTGGTTTATACTAGGGCTTTATTTTGAAATAACCCCCCTTATTTCAAAATAACAAGTGGAATGTCCACACTACCAGGCCTGTTATTTCAAAAGCAGGGTCTGGTTATTTCAAAATAATAACTCCTGCTTTCCACAAGGAATAACACTAATTTTGAAATAGTTATTTTGAAATAGTGGTAGTGTGGGCGCTCCAGTGCTGCTATTTCAAAATATCTTCTTCCCACAGTCATTCAAAGTAATTACTCCCCAGTGCTTCCTGGGGCTCTTAGTTGAGGTAGCGTGTCCACATTAAGGGAGCCTGCATCGAACTAATTTTGCAGTTTCTCCGTAATGTGGACATGCTATTTTTAAATAGTTATTTTGGGACTTCTTATTTCAAAATAAGTTGTTTTGAAATAATTTCCTAGTGCAGATATGCCCTGCGTGTCTCAAAAAGTTACTGAAGAGAGTGTAAAGCCAGACCTTAACAGAGATTAAGAAACCAGATTTGGTATGATGATCCCCTTATCCTAAAAAAAGATTCAGTAGACTTGTATGTGTATTGATAGTTCAGGTATTGCCATAATTTATTTCTTGCCTTTCCTGCAAGAAACATAATGGATCTGCAAGACAGGGCAGTGGGAGGTAAGATTTTCACATACATCCTACACAATAGAGAGAGGAGTCTAGGATTTCTGCCATCTGGCAATTTCAACCTCTTTGCATCATAGTTGCTTGGATGCATGTAGTGTGAATCAGAAATATGTATTTATAGTGTTCTTAGGCAAACTCCTTTCTGAGCATCACATCCAAATATTGGCTACATCCGACTCCATAAAAGAACTTCCTGAAAGGCAGGTAGGAACAGAAGCACAATCTCCATCTTCCAGCCTCAGTGATCTCAACCCGGAATGATGGTGATATGGCAGTTTTTTGCCCACAGTAGCGTAAGCCCTGATAAATCTGTTAGGGTATGTCTACACTACAATGTTAGTTCAAACTAATGGACGTTAGTTCGAACTAACATTCATAGCCGCTACACTAGCACTCCGCTAGTTCGAATTTGAATCGAACTAGCGGAGCGCTTAGTTCGAACTAGGTAATCCTCATTTTACGAGGATTAAGCCTAGTTCGAACTAGCTAGTTTGAATTAAGGGGTGTGTAGCCCCTTAATTCGAACTAGTGGGAGGCTAGCCCTCCCCAAGTTTCCCTGGTGGCCACTCTGGCCAACACCAGGGAAACTCTATGCCCCCCTCCCGGCCCCGGACCTCTTAAAGGGGCATGGGCTGGCTACTGTGCCCGTGTCAGGTGCAAGCTTGCCAGCACCCAGCCAGCAGACCCTGCACCTGGCACGGCACAGAGCCACCCACCCGATGTCTCCCAGCCCACCCCCTCTTCCCAGGACCAGGCTGGCAGCTCCCGGGAGCTTTCCCTGGACCACAAGAGGCGGGCACCTTCCTGGGCTAGTGCGGACATCGTGGACCTCGTCCATGATCTCCGCACTAGGCACAGGAAAGTGGCCGTCTAGGGCAGGAGAGCTGCCAGCCTGGCCACCCAACAGCAGGTGTGCATGAAAATCAAGGGGGTCCACTGAGACCCCCGACCCTGAGCCCTGAGCTTACAATGGCCATCCTGGGTCAGACCAAAGGTCCATCTAGCCCAGTAGCCTGTCTGCCGACAGCGGTCAACCCTAGGGACCCTAGAGGGGATGGACCGAAGACAGTGACCAAGCCATTTGTCTCGTGCCATCCCTCTCCAGCCTTCCACAAACTTTGGGCAGGGACACCACTCCTACCCCCTGGCTAAGACTACTCCATGGACCCAACCTCCATGACTTGATCTCACTTCCCTTTAAACTCTTTTCTAGTTGTAGCCTTCACAGCCTCCTGCAGCAAGGAGTTCCACAGGTTAACTATTTGCTTTGTCAAGAAGAACAACTTTCTCTTACTAGTTTGAAGCCTGATACCCATTCCTTTCCTTTGGTGTCCTCTAGTCCTTCTTTATGGGAACTCAGGAAGAACTTTTCTGAATGCACCCTCTCCACCCAACCCCTGCTTTTAGAGACCTCTATCCTGTCCCTGTTCCATCTCCTCTTTTCTAAGCTGAACAGTCCCAGTCTCTGTAGCCTCTCTTCATCTGGGACCTGTTCCCAACCCCTGATCATGTTAGTTGCCCTCCCCTCTCCCAGCCTTTCTCTTCCCACCTCCTTTTCCCAGTCTCCCCCAGTTTTGTTCAATAAAGACAGAGTCAATGTTGGAAGAAACGTTATCTTTATTTTGTATATCAATAAGAAGGGGGGCTAGGGAAGGGTAAGTGGAAGGAGGTGAGGGAGGAATGGGGTACAAGCCCCCGATGGGGAGGACTGGGCTGGCTCTGCGGGCTTCTGGGGGTGGAAGCTCTCCTGCAGCCCCCCGATTACCCCCTCTCCCCAGATGGCAGCCTGCGGCAAGTGCAGCCGGGCTGATGGCCAAGTGGTGTGATGTGCCCAGTGTGGGTACTCCGGGCAATCCAAGCCAGGACTGCTTTGCAAGCGGGGCACCCCTTTGAACTGTCTGTCCGGGGTGGGGGTCGGGACCCTTTAAGCGCAGCCCTCGGCTAGCCTGAGACAGCATCTCCACGCTCTAAGTCCTCCTCTTATGCCCTGCCGGCACTGCTTCCGGCCATCCTTAAACCCTGTTCAGAGTCCACTCAATGTGGACTTGCTAGTTCGAATTAGCAAAATGCTAATTCAAACTAGTTTTTAGTTCTAGACGCGTTAGTTCTAATTAGCTTAGTTCGAATTAACTAATTCGAACTAAGTTAGTTCGAATTAGCGCTTTAGTGTAGACGTACCCTCAGTCTTTAAGGTGTTACAGTCGTGGGGCAGGGATGTGTGGCACGTGTCCTAACTGGTCTCTGACATGTTTATCACAGTCTTCAAGGTGCCACGGGACTCCTCATTCTTCATGCTACAATGTCATGGTTAGCTCTAATTAGAAGCCCCTTAAGCTGCCATATTCTTTGCCAATGGTTGAAGGAAACGCCAAGGAAGGCATGGAGTTCTCGCCTACCTTTGAAAATATGACAGAAATTCAGAAATGTCTAACTATTAGAATGATCCCATCATTTTGTGTGTCACCAGTCAAATGGCATTTATGTATTTATTTACATTGACTTTTAAAAATCGACTCCATTTTTCTAGTTGTGCTAGTGGTTTTTCAGGAAGTATGAGCCCATTATCTTTGTCCCGAGTCATCAAGACTCAGCCTCTTTTCCTTTCCTCTCCCCGATGAACCACTTTCCTTAGAACCCACTCTCTTTGTGCTAAGACTTCTATAAAGAGTCTATGAAGTACAGAGGAGTGGCTGTGTGGGCTTTTCATGGCTCAGGCAGTGAGTCCTACATGGCCTACATGGCTTCATATTGGGAATGGGGATGTCTGTTTTTATTCATGTTTTCTGCATACTAAACAATGAAGTAAAAGAGAAAGCACAAAGACTGCCATACTTAAAAAGTAATGGAACATATCCTCACCTGGTGTGAATCAAAAATGAATGTGTCTATGCCAATTTTCTGCTCGTGATCTGGCCCAGTATATTTCTAGCCACTCCTATAGCAATAGGTACTGTTGCAGTTCAGGGTATCTTCACCTCTATTCCCCCTCCATGATCTACTATGGGCACCCACTTAATGGTTTTTGGCTTCCAGCTGTCACCTTTCTTGGTCAAAGACCCACACCTCTCACTCTTTTTCCTGTGACTGGATTTTTTCCAGACTTCACAACTTCCTGATTTACACTGTGATATTCCAACCAAGCCAGACTGACTCAACAGGCCAACATTTGCATTCTGTCTTCTGTCTAGAGGCCCTGAGCTGAGCAATTGCCAGTAGTTACCAATTATTACACAGTACTGTCTAGGCAAGCACCTTTATTCTTAAGGTAAAAGCATTACTGAGAAAATATATTAAAACCAATAAACTAACCTACACGCTGACCAAAAAGCTTACCAACTCCACCTCAGTCCTTTAAATCCACAACTGGGTTTCTTCCATAATTAAAAGTTTTAACTCTTTCATATTTAGAACCCGAGCCCCAGCAGGGCAGTTCAGCTATCTCTTTATATAGTTTGGGTGTTTGATCTCATCTCTAAGGCTGGTAATGACTCGCTCCTCCTGGTGTGAATTTTTGCATAATCAGAGGTGAAGGAATTTGTGCTGACCTCTCTAGATATTCTCCAGGAAATCCACTTCACATTTATTATCCCAAAAGTCAGGCACATTTTCAATATAATCTTTTGAACTACCAGCCTCACATAATCACAGGTGCCAGTTGTCCATCTCTCCTGCCTCCCACTCCAGGAGGTTCCATGAAATCCCAGCTCACTGCAATACAGAAATTTTGCATTTACTTCAATGGACTCCAGAGATGCTTCAATTTGATCTCCTAAGGATAACATATCTTTGTTATTGCTATATCTGTGACAGATATAGTATTTAAAAGGACTTAAAATGACTTCCTGGGTAAATGAAGTACTCATGTATTTAGAGAATTTTAAATCTGATCTAAATTGGCAAAAATACTATCTATGTTGGCTTTTCTTTGTCATATGTGAAATATTCTGGAGGTTTGAGGCTAGTTGTCCGCATCATAATAAGCTACCAAATGCCACCAACTGACAAACATTTTGAAAATCCTAGCGTGGAAACCAGGAACTAAAAATGTATAAATATAAAGTACATCTTCAACGCACTTTTAGGAAAATGTGGGCAATGACATTTAATAAGAATAGTTACAGGATGCTTCAAACAGCATGTAGTAAAATGCAGACTGCTCTTCCCGCATATCACACAGTGCTAGCGAGGAAAGTGGTGGGTGGGAATGTGAAGTATGTGGTAGCTAATTGGTTATCGGACTGGGGAAAACTTTGGGCACTGGCAGCTCAAAAATTTGTCAAAAGTTGTAATAATAATAAAAAGGAAGAATTAAAAACTTGAGCTAGAGCTTTAGAATCAGCAAATAGAATTAGATTTAACTTTGCTAGCAACAACAACTAATTTTTCATAGCCACCTACACTCGCTCTGACTGAGGTGATGCCAATGTCAAAGTGGTGTAGCTAGAGCAGCGTAAGCCGGAGCTGCCCCAAATGCAAATCCCTCCGAGGTCGTAGGTGTTACGTGGGTGGCTGCTTGTTCTGTGGCATGCTAGATTGATCATAGGTGGCCCAGGTTTATCTACTTGAGATGAATGTTATACATTCCAGCTCTAGTGAAGACAAACTTTTAATCAGTTCTCTGTCATTACAGGTACATTGGTACACCTCAGTCCCTCCCGTTCTCTGCCTGTGGCTCACAATAGTTTTCTCCTGACAACTGTAATACTTTGGTCTAATTCTGGTGTTTGGCTTGGTGTATGGGTGTCTAGTGGCCTGTGACATGTGTGGTCAGGCTAGGTGATATGATGGTTCTGTCTGTCCTTTATCTCTCTGGGTGCGTCTATACAGCACCATAACTCGAAATAAGATATGCAGTTTGAGCTATGCAAATTGTGTCTCTTATTTTGACGCTATTTCAAAATAGCTTATCTTGTCATTTGGCACTGTCTACCCAGCTCCAAATTTTAAAATAAATCACTATTCTGAAATGCCCCTTACTCCTCGTAGAATGAGATTTACAGGGAAAACATCAGAATAATGGGCTTGCTGGGAAGACATGGGATACTCCGAAATACTTGTGTAGATATACCCCCTGTGACTGAAATCTGCTTGCTTTATCTCTGCTCTCAGATTTACTCCTTATTTCTTGTTGCTTCCTTTGCTCAGTTCAGCCACCTATTCCTTGTTCTTTCCTTATTTGTGCCATTCCCTCCTTCCAAACCTACTTAGACCGTTGGTCCTTAATATTTTCACCAACCTCTTTACCCACTGCTGTCTCTGAAGGTTTCACCAGACTTGATCAACCAAACTTGTTTTGTCTGATTTCTAGCATCAGTTCTTTGAGCAGTAGCATATATTTGTAGCCATAAAAGCCCTTACATTCAGGCTACGTCTACACTGGCCCCTTTTTCGAAAGGGGCATGCTAATTTTAAACTTCGGAATAGGGAAATCCGCGGGGGATTTAAATATCCCCCGTGGGATTTAAATAAAGATGTCCGCCGCTTTTTTCCGGCTTGGGGAAAAGCAGGAAAAAAGCGTCTAGACTGGCCCGATCCTCCGGAATAAAGCCCTATTCCGGAGGATCTCTTATTCCTAGTAGGAAGTAGGAATAAGAGAGCCTCCGGAATAGGGCTTTATTCCGGAGGATCGGGCCAGTCTAGACACTTTTTTCCGGCTTTTCCCCAAGCCGGAAAAAAGCGGCGGACATCTTTATTTAAATCCCGCGGGGGATATTTAAATTCCCCGTGGATTTCCCTATTCCGAAGTTTAAAATTAGCATGTCCCTTTCGAAAAAGGGGCCAGTGTAGACGTAGCCTCAGAGATGCTTTTAACTTATTTTGCATATTGTCAGGTGTGACTGTGAATATTTAATTTCTATTTTATCATATATAACTTATTAAAACTTAGTATATTGAGGATGCAGTAATTACTACAAAATATTGTAACCCTAATGAGACAGAGCAACTCTTTTTTTTTTTTTTTTGCAGTATGCAAAACAGTGATAAACATGTTAGAGGCCAGTTAGTACACAGTGCCTTGCTCCAAAGATCTGAAAATGTATACATGACACAAAACATGGAGGAGAGAAATGCAAAGGCAGAAAGAGAAGAAGAAAGGGTAAGAATAGGAAGAGCACATGACTGGCTATCCAACTCTCAGTTCAATAAAGCACTTAAATATAGGCAACGGGATTTTAGAATGGGCTGTGTTAAACTGGGATATCCGTAAAAGTACATGCACATCTTGAGGATTCCAAAGGAGGTATTTTCCTAAATTCACTTTTCATAAGTCGAGTAGCAGATGTAAGTTTTTAAGCATCATTTAAATGAGGAAAGGGAGTTGGCTTTTCAAACAGATTTAAGGAGGGCATTCCAGGCCTAGGTAGCTATGGGGAAGGAGGCAGAGAGGCAAAATGGGATGTGGTTATAAAAAGGACATAAAGGTGGCATGGCAATCCACAAACGTACTATGCGAGACTGTTTTGAATATTTATTCATATTTGCCTATATATACTGTAGAAACAGCCACTTGTATATAAAGAGAAGCCACTTATACATACTAGATCATTTTAGACACACTTCTAATTTTTAAACCCTTTCAACTATGAAAATGAATGTGCTTCCCCAAGGAAACGAAGAAAGCCCTCAGGTTAAGAATGCACTGTAATAATGTCTTAGCCATTGTAATTACATACAATGCTTGGTACAAATTCATTTATCTGCATTTGTTGTTCTGAACACATTGATAATGGGCTGGGTTTTAATCAGTGATTAAGTACCGTATACAGCCCATAACTCAGATGCTTCTGTTGTTTGCCTTAAGCGTCTATGTAGAAAATTAAGGAAGACACAATGGCAGGTCAAGCTCATGTTCAGAAAGAATAGCTTACAAGTATTGAAAGAGTCAGTCACTGTAATGGTTAGCAAAATTAAAACACTTCGAGTGTTGTAGAGCACACGTGGAGGTAATTTCACAAAATACAGTTGGAAGTTCTTTCAAGGATGGATTAATATGCTCCTATTTATAGCTTCAAAATAGTATTTTACTGTGTATATACTTTTTCTAATATGTGGAAGTTTCAAGTTCATAGCATTCCAGATATTAATGAGAGAGTAAATCCTTTCTTGTGAAAAGGACTCAAAGCGTGAGACTGATTCTTTCCTTATAAATGATATGGGTCTGCACAGCTAACTTCATAAATAGCACCACAGTTTGGGTAAGAATCTAGTGCATTTTGAATTTTACTCTAACCTAGCGTGAATTATTTATCTGTGGAAGAGTGAATTGATATTTTTCAATCACAAAGTTGTGTGGATGTTGTTCTAATTATTTTTTGATTAGTGTGAGATGAAACGGTTAGCTTTCTAATCACAGGATTTTCAAAGTTGTGCTCTAAAATTACATTGACAAGTGCAGAAATATTTGTAGCCAGATTGACCTTCAAGAAAATGAGGCAGAGGTAAATAATACAAAGCACTTTATCAGGCCAGTGAAGTAGCTACCATACACCAACTTTGAACATGGAGCTTGCATTGCCACATGCCATGGTGTGTGATTATTTTTCTTAGTATATGAGTTTATCATAGTTCTACAACTTTCAACAGTCCTTTTAACGAAGTTGATTGTTCCCGCAGATCGACATACAATTTATGCTGGTCAAGTCTCCCTTTTAGTCAAGGTAAAATCCTTTGTTTGTTTATCCGCATAGGAGAACAAGGGGAAATAAGAATCTTCCTTTGCATCGGTGTGAGGCCCTGTCTCCACTTAGCAGAGGATCGATGCTTTGGTGATAGAACCTGAGGGCATCCCTGTCATGAAGAGTAAGAGAAGTCAACGGGAGGATTTCTCCCATTGATCTCCAGTTGTGGGGCTGCCCCAAAAAATCAGTGCAAGGTATGTTGAATCCAGCTATGCAATTCACATAGTTGGAGTTGTGCATTTTGCATAGGTTTTTCTCCCCCAGAGTAGACATGCCTACCCCTTCCATCTATCCAGTCAGGCAGAGGTAAGAGGATCTCAATGCCTGTTTACTCTCTTGACGGTAGGGAGCCTGGACGTTGTCCACAAAACACGCTGCCCAGCACTGTTAAGTTGATACAGAGAGATTGATACAGCAATTACCAGTATGGTCCAACAACAAATTAGTTTTTTTTTTCTGGAACAACTGTAAAGAAAAGATTGAAGTGTGACTCTGAGCTACAGTTCCTTTCTTTGCAAGGAAAATTTTGAGGGTTTTTTGGGGGGAAAAAATCTCCCAGATTGGGATGGAAAAGTTAAAATGATGTAAAAATCTCACAGTGTTTCATGGGACAGATATTCTAAAAACTTCTGTATTGAGGGAATGGAGACAAAACTTTTTGGTTTCTCAGTTGCCCTCCATGAAGGTTCTCCCTTCAGAAAGAAATTAGAATCAACAGGACCCTTGCAGGTAGAACTAGGGAAAAGTCATTTGGCTTTCCTGTTGGAGATATTTTTCCCTGCAAAATTTGAATTTTCCTAGCATTGATTTTTCAAAAAGGGCAATTATCAACCAATCCTACTCCTGCAGCAATGCAGCCTCACTTACCACATACTATGTCCTGGAACACTATATAATCCAGTGATTATCAAACTTTCTTTTCTCATGACCCAGTTGAGCAAAACTATTGATGCCTGCAACTCAACATAATTTGACTAGAGTGTGGGCTCTGGGGTGGGGCTGAGGATAAGAGCTTTCTGGTGTAGAAGGGGGCTCTGGCTTTGCGTGTGTAAAGGCTGTGGCAGGGTGTTTGTGTGTGGGGGGGCTTATCTTGAGCAGCTCCCAGTGAGCGATGCAGCAGGGGGCTCTAAGGCTGCTTCCTGCTTCTCCTGCCACCGCAGACCATGCTGTGCCCCAGAAGCAGCCAGCAGCAGGTTCCCAGCCAATGGGAATGAGTATCTAATGCTCAGGGCAGGGGCAGTATGTGAAGCCCCATGTGCTCCCCCCACACACACACCTATCAGCCAGGCCAGCTGCCAGCTGCTTCTGAGGTGCAGACCCATCTGCTATGCCAGGGTAGGCACCCCCACTGGTCAAGGAGACCCAGTGCCTGACAGTCTAGCACCTGTAGTTTACAAACTACTGAAATAACCTGTTGTGGCCCTATTTGAGCAGACCCTTCACTTTCAGCATGTGAACCATCTGTCTGGCTTCAAGAAGAGTTACCTATATATTCAATAATATTGTTTGGTCTAATAAGCTACACAAAAGTGTCTCCATTCTCCTCCCAGCATGGTGAAAACATGTAGTCAAAGTGATTTTTGTATTTTAATTTTGTGTATACTTCATTTTAAAGCCCCCACTGTACTCAGAGGTACGTTGTTATGGGACCGATGAGGTCTTCTGATCAAAGATAGGTCCTCAGGAGCAGAACAGTAACATTTTATTGCAAGGCGAATGTGAAAAATGTTCAACACCTTGCTCAAGTTAACTCTAACCACATGAAAGCATTGGGGAGACATTCAGTAAAACTTCTTTATTAGTCATTTGTTCGTGATAACGGAATTGCCTAGAAGGAGTCATAATTTCTCTTTGAAATACTTGACTAGATGCAAAGGCTGATATGGTGTGAGGAGCTGGGAAGAGCACGTCAAGTAACAGTCCAACTTTAGTCTCTGGCACTTTTTCTTTCTTCCTTGCAAATATTTGGTTTCATGCAACAATTTTCGTTTTTGTTTTGTTCCTTCACTCAGCTGGAGAGTCATCCTTCCTCCTCCCTGCATATCAAACCCAAGTAACTAAAATTGGTGTTGGAAGGGCTAGGGATTAAGACCCCTTGGGGTCTAAGGTTACATGGGAATCCTCTCTCTCCACGAGGTAAAGTAGAAGTAGAACTGACCCATGGCTGTTAGTCTACCCTCAGAGCTGGAATGATCTTTCCTCCTGTTTTCTAATGTATTTTTTTTACCAGCTATTCCAAAGCTCAGCTAGCCACAGTCAATCATGCTATTCTGAAGGATTTAGCAAACATGTTGGTTATTTGAGGATATTACTTCATTTTCAGTTCTTGGCAACATAGCCCCTCAGATTGGCATAGCATTTAAATGTTTGTACTGTTGTGCCATAAGTTCTTCCTCTGAAGTGAAAGGCAGGTCTTAATTAGAACAATTTGCACTAGCAGGACTAGAAGACACTACTCAAAGCATGTTAAACATCTAAATAAACCCTCCCCCATTAACTTTCTTTAAAAAATCACACTATTTATAATTGTTATCCATTTTGATGCTGTGTATCTCCATTTTAAAGATTTAGTGGTAATTATCCTTTACTAAAGTATCTAATGATGTATTAACAGACTGGAGATAATGAGCTCTGGATGTATATTAAGCAAATATGGCTGTTGCACACACTTAACCCCTTGAATACTTCTCTCAGGGCTATACGCTAATATAGAAAGAGTAAATGATAAATAGCACTATGAAATCAAATAGATAGCATTATGAAATCAAAACTTTTAAAACTTTTTTCTAACACAAAACAAAAAATGCGGAGGAAACATGCTCTCCAGCAACAAACTGAGCTATAGACACTGTTTAGAATGGAGCAAGAAGATTAACACACTCTTCCCCAGTAGGCACACAGCTGCTTGTCCTTCAGTTGCTGTGGGTAGGGGCAGCAATCATGATAGAAATATAACTGGGTACAGTTGTGAACTATTGATTTCCAAAGGACCAATAGAGCAGAGAGTGCTTTGGGAGTAAGATCATAGAACCATAGAATAATGAAACTCTAGAACTGAAAGGGCCCTTACGAGGTTATCAAGTCCAGTCCCCTGCCCTCATGGCAGGACCAAGCACTGTCTAGACCATCCTTGATATATGTCTATCCAACCTGCTCTTAAATATCTCCAGTGATGGAGATTCTACAACCTCAAATTCCTCAGTCTCTCCTTGTAGGTCAAGAGCTCCAGCCCCCTAATCATTTTGATTGCCCTCTGCTGGATCCTCTCCAATGCGTCCACATCCTTTCTATAGTGGAGGCCCCAGAATTAGATGCAATACTCCAGATGTGGCCTCACCAGAGCCGAATGAAAGAGACTAATAACTTCTCTAGATCTGCTGGAAATGCTCCTGCTTGAAGTGTTTAACTACTGTGACATGTAGGAAGTTCTTTCTAATGTCCAACCTAAACCTCCCTTGCTGCAGTTTAAACTCATTGCTTAAAATTAGTTAAATAACTTAAATAAGTTAGTTAAGTAGTCTATTAACTGGTTGTAGCAGCTAGACTTTCCATAGGAGACAAAGGGCCATTAGACTGAAAGAATCCTGTTTCTGAATTATTTGAGCTCTAGCTTCTTATAGCTGTCCTGCCTGTTTTAGCTAGGAGGCTGGGCTGTATGACAGCTTTAATGTTTTGAGCAATTTGGAGCTCTGAGTGCTTAACACCCCTTGAATTTCCAGTGAGAACTCAGATTCTGCAGAAACCCTGCTGCTTCTAGTTTGTGATCACCCATCAAAATGAGATGTTTGCTAAATGGGTCATCCACCAAGTTAGGTGGCAGGTGAGCCCAGAAGCCCTTGTGATGAAATTTCAAAATGACAAAGCTTGATTGTGTTTGATATTAGACAAACCATGCCAGCTTCTTCTTACTTACACTTCTGTTTCACAGCTTTAACGGGAAGTAGATTTCTGGCTTCTGATATGTGGTAACCACAGGGATTATGAATCTTTTTCTGGAGCGCTCATGCTGAGAAGTTAGTAGAGGCTAAGGATAGGTCAACAATGTCTTAAACACCCAAGGAAGGAATATTGCTCACACTGGGCTGCTTCTATCATTTACTCTTTTTTCACATAAGCTAAGATCTCCTGATTGCTGGGATGCTTTAATGAAGGTCTGTTTTACACAGGAAAGAGGCAAGGCTGACAATCGGGGACAAATGAGAGAGAATCCTGGTGCCTCATGAGAAGAGGAGTGGGGGTATGTCTACACTAGAAAGTTAGTTCGAACTAACGGACGTTAGTTCGAACTAACTTTCCTATGCGCTACACTAGCGCTTCGCTAGTTCGAATTTGAATCGAACTAGCGGAGCGCTTAGTTCGAACTAGGTAAACCTCATTTTACGAGGACTAACGCCTAGTTCGAACTAGCTAGTTCGAACTAAGGGCTGTGTAGCCCTTTAGTTCGAACTAGTGGGAGGCTAGCCCTCCCCAGGTTTCCCTGGTGGCCACTCTGGCCAACACCAGGGAAACTCTATGCCCCCCTCCCGGCCCCGGACCCCTTAAAGGGGCACGGGCTGGCTACGGTGCCCGTGCCAGGTGCAAGCCTGCCAGCACCCAGCCAGCAGACCCTGCACCTGGCACGGCACAGAGCCACCCACCCGATGCCCCCCAGCCCACCCCCTCTTGCCGGGACCAGGCTGGCGGCTCCCGGGAGCTTGCCCTGGACCGCAAGAGGCGGGCACCTTCCTGGGCTAGTGCGGACATCGTGGACCTCGTCCACGATCTCCGCACTAGGCACAGGAAAGTGGCTGTCTAGGGCAGGAGAGCTGCCAGCCTGGCCACCCAGGACCAGGTGTGCATGAAAATCAAGGGGGTCCACTGAGACCCCCGACACTGAGCCCTGAGCTTACAATGGCCGTCCTGGGTCAGACCAAAGGTCCATCTAGCCCAGTAGCCTGTCTGCCAACAGCGGCCAACCCTAGGGACCCTGGAGGGGATGGACCGAAGACAATGACCAAGCCATTTGTCTCGTGCCATCCCTCTCCAGCCTTCCACAAACTTTGGGCAGGGACACCACTCCTACCCTCTGGCTAATAGGACTCCATGGACCCAACCTCCATCACTTGATCTCACTTCCCTTTAAACTCTGTTCTAGTTGTAGCCTTCACAGCCTCCTGCAGCAAGGAGTTCCACAGGTTAACTATTTGCTTTGTCAAGAAGAAGAACAACTTTCTCTTACTAGTTTCAAGCCTGCTACCCATTCCTTTCCTTTGGTGTCCTCTAGTCCTTCTTTATGGGAACTCAGGAAGAACTTTTCTGAATGCACCCTCTCCACCCAACCCCTGCTTTTAGAGACCTCTATCCTGTCCCCCCTCCATCTCCTCTTTTCTAAGCTGAACAGTCCCAGTCTCTGTAGCCTTTCTTCATCTGGGACCTGTTCCCAACCCCTGATCATGTTAGTTGCCCTCCCCTCTCCCAGCCTTTCTCTTCCCCTCTCCCACCTCCTTTTCCCAGTCTCCCCCAGTTTTGTTCAATAAAGACAGAGTCAATGTTGGAAGAAACGTTATCTTTATTTTGTACATCAATAAGAAGAGGGGCTAGGGAAGGGTAAGTGGAAGGAGGTGAGGGAGGAATGGGGTACGAGCCCCCGATGGGGAGGACTGGGCTGGCTCTGCGGGCTTCTGGGGGTGGAAGCTCTCCTGCAGCCCCCCAATTACTCCCTCTCCCCAGATGGCAGCCTGCGGCAAGTGCAGCCGGGCTGATGGCCGAGTGGTGTGATGTGCCCAGTGTGGGCACTCCAAGCCAGAACTTCTTTGGAAGCGGGGCACCCCTTAGAACTGTGTGTCCGGGGTGGGGGTCGGGACCCTTTAAGCGCAGCCCTCGGCTAGCCTGAGACAGCATCTCCATGCTCTAAGTCCTCCTTTTATGCCCTGCCGGCACTGCTTCCGGCCATCCTTAAGCCCTGTTCAGAGTCCACTCAATGTGGACTTACTAGTTCGAACTAGCAAAACGCTAGTTCGAACTAGTTTTTAGTTCTAGACGCGTTAGTTCGAACTAGCTTAGTTCGAATTAACTAATTCGAACTAAGTTAGTTCGAACTAGCGCTGTAGTGTAGACGTACCCAGGGATACTAGCATTATTACTCTTCCCACTATGTGGTTATTTCTGGACGTGGGGGAGTTTAGCAGAATTAATCATCCACCATCAGCTCATTCATTTTTGTGGAGGAGAAGCAGTGATATTCTCCTCCTCTTCTCCCCACTCACCCGCAATACACATGGATCACAGCTCTCTGAATTGAAGCCATCGGGCTACCAGCAGTTTCAGTCCTTTCCCCATCCCAAACGATCCAATTATCAATAGGAAAATAGTAGTTTCTATCTGGAGATCAGCTATTGCTGAAATTGTTCATGACCCAGCCCGTCATCCACATTGTATCCTTGTTTCACTCTTAAATCAATTGTGTAACATACCCATTAGCCAGTAGAGAGACCATAGTTACCTCCCTAATACAGAATTCTCACATTTGAAGTTGGGTTAAATAGCAGAAGCAGATAAATGTATAAGTAACAATTATCCTCTTTGCATGCCAATTTGATTGAAGGAGACCTCTTTTTCCACCATCTTCCCTCACAATGGTACCTCAGCAGAATTATCTCTAAAGGATTTTCCATGTAGCATCAATGGCTTTTTAATCCCAGGACTGATTTCTCAATCAATGAAACCAACAATGAAAGAATTAATTTTGGCTATGAAGCAAATCCAGTACAAATGGGAGAGCTTTAAATAGAGTTAAGTACAAGACTATTAAATCATATAAAATTTTAAGTGAGATATCCGAGAGGAAACCAGGCTACATGCTCTTACAAAGCTTTTCTTTTCTTTTTCTTTTTCTTTTTTATACAGTGAGTATATGTTGAATAGAAGACTCCCAACTATAAGTTACACAAAGGAAAACAGCAGGAGTTTGGGAGAGGCATACATACAAAGCATAAAGGAAAGAGAAAATAATTAGGTCTGGGCTGAAAGAATTAGGTAGACATAGCAAGACTTTATGGTTACTCTCCGAGGTATTTCTTTTCCTATTTTAAACAGTTGAGCAGTCAATATAGAGGTGGCATGACCCAATAATTGCCAAGCAAAAGGAAGTTGTGGAAAATGATCAATAGACAGCAGCAGCTTTCAAAAGCTTCTATTCAGCAGTACTCATTTAGGAGGGATACTGAGGTATTCAAAAATATTTCAAGGAGGGTGGATCTTAGTAATTTTCCAGTAGATCTTTGAGACAATGGATGTAGTTTTGATACTTAGCATGGGGTTCAGAAGACTATAGCAAGAAACAGTTTGGGAACAGTTTCTTCAGTTTAAAACTTGTTCTTAACTTAGGGTATGTCTATACTTCAAGGCTACGTCTACACTGGCCCCTTTTCCGGAAGGGGCATGTAAATTTCACTAGTCGTTGTAGGGAAATCCGCGGGGGATTTAAATATCCCCCGCGGCATTTAAATAAAAATGTCCGCCGCTTTTTTCTGGCTTTTAAAAAAGCCGGAAAAGAGCGTCTAGATTGGCCCCGATCCTCCGGAAAAAGTGCCCTTTTCCGGAGGCTCTTTGAAGTAAGAATAAGAGCCTCCGGAAAAGGGCACTTTTTCCGGAGGATCGGGGCCAGTCTAGACGCTCTTTTCCAGCTTTTTTAAAAGCCGGAAAAAAGCGGCGGACATTTTTATTTAAATGCCGCGGGGGATATTTAAATCCCCCGCGGATTTCCCTACGACGACTAGTGAAATTTACATGCCCCTTCCGGAAAAGGGGCCAGTGTAGACGTAGCCCAAGGCTATTTTAGGATACCAGAGGTATCCCGAAATAACTACTCTGTGCCCAAGGAACATGCCTGTTATATTTCATTGGACGAGGGCTAAGGGATGGCTTGAAATAGCTCTTTATTTCAAAATTTGGTGAAGTGTAGATGTGCCAAATTTCAAAATAGCCTATTTCAAAATAAAAGTGAAATAATGCCTTCAAGGAAGCATTTAATAACATCTGAGGAATCTCTCAGAAGGAAGGCAGGTATGGATGGTGATAAGTCAGCTGTTGTTACCTGCACAGCATATACCATGTTTGTCTTCCTCCTGGAAGAAAGAAAAGATCTCATCTGCACTAAGTGCAAGCTGGTCACCATTTTGGAAGAAAAAATTAGAGTACTTGAGACCCAAGTATCGAACTAATGTTCCATCAGAAAGGATGAAGACTTCCTTGAAAGAAGGCAGCATTTAATCCTGCAAGCACATCAGGCTGAAGAGCCAGTGAGGGCAGTACAGGACAAGGAAGAGAACCTCTAGAAAAAGAAGGAGGCCATGTCAGGTATCCCCCATTCCTGTAGAGGTAAGTAACTGCTTTCAGAATAGTAATAGAGATGTAGCCGTGTTAGTCTGGTCTAGCTGAAACAAAAGACAGGACTATGCAGCACTTTAAAGACTAACAAGATGGTTTATTAAGTGATGAGCTTTCGTGGGCCAGACCCACTTCCTCAGATCAAATTGTGGAAGAATATTGGCATGACCATATATACCAAAGGGATATAATAAAAAAAAGTGAGAGTACACATATAAAAAGGACAAATCAAATTTCAGAACAGAGGGGGGATGAGGGAGGGAGGTTAACATCTGTGAGTTAATGATATTAGAGGTGATAATTGGGGAAGATATAATCCTGTCTTTTGTAACCAGTTTCAGGATTTCTCCACAGGCACTGCAGTGGAGAATGCTTTGGGAGGGACCTCTCAGGGAAGAAACAGAAGGGAACACCATCTACCAGAAAGCATGGGATGTATAGTCCTACAGATGGAGGTTCCATGACCACCACCCCCAAAAGAAGAAGACTGGTGGTGGTGGTCAGGGACTTCCTCCTAAGAGGGACTGAGTCATCCATCTGGTATACAGACCTGCAATCTCAAGAAGTGTGCTTCTTTTCAGGAGCTCACATTCAGAATGTGAACGAGAGCCTTCCAAAACTGATCAAATCTTCGGATCGCTACCCCTTCCTGCTTCTCCATGTAGGAACTAACAATACAGCCAAGAATGACCTTCAGTGGGTAACTGCAGATTATGTAGTGCTGGGAAGAAGGATCAAGGAATGTAAAGTGCAAGTGATATTCTCATCCATCCTTCTGGTTGAAGGAAAAGGTCCAGGTAGGGATCGTCCAATTGAGGAAATAAATGTGTGGTTGCGCAGGTGATGTCAGAGAGAGGGCTTTGGTTTCTTTGACCATGGGACTCTGTTCCAGGCACAAGGATTGTTAGGAAGAGATGGGATCCACCTAACCAAGAAAGGAAAGAGCATCTTCACAGGCAGGTTTGCAAACCTACTGAGGAGGGCTTTAAACTAGGTTCGTTGGGGGATGGTGACTTACCCTTGAGATAAGTGCGAAAGTTGGATACTTCTAGTTCTCTAAGGCTTCCTTTCTGATAAGGAAAATAACAACGCTACTTCAGAGATATATAGACTTTTATGAACCCACTCTCCTTTTTATTCTCTAACTGGAAGGCCCAAAAGCCAATGTGTGACTTCTGTTCCAAACTCCAATTATATGATAGCTGAGGGGCAGTAGGATGACACAACTTCAATGTGTTGATAGAATAGTGAATTGAGATTTCCTGTAAATTGGAAGACCTGCAATACCTGCAATGGATTGAGCCAAGATAGAAGATAAAACATTCTTATTGTCTAAGGGGATAACCCACCTGTGCTGTGCAGACATAACTCTTTCTTCACACCTCCCTGAAATGGGCAGATTCAGTAAAATCACACTAGTCACTGGTCTGCAGGACTCTGGAGGTCCTCTGTAGTTGCAGTCTAAACCATCCAGAGTAAACAGATAGCCCTTGTTTAATTCCAAAAAAAGAGGACTTTTCATCAGCCTGAAAAGTTAGATATGATATATGGATGTATTTTCAACCTAGCCAGGCAATGTATTGATAAATAATTAGGATGAATATCTGACCACTCTGAATTAATTGTCATTAGCATGAGATTTACTACCAAGAGCTCTGTGCAGAGAATGGGGTTCTTTCTCTTAAGTTATGCAGAAAAAAGAGCAAATATTGTCAAATAATGTAAATTTCATGCATATTAAGTGTCTCTTTATCTTTTAATCTCCTTCTGGTGAAGGTTACAATTAGTGCACTGTGCTTGTTTCAGAGAATGCTGATGTGAATTGTTTTTAAGAAGTATATTCAGCTTCACACTTCAAGGCAAAATACAAAAAAATATTTTATGCAAATATCATATGTGCAACCCTTTGCTTGGACTTATTCTTTTATTGATTAGGTTCTGTGAGTCGTTTGCTTAATTAGCCAAAGTGAACCAAGTGGTTCCTCTTTTATATAACTTTAGGAAGTGCAGCTCTGATATCTTGCCTCTTTACGGAAAAGTTCAGTTATCTTGAAAAAACACGCAGATGTTAGCATAGCAGTTGGTGGTTCTTGCATGCATTTGTAATAGTTTATTTATGTATTTATAATACGGCACTTGCCTTGGAAGAAACAAAAATAAAACTCTAATAAGAAACTAGAGAATTTTTAAAGCTTTACTGATGTCTAATGGAAAATTCCATTCAACAGTCTACTTTTTATAGTAACTATACATCTCATATAATTTTTGTGCAGTATTTCTATTATTACTGCTTTTGTTTTACTTTCTGAAATTGTAAGTCTTTACTATTAATGATACAAATATTTTTCATAAAGGTAAAGGAAAAATAACATGCTATTGAAAGTTGATGATAAACTTTATACTACTTAGATTGTAATCAGACTGTATTAGGTGGGCTGGTCTTTGTCATTGTCTGACAAGCATACAATCTGGCACTGTTTGGGAACTATCTAAATACATTAAAAATCAGCAGTGTTGCATATTTGGATTCAGTGCCTGTGGGTAGAGGTGGTCAGTGTTAGTAAATTCATGGAAAATCTAATTTTAAATGTCCGATAATTGATGCTATGAGAAAAATCTATTTAAATTAAATGTTCAGACAATCTAATTGAAGATTAAACATGCCAGGGGTGGGAAGGAGAGGAGACTAGAAAATCTCTGAAATTGTTTGGCCTTGCTTGACTGAGGAATGACACTACAAGCAGTCGAACAGAAAGGCAAAATATAATGGGAATGGATCAAAGTTTAACAATAAAACTTTAAAGAGTACAGGTTGAACCTCTATAGTCCAGAACTCTCTGGTCCCAAAACATCCATCATCCAGAATGATTTTAGTTAGTCAGATGTCTGCTTCTCATGGGTGTGGCCAAGTGTCCTGCTGTCCCATAAAGTTTTATAGTCACCAGTCCTTTATCTAAGTGCTGTTATTTAGCTCTAATTTATCCCTAAATGTCCTCTAACAGCCCAATGAGCAGTGGAAGTGTTGGTAATGATGCAAGACAATATTGACTTTCTATGGTCCAGAAAATTCTCTCATTCGGAATCAGTCAGGTCCTACGAATGCCAGACTAGAGAGGTTCAACCTGTACTTCTTCCTTTAATTTAATTTTTATCAATTGAATGGGGCTATATTTCCCTGACTTTGACTGAGCTGTATCTGGGATGTATTTGGCTCAGCATCTCTTTGCTTTATCCATCCCAGTGAAGGATAATCTGCCATAGAGAAACACACAACTTGTGAATGAAGTGGGAAAAGAAGTTTGAGCAGATGGCCCATGCACTGAAAGGTTGAATGATCACTTTGAAGACAAAAATAATGGTTTAAATTGCTGTAATTCCATGGAAGTCAATGAAGGTTCATTAATTTATACCAGCTGAGGGCCTGGTCTAGGTAGACCAGTCTACTGACTTCACTGGGAGCAGGGTCTCTGTGCAGAGTAGAGTATGAACGTATTGGCACTTATAAATTATTAGCCCAATGCATATAAAGTAGTCTCTCTCCTTGAAAAGACTGATTGGAATACATATTGAATCTGAAACAGCCACTGCTATGATAACCCTACTGGTCATTTTTGGTCTCTACTTTATTCCCATTGTTTTGATTCATTATAATTAAAATCATCCACCTGAACTCTCCTAATAATAGCCATACAGTAGCTAGCATTCTCATTTCAAGGGAGATTCTACAATTTTGTAATTTTGTGCTAGATCAGAATGAAAACAGAATTTTGCATTCCTGTGAAACAAAATATTTAAATTATTTTGGGCTGTCAAAAGATTTCGGTAAAATTAAAATTCTGTTTGTTTCAACATTTAAAATTATAAAATCCAAAACAAAATTCACCTTGAATGAAACCTTTCTTTCCAAAAAGTCAATGGAATGCATTGATCTTGTCAAATACACTTTCCTATTTCTCTCCAGCAATGAAATATCATTGAATTTGACACATTTTTGCAGAAAGTGAGGTTTTAAACTAGACTATTATGGGAGCCAATCATCAGGGCTCTCTTGTGAGAGATGAGTAACTACATTCCTCATATATGAGGATGATGGTAAGAGTGAATGCAAGGAGGTGAGTTGGTAGCATGATAGCAGCATTGATTTCAGGATTTGGGGGAAATTATTGTACAATGAAATAATCTTAGCCCAAAAGAGTCAGAGAAAATAAACTGCAGAACAACTTTGTACAGAAAAGATAACTCTGGAAGTTGAGCTCTGTATGTGACTGTTTCATAGTGGTCCAAAAAGTAATGGGATAAAATTAAGATGAAAAATAGGAAAACATTTTTAATAGTGATATTTATTATATGTGAAATGATCTTGTGCAGATCTCACACTGAAACAGGCTAACTTCTGGAGGGAGCATGGTGCAGAAGAGGAATTCACTAGTGGATTCTCTTCTGAGGAATTTCCAAAGAAAGGAGGAAGAGGCAGGTAATTTTTAGTTTCAATAAACCTTTCCTCTTCCAGCCTCCTACTGAGAAATACTTCAAAGCAAGCCCAAATATATATACCTATTGTGGCCTAAGAGTTAGAATTAAGGTTAAAAAGGGACTAGAAAGTATATTGGAGAAAAATATTTTTACAATGTAGTTATAAAATGTAGTAGGACTGCAATCAGAAGGAAAAGAAAAGAACATTTCTAACTTTAAGGTCAGGTCTACACTAGACCTGGAAAGTTGGCTTAAGGTACGCAACTCCAGCTACGTAGAATACATAGCTGGAGTTGGCTTACTTTAAGCTGAGCTTGGAATCATGCTCACTGTGGGAGGCTGACGGGAGCAAGTGCTCCTGTTGGTTTCCATTACTCCTTGCAACTGCGAGGAGTACAGATGCTAGCAGAAGCTGCCCTTAGCATTTGATAAATGGGTCTGTACTAGACCCACTAAATCAAATGCCAGAACATCTATCATCAGCATGGTGAGTGAAGACGTGCCCTAAGGAATGATTTACATGGGCACATTCATGAGTGAATGAATGAGCAGAACAGGGCCATACTAGCTTTTTGGAATCTTATGCCTTGCCTAAAATGCACTCTGGGGATTTGTTTTATTACCTTTAAAAATTAGCATAGCTTGCTCAGAAACTTTTCAAGTTCATTACCATGAAGGGCTGAATTTGGGGAAATTGTCTTTGAGCACAGGGAGAAGCATTGTTTGCAACCCCTTGAATTGCACATGAGGAGGTTGAAGATGTGCTCCCCTTTTAGCGCCAGTAGCAAATGATTTTAGTTCTTATTTGCCTCACATTAGTTTTGCTCTCTTCTGTGTGTGTTGGAAGGCAAATCCCAGTGGGGGTTTTGTCAGAGTTTTGCCATGTAATTTGGAGTGAAAACACATATGGTTTGACAGAGCTGGTGCAGTCAAAGTTAAAACATTATGCAGTAGATAATAATAAACTATTGCTCTACTTTTATAACTGCCTCAGACTGCTTACCTATTCTATAGCAGGGATATCATTTATTTTTATACATAGCACAGTTTACCCACTACATCTTCATGTTCTACAAACTCTGGCAGGGCAAAAGGCTACCTGCTTGTCTTTCACCTTCGGGAACCTGGTATGTAGACCTGTTCACATCATAAAAATATCATGCAACGGTAGGAATGACGGTTTCTGATCAGGAAAAAGAAAGGACTATAGGAATTTCCATACTGGATCAGTCCAATAGCCTGCTTGTGAAGCTATTGAACAGTAGCAGTTTCAGAGGAAGACATGGGAGTTAGACTGATGTCGCTTTATTGGGGTAGAAGATTATCCCATGAGGTGGATGAGGAAATATCTTTTATTGGAACAACTTCTGTTAGCAAAAGGGACACGCTTTAGAGATACACAGAGCTCTGCCTCAGTTTTGGGAAATGTTATAGCTAAATCCGAGGTGGAACAGATTGTTTAGCATAAATAGTTAACACATAAGGGGCCATTCCAGATGATGAGACACATTGACACCCTTGCAGTCTTAGGACAAAAAAAAAGGGAAGTTAATAGATTACAGATTGTTGTGATAAGCCCAGTGTTCTTATTAAGATCATGATTTTTAGTGTCTAGAAAAGTTACTTTCACCTTGAATTGTCCTCCAGAATATGTAACTACTCATGCTAAATAATCTTTCCCCCCTTGTAATTAACTTTGAGTGTCTTTCCCAGACTGGAAGAAGAGCGCTGTGTAGCTTGAAAGCTTGTCTCTTTCAGCAACATTCAACAAAACATATCACCTCACCCACCTTCTTTCTGTCATCTTGGGATCGACAAAGCTACACTAATGCTGCCAATCCCATTTAAAGTCTTATCCTAACAGCTTGAAATAGATTTAAGACCAGAAACATGAGTTTTTATAACCTCCAAAGGTTTGACAAGGCTAGTGATTTTGGAGATACCCTCTCTCTTCAGAGGGGTTAAGGTATTGTACTGTAGACTATCTGTATGGAGCAACAGAACTAAACTTTCACATGGGTATCTGCCAATTATTTTGATATCTTGAGGCCAAAGGGGACCACTTTACTTATTTAGTCAGGCATTGAATTTGACCCAGAAATTTTTCCAGAGAGAGAATTGGTAAGTAAAAAATTGTTTTTCACCATCAAATGTGAAATTTAAGTGAAAGAGAACACACATGAAACCCCTAATTAATTAGTCCTAGGTCTCAATGCAATTAAAGGTTACTGCGGCTTCTGTGTTTATTTTCATCCTGGCCTAGGTGTGACAGTTACTTCGTGAGTCCTGCATTCATCCGCACAAACCACTCCAAGGCACTGCATGTAATTTGTCATCATGTTCTGTGTCTTAATGACAAATTGTGGCTATTTTGAAATAATCCATGCTGACAACAGAATCAAGTGCTGGACGTTATTAATTGATTTTTGGGGAATCCATTATCATGGCTGCTTGCCAGATGGCAGGCAGTGCTTTGGAACACTGCAGCATAAATTTGAAGGGTAGAGCTGTTTAACAGAGTTGCTGCTACTGGAATCGCCTGGGCTATTAACACAGCCTGTAATTCCAGGAATTACTCATTGATCCTTTGTTTCAATTCTGCATAAGGTCTGTTCTTCTCTAGGGAATCTCCTGCAGTCCTGCTATCATTAATATGCTTTCCAACTGGTGTATATGTTGTTGCTGCTCCTGTGCTCATGTTTAGATGCATGTGTGGGGAAGAGCAAACAATATTAGACCTCCTGGGCCTTGACAAAGACCTGACTGGGTTGATTGAGTTGGGGCTGGTCCGGCTTTGGGCAGGGGGCTGGACTCGATGACCTCCTGAGGTCTCTTCCAGCTCTATGATTGTATGATCCTCACCTGATATAAAACAGCATTATCTGCTGAGGTGAAAAGAATTAACTTGACTTCTAGAGCATCTGCCGTTGGAGGGAATGCTCACTCTAGGCCTGTTTATGCCATTTAGGTAGTGTTCATGTACAGATAGTAATGGACACAGCCTGAGATGAGAGTACTGGGAGGCAGAATAGCTTCAGAGTTTCCACAGCTACAGAGTACTCCCTAGAAGGATAAATGGCATTCCCCCTCCTTGAAGCTGTCCAGCTTCTCTGGCCTCGTGGACAGGATACCAATGCTCTCACTACTGCCCTCCCTGCCTCCTATTTTAAGATGCTGAGTCCTGTGTGTTTTCTTGGGCACAGAGAATGCAATTCAGTTTGGCCTTTACCTTCTGTGATAGTGGTGGGTAAATGCTGATCTTTCTTTTTCACTCATGCACAGTGTGCCCAGGGTGTTTGGGAGGGAGAGTGTCAGAGACACACTTGACATGCATCTGATGAAGTGGGTCTTCGCCCACGAAACCTTATGCTCCAATAAATCTGTTAGTCTATAAGGTGACACAGGACTCCTCGTCACTTTTGCAGAGACACACCTGTTACAGACCAGTAAAATCAAGCTATGCCTGAAGCATTCTGATTGCCTAAGAGGGCACCTCACCTGTGCTGTGCAGATAAGACTCTTTCTCCACACCTTCCTGAAATGGGCCAATATAGTAAAATCACACTAGTCACTGATCTGCAGGACTTTAGAGGTCCTCTGTAGTTGCAGTGTAGTCTAAACCATCCAAAGTAAACAAAACACCCTAGTTTAATTCCAAAAAAGAGGACTTTTCATCAGCATGAAAGGTTAGATATTATATGGATGCCGATCCAGTCCATCCTTCCAGTCACATCCTTCCTTTTCCACATGGATCGTTCCTCTGAGCTGTTCACTTACTGTAACACCTCCTAAACAGCTGCTCATCTAAGCGCCTTCTCCAATATGCTCTTTGATGAAACAGCTAAGAAATCAGCAGTGCTGAACAAATAAATGCTCATGAGGGAAGTAAGCCACTATTTGGTGCTTCTCATCTCACAGAAGTAATGTTCCTGGCACCAGAGTACGAGCTATGAACAGCTTTTGCTGTTATAAATGCCTGGACTTTGATCAATGGCACCAAAAAGTCACGATGCATTCTTTTCGATGCCTCTTTTGCCTGTGAACAAGATCTCTGAAACTATACTAAAAGCCATTGGTTTCTACATTTGGGACACCCCCTTTACAGAACTTGTTGAAAGGTTGTATGAACAGGACCAGTCTAAATCTGGGAAACTGTTATTTGTTAGTAAGTAAGCTATCCACATCATCATTGAGTCTCTCAGGCCAGGCAAACCTCAAGCTTTATAGAACCACCCAGAGGGTAGTGTGAGACTTTACTTCCCCCCTGCATCATAGGAGAAGTAGCAGGTCCTCCATAAACTGCCAACCTTCTCCATATTTCAGCCATGGCTAGCCAGCTTCATTTATAATACTCACTGCTTTGGAAACTAACATGGTGGGCCACAAGTAGCCCACAGGCCATTTGCTGATGATCAGAGTTCTGTGTGTGGCCTGCAAGACATTTTGCTCACCATTGCTCACATGCGGGGCTGTCAGATTCTGCCCGTTTCTGTCCACATAGGTTCTTTCCTACCAGCATTATTAAAGGACACTCATGTAAAGCAAGGGCACATGAAGTGACATGTGCTGATTTTACATAACATTGGCTGTGAGAGCCGTGCACTCCCTCTGCATCTACTCAAAAGGTGGCCATGGTACAACTGGCATTCCTTTACACATTCTAGGTGAGCAAGTGCAGTTAGCAAAATCCCTCTCCAAGAGATTGTTTAGGTTGCAACAACCTTGCGGTCCACTGATAAAGGAAGGCTCCTTATGTAGCCCGCTCACTTGTCTAAGTTGTCCACCACTGCTCGAGCACTTTCTAGAGATACAGGTGTATGGACACAAAAAGTCAAGTGTAAGGAAACAGTGTACTTAAATAGATGTACAAGATCCATTGTCATTTATTTCTGACTGTAAATATATGATATGGGAGAAGATGTTCATAAAAGATGTTGAATATCTATGTCATTGCGCCAACATTTCACCCTTTTGATTTAAAAATATTATAGGTTTCAAGGATAACTAGTGCTTGGTAGCCATTTCTCCAAAATATATAAGCGCAAAGAACTACATTAGTATCATTCTATTCTCCAGAAAGACTGAGTGGAATAGGAAGCATGCTGTAGGGCCAAGAGGAAAGTGAAGTGTTACTGGTGAGTTGGACAACCCACAGCAAGGTCCTGAGTTTTTGTGCTGGCTCTGCACCCTGTGGTCTGAATCCTATGTGATGCTTTACATCTAGACTAGATCCCATGATGCTTCTTATCACCTGCACCTCTGAAGTCATTAGAACTACACACGTGCTTAGAGTGCATCTCTGAATTCAGGCTAGTTTATTCAGAACCTTGTAGGACTTTAAGACCCTTGAACAAAGTGTTTTTATCATTTTCACTGTGTGTAAAATGGGTATAGTAATTATCACCCACCTTGGTAAAGGTCTGTGGGACTATGGAAAACAAGTGGCATAAGAGTGCCAGTCAGTATTATTATTATTACTGCATTTTCCATTGTCTCCTGGACTGTTTTTTAGATAGCTCTCTTGTTCTGGATCTGTTAAACTTTTTCTAATTAGGTATCTCTCACATTTGGGCTACAGCAGGCTTAGAAAGGTGCTCTGCTCTTCCTCCCAAGTTATTAGGAAATGGCTTGAACTCAAATTCAATAGGCACATGCACATATAGGGTACGTCTAGAATACAGGCTTCTGTCAACAGAAGTTTTAGCGACAGATACTGTCGACAAAATTTCTGTCGACAAAGAGCGTCTAGACTACATTGAGTTCTGTCGACAAAGCAAGCTGCTTTGTCGACATGGTAGTGTAGACGCAAAGGACAGTTTACATGCAATAACACCTTCTGTCGACAGAAACTCTGTCTACAGAAGCAAAATGCAGGACAATGTAGCACTTTAAAGACTAACAAGATGGTTTATTAGATGATGAGCTTTCGTGGGCCAGACCCACTTCCTCAGATCAAAAAGTGGGTCTGGCCCACGAAAGCTCATCATCTAATAAACCATCTTGTTAGTCTTTAAAGTGCTACATTGTCCTGCATTTTGCTTCAACTACCCCAGACTAACACGGCTACATTTCTATCACTATTCTGTCTACAGAAGGCGTTATGCCTCGTAAAATGAGGTTTACCAGCGTCGACAAAACTGCTGAGTTCTGTCGACGTTATGTATACTTTTGTCGACAAAACTCTGTAGTCTAGACACACCCATACTGTTGCAAAACAGAATCTAATTATTTATTTTTTGGTACTAATAACTGTCAATAAGACCTGATTTTTTTTAGCAGTTGTTTCCATCTCCTACAGCTATTGGCACATATTTAATAAGCACGCCATGTGGTATTTCTTTCCTTGTCCTTTCCTTCTCCCGCGGTTGGGTCATGAAACTTCAGCACTTCATCCCACTCATTGTTCTCTCCAGAGCATACCCTTGGTGCATGTACCTATCATGAAACTAAATAATGTCTTCACAACAGCTGCCTTCTTTGGGCTCATACAATTCTGACCCTAACCTAGCAATATAAATGGGGCTGTGTTTTGCCTGCCAAAAGCTTTTCTTTTTTAATTTTATATTCTATATATTATCTGCATTTTATTCAGTGGAGTTGAAAAATTGTTACCCCTGCTGTTGCAATTAGATCCCATACTATAACAAGATTCTAGCACTGAAGTTGCTAAGATGGTGTAATTGGAGGAAATATTTTTTAGAGGAGAAGGAAAATGTAAATTCTTTCTTTCTTTCTTTCTTTCTTTCTTTCTTTCTTTCTTTCTTTCTTTCTTTCTTTCTTTCTTTCTTTCTTTCTTTCTTTCTTTCTTTCTTTCTTTCTTTCTTTCTTTCTTTCTACCAAATTACAGTAAACCAAGCTCTCAAACCATGCCACATTTTAAGTCACATGTGAATACAGACATCTACATTGAGTTCAGTTCACTTCGGATGAGACACTGTACGCTTTATGATGGGCCAATTGTATAGAGCTGGTCAGGAAATTATCAATTTTTCCTAAAAAATATATTGAATAGAATACTTATTTGGCTTGTCTTAGAAAAAATGTATTGGAAATGAATGGGGTTTTTTTGTCCAGAAAATTAAAACCGAATACTTTTGTGAACATTTCCTCTTAGCCAAAAAGGCTTCTTTCATCCTTGTTCCCTGCCCTGTTGCAACTACTAAATCTGGCAGAAAATATACAGTCTTAACTCGTGTGTGCTTTGTTCACCAACATTACCGCAAATGGGTTTACAGGCAGCAAGGGGCTGAAGACGGAGAGCGTTCATATGTAAGTGACTCTGAGTAGCCTAAGGCTGCCTTGCCATTCTGGGCATTTTGTGAACATTCCTGCACAAGGTAAAATTTATGAGGCAATAGTGATTACTAATTAGCTGGGTGATCCAGCTCATCAGCTAGAAACAACTCAAAGGGAGGCAAGGGCAGGGAGAGAGAGCAGGGAGGGGGAAAGCTGTAAGGAAGGGTCAGAAAAACCCAAAAGCTTGGAGAGATGAGATTTCCCACTCTGTGTCTTGATATTATGTAAAGTCTAAGGGAGAAAAAAAAGCTTTGTGCTGTGGGGAACAAACACTTACAAAGGACAATCGTAAATAAAGCACTTGGTGTTGAACTTGCCACTGCAGTGCATGAAGATGGTTTGCAGTATGAATCCCATGTGAGAGAACCCTGACATTAGTGCTTGGATGCTTTTGTATATTCTGTTCCACTCACTGAATATAATAGCTGGGTTTGTGATGTTCCTGAGTAAACAATAGACCGTAGATTGATGCTGGGGAAGAAACTGTAGGAAGGCCGGGATGCAACAAGTTCAAAAGGCACGTGACCATGTTTATGAAACATTCATTATGCCTCAGTGGATACCACACTCAGCTCACTTAGTACATGTGTAGCTTTTTATTTGAGGCTAGGATGCTCTATGGTAAAAAAACCCTGGAAAGTGCGACTGGAAAGCGAGCTGGAAAAGGATGTGCATCTGGGAATGGCTAGCTTTAAGTGACCTAATCACTCTGGGGATGAAGTCTAGTTTCTTCCAAGAAATGAACAGCTCAGCTTTGCTGCTGAACTTTCCATTTCAATAGGGGTAATCTGTAGCCTTATAGCTCGAATCAAGAGTACTACATGTTGAAATGCTCTGGTCTGGGACTGACCACAGATGTTGCTGGACCAGAAAGGCCCTGGGGCAGTGGAGCCACGTTGGTCCCAGCAGCCTCTGAGTGGCAGAGCTGCACTGACTCCGTAGGCTCTGGGGCAGCAGGGGTCCCTGGTCCCAGGGCAGGCCGCAGAGCCGGGAGCCCAGCGGTGGGGGGGAGGGGAACCCAGGGCTGGACCAAGCCATTCCGGCGACCTGGGCAGACAGTTTAATTGTGCCCCGAGTTGGGGGAGGGCGCATGCGCGGCCCCACCCCCGCACCAGCCGGCGCATGGGGGAGGATGTGCGGAACTGGCGGTGGCAGGACTCATGTGCCCAGCCCAGCCCGGCTACCTTACAGCTGCCATCAGACACCCCTTATAGGTTGGTGCCCTGGGCAGCTGCCCGGCTAGCCCATGCCTTAATCTGGCCCTGGGGGAACCCCTGCTGGGTGAGCCTGGAGTCCATCAACAGAGAGCTGGAATTGACCTCCCCTGGTCCAGCAAACTCCCTTGTCTGGGATCGGTCAGGGCCTGAGGGTGCCGAACCAAGGAGCTCCAACCTGTATTAGTTTAATATTTTGAAGGGTCATCCTCTTTGGTTTTATACCTGGCTTTTTCAGGGGAGTGGACCTGATAATCTACATAAAGCAGTGATTCCCAAATTTTTCATATTGTGACAACAACGAGGAGAAAGCACTAGGCTTCTTTTCTCATAGTTTTGGGACTCACATTTCATTTAGCCATAGCCATCCCACCCTTTGGGGCAGTTACCCTGGGCCCCATGCTTCAGTGAGATGTGGGGCCTCGGCAGCGCAGGAGCTGGCATCAACACCTCTGGCTCTGCTCCTCTTCACTCCATCTCACCTCAGGGGAGCATGGGGCTTGAGTGGCATATGAACTGGCAGCAGTGCTACTGGCTTCACTCCGCACCAGCCTGCTATGCCCCACATCACCAGCTCCTGGCATTGCTCAGGAGTGGAGGGGATGGGGGCTTGGGGCCAGTTCAGGATTGGGGTGGAACCTGGTTGGAAAGAGTCAGGGTGGGATTTTGGGGGAAAGGGTGGAGTGGGAATGGGGCCTGGGCAGAGAGTGGAGGTAGGTTTCCCGGACCCCGCACTTCCCTTGGGACAGCCCAGCATATACTGGGTTCCAATTTAAGGACCCCCCAGTCCTCCAGTTCCCCAGGCTGAAAAGCCATGCTGTAACATATCTACTTTTCCATATCTAACTGAATGTAAAAGAAAACATGAGTAACTAGAATTAATGTATTATGTAGCTCCATGCATAGTAAATAGAAACGTATATTGGGATGAAGGCAGTGTCTGGCCTGTAGGCCCATGCTTACTGAAATGTGTAGCTAAGTGTTAATTGATCACTAAGGTAAGGAATATAAAGAGGTTGTTAAGATTTCTCAATCTGGAAACAGGACTTCAGAGCTAAGAATAAGATTAGCTGAGTTCTTTGGATGCACAGGAGAGCAGGGATTATCAAAGTTATTGTAAGGACAAGCCTTTGTTTACTTTTCCAGAGGGGTTAATTTAACACATAGGAATTAGTGTTAACTTAACCCATTAAAATTAAACCTTCTATTTCCTCTTTCCTACAAATAGCCCAGTTTTCAGTAGTAGCTACCTAAAAGTACGGACCTAAATACCCATTGGTTTACTTCGGGCTCGAACCATACAAGGTTTGTGAGCCTCCTTAATTTTGACAACACTAGCTTCTACATTTTTGTGCAAAGAACATAATAGTTTTGTTACATTCAGTTACATGAGTACTGACATGGATTTGGGCACTTCACGACACGCAAGTTGAAATTTGTCCTCCTGCTCTCTTGGTATTGTGAAATGACAGTTGCCTGTTAATAATTATTTTCTATTAGAAGTTTGTCTGGCACTTCAACTTTTTAAAGACTCATTCCTCCCTGCAATTAGTTGCAGTGATTATATTTTATTTTACAATGATATTTTCCTTTGTAAAGAATAAAGCATTGCTTTGTTCTCTGGTATAAATGTTCATAGTTCCGTTGCCTTCAATAATGCTATGATAATTTACATCAGCAAGTGATCTGTTCCATGTTCTCCAGTGTTTCAGAGAATAGACTAGATGAGCCTCCAAAGCATTCAACGTGTCCTGTTTTGGTGTATATGTTTGGAGAATTTTGTATTGTAAAGCATATTTGTTTTGCATTGAAACCAATTAAACCACAGGGCAGATGTATAACTCCAGAGTTACTACATAGAGATCAATGTAATAGTGGTGTGACAGGAGAATCAAGCTATAAAAAGGTATTTGCAGTAAGGAGAATTGTATTTTAAATCAAGGGAGAGTGAAAGAACATTTGCTGTAATGATTTGAAAATGCTGTTGTTAACAAATATGTGTATGTTGTTTATCTTGGGACTCTTAAATTGGATAAACTGTTGCTTTGCTTTCAATGGAACGAAATTGCTGCTTATCACCTACTACCAAAAGTGCTAATGGTTTCATATTTCTTTCCAGAAATATATGTGTCAAAAGACAAATTGGACCTATTGTTTCAGAACCCAAATGTACTGGGCATTATATCTAGCCATAGGGATAAACAGATTTATGTAAGTGTTCATTTCTTTAAAGTACATCATGTTTTACCTTTAGCAATGCAAACACAAAGAATCATAGAATCATAGAGCTGGAAGAGACCTCAGAAGGTCATCAAGTCCAGCCTCCCGTCCAAAGCAGGACCAATCCCAACCATATCATCCCAGCCAGGGCTTTGTCAAGCAGAGACTTAAAAACCTCTAGGGATGGAGATTCCATCACCTCCCTGGGTAACCCATTCCAGTACTTTACCACCCACCTAATGAAATAGTTTTTCCTAATATCCAACTTATACCTCCCCCACTGTAACTTGAGACCATTGCTACTTGTTCTGCCATCCGTCACTACTGAGAACAGCATCTCTCCATCCTCTCTGGAACCTCCCTTCAGGAAGTTGAAGGCTGCTATCAAATCCCCCCTCACTCTTCTCTTCTGCAGACTAAATAATCCCAAATCCCTCAGCCTCTCCTCATAGGTCATGTGCTCCAGCCCCCTAATCATTTGGTTGCCGTACGCTGGGTCTAGATTCTTTCTCCAATGCGTCTAGATTCTTTCTATATTGGGGGGCCCAGAAATGGATGCAATACTCCAGATGTGGCCTCACCAGTGGAAAATAAAGAGGAATAATCACTTTTCTAGATCTGATGGCAATGCTCCTCCTAATGCAACCTAATATTCCATTTGCCTTCTTGGCTACAAGGGCACACTGTTGACTCATATCCAGCTTCTCATCCACTGTAATCCCCAGGTCCTTTTCTGCCAAACTGCTACTTAGCTCTTTCGTCCCCAGCTTGTAACAATGCTTTGGATTCTTCCGTCCCAAGTGCAGGACTCTACACTTGTTCTTGTTGAACCTCATCAGATTTCTTTTGGTCCAATCCCCTAATCTGTCTAGGTCACTCTGGACCCTATTCCTTCCCTCCAGAATATCTACTTCTCCCCTAGCTTAGTGTCATCTGCAAACTTGCTGATGGTGTGATCCATCTTCTGATCCAGGTCATTAATAAAGATGTTGAAAAAAATGGATCCTAAAACTGATCTTTGGGGCACTCCTCTAGAACCGTGCGCCAACCTGACATCAAGCCATTAATCATTACCCATTGGCAGTCTAGCCAGCTTCCTATCCACTTTACAGTCCATTTAGCCAATCCATACTTCTTTAACTTGCTGGCAAGAATATTGCGGGGGACCGTATCAAAAGCTTTGCTGAAGTCAAGGTATATCACATCCACCGACTTTCCTATATCCACAGAGCCAGTTATCTCATCATAGAAGCTAATCAGATTGGTCAGGCATGACTTGCCCTTGGTCAGAAAGACACTTTGGAATGGGAGTCCTCTCAAGAAAGGCATTGACCAGCATTCAAACATGTTTGTCACTATAGCAGGGAGGTTGCTTTCTCTGGTAGTCTGTTCAATTCAATTTCTCTGGTGCCAAGCTGTACTGGCTTTCACCTTTCCCTTGGGTTACATCAGTGGCGTGGAGAGGGGGATCCTGCTGCTGGGCATCAGCCGGTTCTCAACTTACTTGCCTAGGCCTACGCCCTGGAGAGGACACTTCGGCATCGCTTTCTGAGCAGTGACACAACACGGGAAGCAGCAGTTACCGGTATTAAGCCACTGCACTTGATTGGCGTAGAGTGAGGCGCCAGGGGTTGCTTCTGACGGTGGGAGAGGTCTTCAGATCTCATTGGGCAGCTACTGCCCGCCTCAAGGTGGGCAACCCCCAGCCAAATAGGTGCTGCCTCGCCACGGTCCACTTGCTCCATTGGGTGTGTGGGGCTTAGGGAATCGCCAACAGGTGGATCATTAACCTTACACCAGCAAAACAAACAAGCGACAAAGTAATCCAGCCTTCAGGCTGGGCACATGGAATGTAAGGACCATGATTTCAGGCCTTACAGAAGACCTACAGAGCATTAGTAACCCCCAGAAGACAGCAGTCATTAATAATGAGCTGAGAAGACTGTGGATGGACATTGTGGCCCTCCAGGAAACAAGGCTATCGTCCTCTGGATGTCTCCGGGAGAAGGATTTTTCCTTTTTCTGGCACGGGAAGCCTCTGGAAGAGACCAGGGAACACGGTGTTGGCTTCGCAATTAGAAACAACCTAGTTGGCTCAGTCATACCACCAAACGTGGGAACTGAGAGAATGCTGAAAATCCAGCTTCAAACATAAGTGGGCATGGCCAACATCTTCAGTGTTTATGCACCTACTTTAACCTCTGCCCAAGAAGATAAGGACAAGTTCTATGATGAACTTAGTATTGCCATCATTGAGGTATCTTCCCATGAGCCGCTATTCCTCCTTGGCGACTTCAATGCCAGAGTTGGCAGTGACCATCCCAGCTGGCCATGCTGTCTGGGACAGTTTGGAACAGGGAAGATGAATGAAAACGGACAGCGCCTCCGTGAACTCTGCTCCCAACATGATCTCTACATAACCAATACCTTTTTCAATGTCAAACCCCAGCACAAAGTTTCGTGGCGACACCCAAGATTGAAACATTGGCACCAGCTTGACTTTGTCCTCACGAAACGCAGCTGTTTAGGTAGTGTCAGGGTGACACGCAGCTACACACAGACACTCAGACTGTGATACTGACCACTTGCTAGTGTGTAGTAAGGTGTACATCCAGCCACGAAGATTTTTTCGCTCCAGAAAGGAAGGTAGGCCATGCATTGACACTGGTAAGACTCGTGACCCTTCAAAAGTATGTGAGTTTGTCCAAGCACTTGAAGAGGCCTTGTCCCGTCGGGGTGACACTGATCTCAACAAGAGATGGGAACAACTGCGGGACGCTATCTATGATACTGCAATATCTATCTTTGGGAAGAAGACAGTCAAGTCTGCTGATTGGTTTGAAGACCACACTGAAGAGCTGATGCCCCTGATTGAGAAGAAGAGACAAGCACTGGCTGCATACAGGTTCTCTCCCAGTGAGGAGAACCTGCAGGCGCTCCGGTTTGCTCGGAGTCAAGTGCAGCAGGTTGCTCGGCGGTGTGCCAACGATTACTGGCTCCAACTCTGCTCCAAGATTCAGCAGGCCACGGACACTAGTAACATGCAAGGAATGTACGATGGGATCAAGCAGGTCATTGGTCCATCACAAAGGAAGACTGCCCCACTTAAGTCAGCCACAGGAGAGGTTTTGAAGGACAGAACCAAACAGATGGAATGTTGGGTGGAATACTGTTCACAGCTGTACACCAGAGAGACTGTAGTTACAGAGAGAGCCCTGAATGCCATCGAACCTCTGCCCACCATGACTGAACTTGATGCTGAACCCACCATGGAAGAACTTAGTGACGCGCTAAAAGCACTCTCTTCTGGAAAAGCCCCAGGGAAAGATGGTATTCCCTCGGAAATCCTTAAATGAGCTAATGGTACCCTAGTCTCAGAGCTGTATGGAATACTCTGCCAATGTTGGAGAGAAGGCAGCGTACCGCAAGATATGAGGGATGATAACATCGTTACTGTCTACAAGAACAAGGGTGACAAAAGCGATTACAACAGCTATCGCAGCATCTTCCTTCTCAGCACCGTGGGGAAGCTATTTGCACGTGTTGTCCTGAAGAGGCTCCATGTTCTTGCAGAGAGAGTCTACCCTGAGTCTCAGTGTGGGTTCAGAGCTGAACGGTCCACCATAGACATGGTTTTCTCTGTTAGGAAACTACAAGAAAAGTGCAGGCAACAGAACAAACCTTTGAATATTGCTTTCACCGATCCGACCAAAGCATTTGACCTTGTCAGTAGAAAAGGTCTGTTCACGATTCTGGCTAAGAAAGGCTGTCCTCCAACTCTGCTCAGCATTGTTAGGGCCTTCCATGATGGCATGAGGGGGACCATCGTATACAATGGATCCACATCCGAACCCTTCAAGATTCTCAGAGGAGTGAAGCAGGGGTGCGTGCTGGCTCCAACACTATTCGGCATCTTCTTTGCAGTTTTGCTCAAATATGCCTTTGGAACTGCTACAGAGGGCATCTTTCTCCGTACGAGAACGGACGGCAACCTCTTCAAATGGTTGAGGCTTAGAGCAAAGACCAGGGTGCTTACGAAGTGTCTAAGGGAGTTCCTTTTTGCTGACGATGCAGCTATTGCTGCTCACACTCTGCAGGAACTGCAGTCACTCATAACTTGCTTTGCGGACACATGTATGGAATTCGGCCTCACAATCAGCTTAAAGAAGATCCAGGTGATGGGCCAAAGTGTGAGTAATGAGCCATTTATCAGTGTGTTAGATTACGAACTGGAAGTCGTCCATGAGTTTGTGTACCTAGGCTCTACGATCTCGGACAACTTGTCATTTCATAGCAAGCTTAACAAGCTCATTGGAAAAGACACAACAACGTTCTCCAGGCTGACGAAGAGAGTATGGGCCAATAATAAGCTCACTGTACACACCAAGGTGCAGGTCTACACAGCCTGTGTTTTGAGCACACTGTTGTACGCCAGTGAAACATAGACTTTGTGCTCAAAACAAGAGCAGTGGCTCAACACATTTCATATGCACTGCCTTAGGCGTATACTCGGTATCTCATGGCAGGACAAGATCCCCAATAGCGCAGTGCTTGAGAGGGCGGGCACTGTCTCCATGTTCACCCTTCTCAAACAGAGGTGTATGCACTGGCTTGGCCACGTCTCACGTATGTTGGATGGCTGAATAACGAAGGATCTGCTCTTTGGCAAACTGGTGTCTGGAAAGAGGCCGAAAGGGCGACCTAAATTGTGCTATAAGGACACGTGCAAACATGACCTCAGTGCTCTCTCTATCAGTGCGAACACCTGGCATTCACTCGCCTTAGACAAGAATGCCTGGAAACAGGGAGTAAAAGAAGCTCTTGCTATGTATGAAACTATCTTGGTGAAGGAAGCGGAAGACAAGAGAGCCCTCAGGAAGATCCGTGCCCGTGATACCAGAGCGACATCTGCCTACTGCTGCTCACAGTGCGGAAAGGACTGCCATTCCCGGATAGGATTGCACAGCCACAGAAGATGCTGCTCAAATCAGTCCAACAGGGGCGCAAACCCATGATCCTTCGGGATCGAAGGATGCCTACGATTGTTCAATTTACAGTAGATACGTGATATACACGTTAAAGAATTTATTTATTTTTTTTAAATAAACCTCTACTATTGTTTTCTATTCCTTTACAGAAGTGCATTTCTTTTTTAATAATGCTTGGTTGGATTATGTGGAAGAATGCTGATGACAAAAAGTAGACAGGAATTTTTAACCAAACATATTTTCTTTGGAAAATACTGATAAGGAAGGACTCAGTCCAAATGAAATATTTTAAAATTACCACACTGTAACATTGTGATTGGCTTGCTCTGAAATGGGTTTTGGACTCTCAGTTCATAAATATTTTCAGCATTTTGACTTTGTAGTCCCAATCTAGGAAGGGAAATGTTTTAAAAATCTCAAAGTGTTTCCCACCCACCTCTAATGGGGCCCTGTCAATGTAGCCAGGAATGTCTGCACCCACAGACTGGAAGTTTTTGTGAAACGCAGAGCTTTACAAATTAAACAAAATATTTTATGAGCATCCACTCACATTTTAAAATAAATTGTCATTAGTCATGTATGTGGCCCTCTTTTTGAGCATTCTACACAAAGATTTGTGTGATCCAGTCTTGTTTGAATGCTTGCAGAACGCAAATTAATCCCTTGTCTCAGAAGGGTGTGTATGTTGGACTGGACTGGCAGATAGATAAGTCTTGAGAAGAAGGGGTGAAAGGGAAAGTCAGCCTCTGTGCTCTGCTTCCTTCCTTCCCACCCTCTGCCCAGAACACATGTGGAGATCATGCCAACTCTTGCTGCTACCATGAGCTAGTCTATAGATGCGGAATGAAAGAAGAGCTGTTTGTGTGCATTGCCTTTTCAGCCCCCTTACCCATTTATGAAGTCCTCAGAAATCCTGCAGCTTTTCTGCTAGGATTACTGCACCATCCTTACTACCCTATCTTGTCAGGGTACTGCGATCAAGATGGATTTTTCCCTGTGACTGACAATGTGTGTCTGATGGTTGGTGGTTCCTTCCTTCCTCCTCTCTGTACAGTACCCTGGAGGCCTAGTTTTAGTTTAACGAGGAATTAGGACAGGAATTTTAAAGTTTTTACATTTATAAGAAGCCTTTGTAATTTCATCCCCGTTTAGCATCCAGTATTGGTTCCTTTCTCAAAGGTAAACATTAGTATGAGACCTAGGAGATAACTGGTGGATTTTGTTAAATAGGGGGGAAAAGGTAGATCTGAAATCTTAGCTGAATGAGGCACTCTTCATGTGGGAGCAGGGAGAAGGGGATTCAGGTGGCTGGATCCTAGGGGATTTATCTGAAGGAGTGGGGAATCCTAAATACTGGTTATTTGACATGACGGTATTTAACATGCCACTGCATTTAAATAAATCCAGAGTGCTGGAGAGAGGGATTTATCCCCCGATGTTAGTTCAAAGATAATAGCTGTAGCCTTCTATTTTATAATCATTCTCGCTGTATGTGTTTCATTCTTCTGCATGTCCTATCAAAGATAATTTTAAATAATTATTCAAATTGCATATGCACATGCAATTATCTGCCTGATAAGTTACTCATGAATAGTGATTTCTAGTACTTCTGAATGTATGGGATGCAACACTGCTTAACACAGCAGTAGGGCAATCTATATTCTCCTTTGCTCTAGTTCATCCCATTACTCTTATTTCTATCTTCTTTAAACACCCCTGAAAAAAAAATCATTTCCTTCTGTATTGCCCGATTCTGATATCACACTGGCTTAATACTGTTATTGAGATCAGAGGCTGTGTCTTGATGTTTTTACATACTTCAGATACATATAACTAGTGTAATATACAGTGGTAATGTAGCTGAGTTGCTCCAAGGATAGATTCAGACAAGGTGGGTGAGGTAATATCTTTCACTGGACAAACTTATATTAAAGAAAGAGGGTATGTCTACACTACAGAGTTAGTTCGAACTAACTTTAACAGGCGCTACACTAGCGCTCCGCTTAGTTCGAATTAGGTAAACCTCATTTTACGAGGAGTAAGCCTAGTTCGAACTAGCTAGTTTGAATTAAGGGCTGTGTAGACCCTTAATTCGAACTAGTGGGAGGCTAAGGCTTCCCAGGTTTCCCTGGTGGCCACTCTGGCCAACACCAGGGAAACTCTATGCCCCCCTCCCGGCCCCGGACCCCTTAAAGGGGCACGGGCTGGCTACAGTGCCCGTGCCAGGTGCAAGCCTGCCAGCACCCAGCCAGCAGACCCTGCACCTGGCACGGATCGAGCCACCCACCCAATGCCCCCCAGCTCTCCCCCTCTTCCCGGGAGCAGGCTGGCGGCTCCCGGGAGCTTGCCCGGGACCGCAAGAGGCAGGCACCCGCCTGGGCTAGTGCGGACATCGTGGACCTCGTCCACAATCTCCTCACTAGGCACAGGAAGGTGGCCGTCTAGGGCAGGAGAGCTGCCAGCCTGGCCACCTAGGAGCAGGAGTGCATGAAAATCAAGGTGGTCCACTGAGACCCCCGACCCTGAGCCCTGAGCTTACAATGGCCATCCTGGGTCAGACCAAAGGTCCATCTAGCACAGTAGCCTGTCTGCCGACATCAGCCAACCCTAGGGACCCTGGAGGGGATGGACCGGAGACAGTGACCAAGCCATTTGTCTCGTGCCATCCCTCTCCAGCCTTCCACAAACTTTGGGCAGGGACACCACTCCTACCCCCTGGCTAATACCACTCCATGGACCCAACCTCCATCACTTGATCTCACTTCCCTTTAAACTCTGTTCTAGTTCTAGCCTTCACAGCCTCCTGCAGCAAGGAGTTCCACAGGTTGACTCTTTGCTTTGTGAAAAACAACTTTCTGTTATTAGTTTGAAGCCTGCTACCCATTCCTTTCCTTTGGTGTCCTCTAGTCCTTCTTTATGGGAACTAATGAAGAACTTTTCTGTATGCACCCTCTCCACCCCACTCCTGCTTTTAGAGACCTCTATCCTGTCCCCTCTCCGTCTCCTCTTCTCTAAGCTGAGAAGTCCCAGTCTCTTTAGCCTCTCTTCATATGGGACCTGTTCCCAACCCCTGATCATTTCAGTTGCCCTCCCCTCTCCCAGCCTCTCTCTTCCCCTCTCCCACCTCCTTTTCCCAGTCTCCCCCAGTTTTGTTCAATAAAGACAGATTCCATTTTTGAACACAATTGTCTTTTATTTTGTACATCAAGAAAAGGGGCTAGGGAAGGGTAAGTGGAAGGAGGTGAGGGAGGAATGGGGCACGAGCCCCTGATGGGGAGGACTGGGCTGGCTTTGTGGGCTTCTGGGGGTGGAAGCTCTTCTGCAGCCCCCAATTGCCCCCTCTCCCCAGATGGCAGCCTGCGGCAAGTGCAGCCGGGCTGATGGCCGAGTGGTGTGATGTGCCCAGTGTGGGCACTCCAAGCCAGGACTGGTTTTCAAGCGGGGCACCCCTGAGAACTGTCTGTCCGGGGTGGGGGTCGAGACCCTTTAAGCACAGCCCTCGGCTAGCCTGAGACAGCATCTCCACGCTCTAAGTCCTCCTCTGATGCCCTGCTGGCACTGCTTCCGGCCATCCTTAAGCCTGGTTCAGGGTCCACTTAATGTGGACATGCTAGTTCGAATTAGCAAAACGCTAATTCGAACTAGTTTTTAGTTCTAGACGCGTTCGTTCGAATTAGCTTAGTTCGAATTAACTAATTCGAACTAAGTTAGTTCGAATTAGCGCTGTAGTGTAGACATACCCAGAGAGACAAAAAAAAATCACTCTGAAGAGCTCAGAGTAGCTCAAAAGCTTGTCTCTCACTAACAGAAGTTGGTCCAATAAAAATATTAATTTATCTACTCTGTAGATACTGTTCTTTCTTTTCCTCAACCCATGCTCCTGCATTCTTCAAACCAGCTGTAAAGCAATGTGTCCTTTCTTATACTTGTTTAGGCTGCTATTACATAATGAGGCCATGGGTCTATTATTGCAGGTTCCCACAGTGACCATGGCAGCTGAGTATTTTAATCACTGAGCATAAAACACAAAAGAAAAACTCTTACTGAAACGGAAGAAAATAAATGTCTTGCATGTGCCTTGAAATTCAGTACATTGATGAGAGCGGGTTGATCTCCTCCTCAGACTCACCATTAGTTGCATTTACTATTGCAGTCTGTCAGAGAATGATGAGCATATGATATGACTGTGCTACTCGCTTTAGAGTCACTGGAGGAGAAAAGGAAATGGAACTTCTTGCCAGCATCATTGCTGTCGATTTCCTTGCTTGGAAATACTCTGCATTCCTGTCAGTAACTCTGATTGTGTCAAGCAGATATTTGTCCTGGATGTGATTCCAAAAAAGCGTAACTAAGTTTTTGTCCTTTTCAATGGTGGATAATTTATCATTGTCAAAAAATATGCAAGCATTTCTTTCCAGTCGATGGAGGTGTACAGAATATGAATGCAACTGATGGAGTGACGCTGTTTCAGCACTGATATCTAGAGTAGCAATCAGTCATAAAGGACTTCAGCTAAGGAAGACTTATTGAAATGATGTGTTGCAAAACAAACTGGTAGCTGCATCTAGTGCTTTTATTATTACTCTGCCAATCCTAGAGTCTTTACTTCTTCTTTTGTACATGTCACAAATTGATATGTAACTTGTTCAGCCAACTGGCTGCTGCCTCACTGAGATTAGTAAGATATGGTGGTCCACCTTACAGTCTCCTAACTGAGCACTCTGCCACTACATGTGTGACAATTTGAGGCATGAGCCCCAGTCACAATGTGAAGATTGGAATAACCCATGTTTTTGCATTTGTAGCAACCAAGTCCTATAGAGCACACGTCCTTCCCCCCAATAATTCCCAGCACATATCTTTCAGAAAAACATCCAGTCTTGATATAAAAAAAAATGTTTATGATGGGGAGTCCCTTACAACCTTTGGTAAATTGTTCTAGTGGCTAATTACTCTCATTATTAATTATATCTTTTTTGGAATCTGAAATTGTCTACCTTAAATTGTCTACCCTTAAATTTCCAGCCATTGGACTGTTATACCTGTCTTGGCTGGGCTGAAGAACTGAGTATGAAATATTTGTTTCCCATATAGATACTTAGGGTATGTCTACACTAGCTCGATAATTTGAGCTAGGTAGGCAAATCAGGCAATTGGAGTTGCAAATGAAGCCTGATCCCGAGCTTTATTTGCATGTTCCCGTCCGGCTGCCATTTTAAAATCCCCCTTAGTTCGAAGGAACTGCCCGCTGCTACACGTGGCAGTTTAAAGTTAATCTGAACTAAGTCCTTAGTTCAGATTAACTGTTACTTCCTGTGGAAAGAGGCAGTTGCCTGATTTGCCTACTTAGCTCGAATTAACGAGCTAGTGTAGACATACCCTTATAGACTAATCAAGTCATACTTCAGTTCTCTTTGTTAAGATAAATAGACCAAGATCCTTGAGTCTATAAGGCCCATTTTCTAATTGTTGAATTATTCTTGTGGTCTTCTCTGAAGCATTTGTCAGCATCTTTCTTGATCTGTGGGCACTAGAGCGGAGCTCAGTAGTCCAGCAGCAGTTGTACTGGTGTGAAATATAGAAGTAAAATAATCTTGCCACTCCTACTCAAGCTTCCCGCATTTATGCATCCCAGGATTGCATTAGCCTTTTTGGATACCAGGTCATACCAGGAGATTATGTTCCACTGTGCCTGTGTTATCCACCATGACACCCACATCTTTGTAGCAGCCATGTTGGACATTCCAGTCAGCTTCCCAGGTACAGCCAGTGTTCCGAGGTGCCTTGCTACCATTTGCTTTTAGTCTGAGCAAGACTTTCCTGTTGTGGGTTGGATCCTTGATACTTCCAATCTCTGGCAACACAAGCACTGCCTTTCAGATCTCCACCGATTCACTCTTTCCTTACAGGGTGACATATAGGCACCCTTTAACTCTTGAGTCCTTTGACAACCTCCCTGATCAACTGGATACTCACAGAATTCCCAGATTTTCTGTTCTCCGGGGAATCAAACTCTACAGCTTACCAGATACAACAGACCTGATTTAGCACATAGCCCTTAACATTTGTTTATAGAGAAAACAAGTTTTATTTAACAAAAAAACAGAGGCTGAAATGGTAGGAAGCAGAAATATTAGAAAGAAAGGGTTACGTATAAAATAAAGACATAGCACACATTTTAGGACCTAAACTTGACTCATAGGACATTATTATGTCATGAATAAAACTTCATCCAAAATCGTGCCAGTTTACTACTGCCAGTTTTTGTGGTGATCTGTCATTCATGAAACAAGCTAACTCTCTGGAATCCTATATATATATATAGGAAATGGTACTTTGGTCTTTATTAATGAGCTGCATGCCCTTGTGCTCTGTGCTCCTTCCTGTAGGGTTGAGGGGTTTTTGTTTTGTTTTGTTTTGTTGTGCTATCTTGTTATTTTCTTCAGTTGGATTATACAAACACAGAATGATTGTCTGTCCAGTCTTGCCTAGTCCAGTAACATCTGTGGTCCAGCATTCCTGTGGTTGCTCCAGGGCTAGAGAGCTCATGGGGAAAAGCCAGGGAACCCATACTCAGCAACTCTTCCTCTGCTCTCCCAGAGCTTCTGAAGCAGCATGAGTAGCTCATTTGCAGTGCTCAAGCTCAGGGAGGGGGAAAGAGTGGGGATGGGGGATGGGGGAGATGCTTGGGAGAAGAGGCAGGGTGGATACAGTACCCCACAAGGCTGCAATCTTGGTCCCCAGCCTCTGGGCTTCACAACCACTATGCCTCTTCCTTTGAACACTCCAGTCCCTGCTCCATCAATGCCCAGGCCTAATGAGAGAAATAACAGAACACCACTAGTTATCACCTACAGCCCCCAGCTAAATCCCCTCCAGCGCGCCACTGACTATCTACAACCAGTCCTGGAAAATGATCCCTCACTGTCACAGATCTTGGGGAAACAGGCCAGTTCTCACCTACAGACAGCTCCCTAACCTGAAGGAAATGCTTACTTGCAGCCACACAAAGCACCACAGAAACACTTACCCAGGAACCTACACCTTCAGCAAACCCCATGGCCGACGGTGTCCACGTAGCTATACAAGCAACACCATCACAAGGCCTCACCCATGAGCCCCACCATTGGGGCTCATCCACCTGCACCTCCACTTACGTGATTGATATTCCCAAGTGCCAGCAATGCCCATAGCCATGTATAATGGCCAAACTAGACAGTCTCTATGCCATAGAATAAATGGACAGAAATCAGACATCAGGAAAGGTAACACACATACACCAATAAGGGAAACACATTAATCTCCCTGGACATTCAGTAATGAATTTGAAAGTAGCCATCCTTCTACAAAAGAATTTAAAAAACCAGTTACAAAGGGAGACAGCTGAATTGAAATTCATTAGCAAATTCAACACTATGAATTTAGGACTGAATGAGCATTTCAACTGGTTAACGCATTGCAAAGGCAATTTCCCTTCTCTGGATATTTACATCTCCACATCAAATTCTATGACTTGATTAGCTTCACTAACTCAAGCAACTTCTTCCTTATATATACCCCTGCTTCTGTATCTTCCATTCCAATTCTTCTGATGAAGTGGGTTTTATCCATGAATGCTTATGTCATAATAAATCTGTCTCTACAGTGCCACAGGACTCCTATGAGCTCTTAGGAAGTTATGAAATTAAGTAAATGGAATTTATGAAACTTACAATTTTACAGTAAGAGGCTTGCATTTTATTTTGAATTAGTATTATGCGTATTCTGACATCAGGCAGAATGTCATGTTTCAGACATGAAATAAGAATTTCTGTAATGAGTAAAAGAAGCGCAAGTGTTCTTTAATTCAGTGATGGCAAAATATGAACCCAACACATGACAACAAAGCTGAGACTACCAATAAAGAAGGCAAATATTTATGTCCTACAGGGGTTTGCAGTTTGAGAGATTTATGTTGTCGACCTACCTACAAGAGACTTATGGATATGTAAAATACATCCATTTTAAATATTTCACTTTTTAATGACTATCTGTCACTGTGATGAGCACTTAGCTTCCAAAATGCTGCCACAGTAACTTGTGGTTACATTGCTAATCTTTGCTTCTGCATACAGAGCAAAAGTATTATTCGAGGTTTTTTTTTTAAAGGAAAGACTGAGTCATAGATATGAAAAGAAACTGAAATTAGGCATTGCCTACCATCCAAATGCATTCTATCTCAATAATATTTCAAGTATAATTGTATTTCTCCAAGGAGTAACCATGGTGCCTGACCTAGGTTACAAACTTACCTAGCTGCTGCTGAGATAATTTGTGTTAAATCAAAATAGGATGCTATCTAGATGTTCTGCCTTGGGAATATCAATATATGTTAATTATTTTAGTCACTTGTTTTCATTCAGCAACAGTAAAGTCCTACAAATAAATATAACTTTGTGTTTAATGCAGATTAACATGTATATTCCTGATTCTCATCTCAATCACATTGGTGTAAAAACTGATGTAAACTAAATAGTGAATAATCTGGACTGAAGTTCACTTCTTTTCCTGTTTGTAAATTGACTGTAAACAGATCAGATATTTCCTTGGATTTGTTTGTTGTTTGAAATTGTAGTTCTTATAAATCAGTCTCACCCGTTAGCTTATTTGTAAGCAATTCATTATTAGTATTTGATAGTCACAATGAAAGCAGATTTGATTGGACATGAATATCATATGGTATCATTGTTTCCTAATTGGATTAACATAAATATTAATGTCAGAGTTTGTACATTAAACTGATTACATATTTGTGTAGGCCTGTCTTGGCATAAATAACTTGCCTCATTTCTCAGAGGGCATGAATGGGAAGATGAATGGAAGGGTAAATTGTCATAACAAGCAGAATGCTGCAGTCAGAATTGCTAGCTAAGATCAGCAAGGATGTTGTGGCATTATTATTAAATCTTTAAGTAGACGTCAGATTATGTACAAACTGCACATAGATAGAGCAGGCTACACATGGACTGGTTCCTACAGAGAAACCAAGCCAAACTCGAAGGCTACGTCTAGAATGGCATGATTTTCCGCAAATGCTTTTAACGGAAAAGTTTTTCTGTTACAAGCATTTGTGGAAAAGAGCATCTAGATTGGCATGGATGCTTTTGTGCAAAAGCGTCTGTGCCAATCTAGATGTGGTTTTGCGCAAGAAAACCCCAATTGCCATTTTCACCATTGGGGCTTTTTTGCGCAAAACGGTTCTTAGCTGTCTACACTGGCTCTCTTGCGCAAAAGCATTTGCGCAAAAGCATTTGCTCAAGAGGGCTTTTTCCCGAATGGGAGAGTCATTGTATTTGTGGAAGAATACTGACAATCTTACATTAGATCGTCAGTGTTCTTGCGCAAATTCAAAGCGGCCAGTGCAGACAGCTGGCAAGTTTTTCCGCAAAAGCAACTGCTTTAGCGGAAAAACTTGCCAGTCTAGACACAGCCACAATGTATAATGTAATATATAGGAAATACAAGCAATGTATAATGTATATAAAGGAAGAGGTTTGCTGTGTAACTGGATAGGTTGCATGCCCTATGCTTGAGTCTGACCAACTCAGTATAGTTTTGCTTATGCCAAATAAAGATACATAAGTAATGAAAACTGGCATTGACATGCGTTTGGAAGAAGCTGAATGGAGAAAGGTTTCACAGGGAACCCCATGAATCCTCTAACATATAACATTACATCTTTCCAGGAATATTCTTGCCATTAAACTTGCTTCTTTGACTATTTGTAGACCATAACTATGTAGACAGATGTGGTAGAAATACCTGTTAATGAAGTATACAATCTGGTTGGGCGTCTTTCATGCTACCGTCTCATCTAAGGGCTAAAGAAAACAAAAATGGTGATAGAGTAAAATTCTCTCTAATTTTTAACATGGCTTCCTACATAGCATTTTTTATCAGTAGATCTCACTGTGCTCACAGAGGAGGCCAATGTCTTTATCCTCACCTTGTGAATGGGGAAAAATGAGAAACTGAGATATGAAGTGATTTGCCCATGGCCAGAGCTGAGAATAGAATCCAGATCTCACAAGTGCTTGGCCAGTTCCCACTCTGTTAAGTTACCACGTCTCTTCTTTGCCTTTTGAATGCTGTACCTAAGTCTCCTCTCTGTAGGATTTCCTGCTCTTCAGGACAAGATAGCTGACATCCTCTGAGATTTGCATAATAGCAAACGTCTCTGATAAATATGGGTGATGACAGAAAATGTTCCCTCTTAGTCCATATCTTAGGAAAATTAGGTCAAAAATTCATAGGCCATGTCTACACTACAAGGTTATTGTGCAAAAACCAGCAGAGCGTCCACAGCTCAAGTGTGTTTTTGCAAAACCTCCCCCCCCCCCCGACCCAAAACAGTAAATCTACAGGACAGAGGCCTTTTGCCGGTAGAGTTATTCCTCTTCCCATGAGGAATAACTCCTTTTTGCGCTATAGCTCTTGCGCAAAAAGGCAGGTGTGGACACTCCACAGGGGTTTCTTGCACAAAAAGAGCCTATCAGAAAAAGTACAGGTGCTCTGCTGGTCATTCTGTTAATGGCAATCAGAGCTTTCTTGCGCAAGAGCATCCATGCAGTGTGGACTCTCTCTTGTGCAAAAGCACATTGCTTTTGCGATGTGCTTTTTAGGTATGGACGCACTTTTGCGCAAGAAGATTTTGCGGAAGATCTCCTCCGCAAAAAGCTTCTTGCACAAAAACCCTTCAGTGTAGACAAAACCATATTGATTCAGCATAGAAAACTCCTGTACAATAATAGTAGGGAAATTAACTATAGGTTCCACCAAAGAGGTGTCACCGTGATGCTTCATATTCCACTGCTGGAAAAACATAGCAGGAAATCTATAAAGGAGAATGTAGCATAGCAGCTCTGTGCGATTTAGCAGTATAAGGCAACTATTATTGGATGAAGTAGTGCAAAACAAACAAAGTGATTTGTTGTGTCAACATATCAGAGACTCTAACAGTGCTTTGAATCTATTGTCTCACATATTCATCAGCGCTAGTACAGTGCAAACAACTGGCACAAGACATTTGGGCCATTGCACCATGGGTGAAGCCTGAAATGCTATTTTGAGCCAGTTCTATCCCTGCTGCTAGGCAACTTTTTGAATGTCCCCCCCTCCCCCACTCCAAGGCATCTCTATCAACTGTGTTTGTGTTTATTAATATCTCTGCCCAGATCTATGGCTGACAATTATTGATGACCACATCACTTTACTCAGTGGCACAAGAGGGCTCATCAGCAGGACAGCAGGCTCCAATGACTCAAGCAAGCATTAAATAGAGTGATCCTCCTGCACAGGAATTTTGGGGGATGCATGTTTATAATTTGTTCCCCACAAAAATAAATAATTTCCATTTTAATGTATGGTGATTCTTGTTATACTTTTGTTACTACTACTTATAGTTCTGTTTAGGTACTTCACATTGCAAATATACTTCCAAAGGCCCAGATTCTGATTTTATTATGCTAAAAGGTCATAAGGCACTAGTCAGTGTGGGAAAGGATGGCAAAACATGGCCCATAGATACAGACCTTCATATGGCTCTATTACAGATAGAGAAAATGAAATAAGGATTTCACAGATTCTACCATGAACATATTCTAAGAGTGACTGAAACAGATATGTCTACACTGGCATGATTTTCCGCAAATGCTTTTAACGGAAAAGTTTTTCCGTTAAAAGCATTTGCGGAAAAGAGTGTCTAGATTGGCACGGACGCTTTTCTGCAAAAGCACTTTTTGCGAAAAAGCGTCCGTGCTAATCTAGACGCGGTTTTGTGCAAGAAAGCCCCAATCACCATTTTTGCCATCGGGTCTTTTTTGCACAAAACAGTTTTTAGCTGTCTACACTGACCCTCTTGCACAAAAACATTTCCGGAAAAGGGATTTTGCCTGAACGAGAACGTCAACGCATTTGCGCAAGAAGCACTGATTTCAGACAGTAGAACGTCAGTGCTTTTGTGCAAATTCAAGTGGCCAGTGTAGACAGCTGGCAAATTTTTCCGCAAAAGCGCCCACTTTTGCGGAAAAACTTGCCAGTCTAGATGCAGCCATACAGTGTGTTTTCTAGGAGTATTGATAAATTTGTCTCAAGAAAAAGTAACCTAATATAAGTACAAAACACGTGCAATAGCTGAAATGCTTCCATGTTTATCCATTTGGTCATAGAATCATAGTTATGTAGGACCAGAAGGGACTCAAAATCATGAGGTCCAGCCCATTGTGCTAAGGCAGATCCAAGTAAACCTAGAACATCCTTGAGATTGTTTTCTTCAGCTGTTTGTAAAAACTTCCAGTGAAGGGGATTCCACAACCTCCCCTGGAAGCCTATTCCAAGGCTTATCTACATTTATACTTAGAGAAAGGTTTTTCCTATTGTCTTATCTAAATCTCCCTTGCTTCAGGTTGCATCCTTCAGGAAAACAACTGGTCACTATTCACCTTATAAAACCATTAATGAACCGGAAGACTGTCATCAAATCCCCTCCCCCATCTCCCAGTGCAGTCTTGAGAAAAGACCACCTGACCAGTTTTTCAAGCTTTCCGCATAGTTCAGGGTTTCTAAACCTTTTATCATTTGATGCTCTCCTCTGGTCTCTCTCTAATTTGTGCACATATCTTCTTAAGTGCAGCACTCAGACTTGGACACAGTATTCCAGGCATCACCAATGTTAACAGTTACCTTTCTGCTCTTACATACAACACTCCTATTAATACACCTCCTAAGGATATTAGCCTCTTTCACAACTACATCACATTGTTGACTCCAATTCAACTTTTGATGTACTATAATCCCAAAATCCTTTTCTGGAACATACCTAGTTATGCACATTTTTGCATCTGTAAATTTGATCTTTTCCTTTCTAAACTAAGTACTATGCACTTATCTTTATTGGTTTGCATCCTGTCAATTTCAGAACACTTCTCCAGTTAGTCAATTCTATTCTGTCCTCCAAAGTGCTTGTAATCCCTCTCAGCTTGGTGTCATCTGCCGGTTTTATAAATAGACTCTTCAACCCGTTATCCAGCTTATTAATAAAAATATTGAATAGTACTGGACCCAGAACTGACTGCTGCAGGACCCCCATAAAAATGTCCTCTCAGTTTGACAGAGATCTATTGAGTTCAGTCTTTCAACCAGTTGTTCATTCATCTTACAGTAATTTAATCTAGACCTCATTTCTTTAGTTTGCTTATGAGAATGTCACGTCTAAAATGCTGACCAGTCAATCCATCCATTTAATTTCTCAGTGTTCATTCTGGATGCATTTTGGTGACTATACTTATTTGTTACCAGACTTGAGCATTGTAAAGATTAGAACAAAGTAACTATGTGGGTTTGGTGGCCAAGTAGATTAATATACCTGTCTTTAATGCACCAGGCTCTTAGCACTGAAAAGTGGTTTTAGGTTCTGTTTCATTTGGAGTGACAGGAAATCATTTTGATTTAAAGGATCACCTGTAATCGTAGTTCAAGCTGCTTCAGCCCAGCTTCAGAAATACATACATCCACTACCATCTCCAGTTGTACTGACTCCGCAGTAAAGAATAGGGACATCTGGATTTCTTGCTTCTGAATATTCTCATGCTTACCCCAAATGTCAATAGTAACAAAATATCCCTTATTCAAATAAAGCTTCATTCTTTACCATTCAGTCTCCTGTGTGCTAATCTGGCTAGCTCTGGCCAGAAGATGGCAACTCCTTTTTATAGCAGGTTTTAAGATTTCAAACTTTTTTGTTTCTGTTTCACATGGAAATAAACCCAAAAGCTTTTGAACATTTTCTCAAAACTGAATTTTGTTTAAATATTTGGGGGGTTTGGGATAAACAAATCCGTGTGTTTCTGTTTCTCTCTTTGTAGTCAGAAATTACTAGAGGGCCCAGGCTGAAAACAACTTCCACATTAAAAAGCACTTTGTAAGGACTATCCCATCTTTATGCAAGATTTTCACTTCAACAAAATAGTCTATGTCAATGAAATTTCATGTAATTGAAAATTGTTAAGATCAGTTGCACTAATGGCCAATATATGATTGTGCCAATAAAGATAACACAGCTGCATACTTCCCTTACTTCCCAGTATACCCATATAAGATGAATTCTCCATGCACCACTAAGTGCTCTGATACTCTTAATTAGAGTGTGGCTGTTCTAAGTTTAGCTCAGAGCAGTCTTTCTACACATATTGCCTTCTGATGGCCTATTGTAGCACATCTTCTGTGGCAGGGGCCAGAGGGGCTCACACACCTTCTGTCCCGGGGCTGTCTGGAAATCCACATGTTATTGCAGATGGGTGATACAGGAATCCTGGAGTGGATGGAGGAGCCCCATAGTCCTCGTCCCTAAGCCCGATGGATCCCTGCGCTTTTGTATCGACTTCCGCAAGGTCAACGCCCTGTTACGGTTCTACGCTTACCCTATGCCATGGGCAGAAGAACTCCTCAAAAGGTTGGGGCAAGCTCAGTACTTGTCCACGATAGACCTCACGAAGGGATACTGGCAAATTCCCCTAACACCTGTGTCTCAAGAAAAGACTGCCTTTGCCACACCCTTCGGGTTATACCACTTCATAACAATGCCATTCGGGCTAAATGGGGCAGCCGACACATTCCAGAGGTTGATGGATAAATTGTTGTGAGACCACGAGTCATACGCTACTGCGTACATCGACAACATTGTCATCTATAGTGTGTCTTGGGAGGAACAACTAACCCATGTCCAGGCCATCCTCGTGGCCCTCGCCAAAGCCCAGCAAACGGCCAACCCGAGCAAATGCACTTTCAGGCGGATAGAGGTGACCTACCTAGGATATGTTATCAGGAGGGGGGCACCTAAAACTGCAGGTAACCAAAGTGGAGGCAGTACAGAATTACCGGACCCCGACCACGAAAAGACAGGTGCGGCAGTTCCTGGGCATAGTCAGGTGCTACTGGAGATTTATACCTCACTTTGCCACCATAGCGACCCCCTTGACTGAGCTGATGAAGAGCAGGCACCCACAGAGAGTGCAGTGGACAGAACAATGTGTGGGCGCCTTCCAGCAGTTGAAACGAAGCCTCACAACAGCCCCCTTGCTGACTTCAACAAAACATTCATAGTCTAAACAGATGCATCCAATGTAGGAATAGGGGCTGTCTTGGCCCAAGAACAGCAAGGGGGGGAACAGCCTATCCTGTACATAAGTCGCAAACTCCTAACCCAGGAACAATTCTACTCAATTATAGAGAAAGAAGCACTGGCCATCAAGTGGGCAGTCGAGTCCCTGAGATACTACCTTTTAGGCAACACGTTCCTCTTAATGACAGACCATGCGCTGTTGACATGGATGCACAACATGAGAAAGGCTAACCCCCATATAATGAGGTGGTATCTCTTCTTGCAACAATACAAATTCCAGATAGTGCACCGGGCAGTGCGGGACCATGCAAACATGGACTTCCTGTCCAGGTGCGCCAAGAAGATAAAAGAGGGACAAGGTAACGAGAGACAAAAGGGGGAGGTGTACAAGGAGACTAAAGACTTCTGTGAATCCTGCCCCGAGTGCCAGTGAACGGGGAGGAAGAACGTCCCCCGGGCTCCCCTCATTTCCCTCCCAGTGGTGGACATTGCATTTAGGCAGATAGCCTTAGACCTAGTGGGCCCATTAGAGAGATCTCAAAGGGGCAATCAACATATCTTGGTTTTAATAGACTATGCCACTCACTATCCAGAGGCTGTACCCCTCTGGAGCCCGAAGGCCCCAGTATTGGCCACCGAACTGGTATTCACTAGGGTAGGGCTACCCCATGAGATATTGACCGACCAGGGGCAAGTCATGATAGAGCTATGTCGACTGTTGAAGGTGAAAAAGCTCCGTACCTCAGTATACCACCCCCAGACAGACGGACTGGTGGAGCGCTTCAATAGGATGCTCAAAACGATGCTCTGGAACTGTGTGGAGGTAGACCCCAGAGTCTGGGACCAGTTCCTGCCAGCACTCCTCTTCACAGTACGGGAAGTACCCCAAGCCTCCACGGGGTTTTCCCCATTCAAATTGCTTTATGGGAGGCAACCGTGAGGGATACGTGACTTGATGAAGGAGGAATGGGAAGAGCAGAGCTCGCAAGTGAAGGGGACGGTACTGTATATTTTAGAGCTGCGAGAGAAGTTGAAGATGGGAGGGAATTAGCCAAAGAACCTAGCCTGAGCGCAGGCGAGACAGGCCCACTATTATAACCAGGGGGCAAAGCCCGTACCTTCGCTCCCGGGGACAGGGTGGTGTTGCTTTTACTGTCGGCAGAGTCAAAGCTACTGGCCAAGTGGCAAGGCCCCTATGAAGTTCTCCGATGAGTGGGGCCCGTAGACCATGAAATCAAGCTGTCAGACCGACAGAAAGGCACCCAGATATATCACATAAACCTACTGAAAAAATGGAAGGCCCGTGAAAACTTGATGGTCACAGTAAAGCCCTCATCATCCGAGTTAGGACCCTGGGGCGGGGACCTATAAAACTCGGTTGGCGAGGCCGCTCTTGGGCAAGAACTGACAGGACCGCAGAGGGAGGAAATGACGGCCCTCCTACACGAATTTGTGATTGTTCTGTAGACCCAGCCGGGGAGAACGACTCTGTGCCAACACCACATCCAAAGGGCCCCTCTTTTTCCCCCGAACCCACCCCCGGCTTCTGTCCACCTGTTGGCCGCTCCCGTGGTCTATGTCCCTTGGTCCCTCTTGGGGTCCAAGCTGCCAGATCTGGGTTGGTAGCTGGTGGGTCAGTCCTCCACTCTGGCATCTGATCCCCAGGGGTTTTGGCCTCCGAGGCCCTCAGGCTGCATCTTTGGGGTCGTCCCCGTTCCTCAGCCAGGTCGGGGCTCCCACCCTTGCTCCTCCATGCTCTGGGCTCCGTCACCGGTCTGCGGAAGGGGGTTGAGAGCAGCACCAACTCCACTCTGTGCTTCCTCCCCTTCTCTCCCCTTCCTCCCTCCTTTTAAATGTACCGCTCAGCGTCTCCTCGTCCCCACCAGGCATCAACCCAGACTCCATTCCCCTGGGTTCTATGGTCTACCGGTTCCCACTCGGGTCCTCTTGCTCCTGCACGGTGCCGCGGTGGACTCTCCCTGGCTCGGCCGCCACTTCCAGGTCCTTGATCCCACTCTCCTGCTCCGGGCTGCTTGCAGTGCGGGGGTGGGATCCCCTGTCATACAGAGAACTAAATGAATTCTTTGCATTGGTCTTCATGAAAAGCTCTTACAGGTACAGTCATACATGAATAGAGAAGATCATCTACTCTGCAAACGTTACAATGAATTTCATTTGTTAATTGGGCTTTTTTTTCCCTTTCTTTTTTGGAGGTTGCCATTGAGAAAGCAATGGAAAGAGTAGGCCTGCATCCTGGACATAAAACATAGCATATTGTGCCCAACACATGAGGAAAAATGTTAAAAACCAGTTAATCCTTGTAAAAATATGACCCTGATAATGCAATCCATCTCAAAGACTCATGCTAATCAGATGAATAAACACTGCCTAAGTTAATTCTCCTTCAGAGACTCTTAAACTTTTGTACATAATCATTCTGAATCCACAAAGATTATGTCAGAGCAGAAAAAGTGTATAGCTTCCTTGCTTCAATTTTTTCCTGTCATTTATTTAAATTAAAGGAAGTGTTCTTAAAACTGAAACACCCAAGATGTGAAGAGCAGGTTTTTTTCTTTCCTGATGCCTGTTTTCCAAGTCTGTCGTTCTTTAATGTTGATTTTTTTCCAAACACATTTCAAATGTTATTTTAAAATAATGTCAATAGAACAACGTTACTGGCCCTACAATAAGAACCCTATTCTTTATCTGTTTAAACTAGTACATGAAGGATCAGCCCTTTGCAAGTCTGGAACTGCAGGGAGGGGAAATGGCTAACGAGATTTCAATTTAAAGTTGCTACAAACAGTACAGGGAAAAACACTAATGGAGAGTTAGGATAAAACAATCTCTATGGTGTTGACTCATGACCTGCTCCTGGATTTCTTATATTTAATTTGCTTGCTTGAGTTTAATGTGAATACTGAATATATGATTGCTGAAACACAAGTAGGGAAATTTACAGTTCAAATATTAATAGTAAGGTAGGACTGGCAACAGAATGAAGCCTAGTACAGCCTAACCGTTATAGTCTTATTAGTTTACGTAGTAACATCTTCACATAAGTAAGTGACCGAAAGTTACAAAATTTTGCAATAAGGTCCTAGTAACAAACACATGAATCACAAGCAAACAAAGCAAAGACATCCCAATGAAGTTTGGGATGGAGGGGATGAGTAACATATACGCTTGCTGATACCTGTATTAATGTATTGGAAATGTGGGGAAATGTACTAACTCAGTATTGACACAAAGGCTACGTCTACACTGGGGAAAAGCCGGAAAAAAGCGTCTAGACTGGCGCGATCCTCCAGAATAAAGCCCTTTTCCGGAGGATCTCTTATTCCTACTTCAAAGTAGGAGGATCGCGCCAGTCTAGACGCTTTTTTCCAGCTTTTCCCTAAGCCAGAAAAAAAGCGGTGGCCATGTTTATTTAAATCCCGCGGGGGATATTTAAATCCCCCGCGGATTTCCCTATTCCCAAGTTCAAAATTAGCATGCCCCTTCCGAAGAAGGGGCCAGTGTAGACATAGCCAAATAGTTTATCAGCATCCACAGGGGTACCCAAAAAGCCACTTGTGCAGGAAGGTTTGAGACCTAAGTAAATATGGTCACGAGTGTGTAAAAGTATAGAAGAGGAGCATAAAAAATGCAGTAATGTTCACAAGTGGGACACGGAGTAGGCAGCAGACGACAATGTCATCATGTCTTGTTTGTTGGCTCCTTCTTTGTTTCTAATCACCTCAGTAAGGTTGGAACTGTACACAAGGTTGTAAGTCAACAATACGTTTGATTTATTTTGTATCACCCTAAGCCTGGTGTGCACAATCCAGGAGATCATTCTGCTGTGCTTTTCATAATCTTATTTTTCTTGATTTCAGTTACATGTGTCTGTACTAACTAAAGCTGAAAGCCTCTATGTGTGCTTCACCAACCACCTCTTCTTAATTAACTTTATGAAGGTGCCTGAATCAAAACCTTGTTATTAGTGACAAGTGCATTTGTACCCCAAACCAGGTTCTTTCATAACTGCAGCATTTCTTGCACCTTCCTCTAAAGTGGTTGGTACCAACCTCTGTCAAACACAAAATAATGGACTAACTGGCCTAATCCATTTTGATAATTCCTTTGTTTCTAAGGAATTTTAAAAATATTTTCCCCCTTGTTCTTTTTAAACATTCCTAAAGTTGCAATAGGTGTCTTTGGAACATTTTCAAAACTCCTAGGGCCCTAATTTCTTTCTTGATTCTAGACTTCCAACATTCTGGTCATCTGAAGAAATGGGCTGTGCCCACGAAAGCTCATGATACCATCTACATGTTTTGTTTGTCTCTAAAGTGCTAGCAGTCTATTTGTTGTTTTAAGTTTTTCCTGTTTCAGACTAAGTAGGCTACCCCTTTGAAATTTTTCTTTCAAAATTACATTTAACCTACTTAGGTTCTTTTGAAAAATCCCACTAGGGGCTTTTGGTGCCTAAGCACCATTAAAATATCTTAAGTCACTTGGATGCTTTTGAAAAGTTTATTTCGGGTGAAATCTGAGAATTTGTCACAGTTCTCCATCTCTAATCAGGATGTCTCAATTGTCAACCGTACTAAAAAGGGACAATTACACCAGCCGTGAAAATATGCTTTAATATTTGAATGATTTTTAAACTACTAAAGCTCTCCACAAGCATCTAAATGTCTGTTTTCTTGGTGACACTAAAAATCATTACCTTAATGGCAGATTTATGCAATCACTATGAGCAAACCTTTTACCTCATTTCACTCACATTTTGTTTTGCTTCAAAAAGGCTCTAACTGTGATCACACAGATGATGACTTACCTCAGCCAAATGCCATCTTTGCCTGGTTAGGAGGCAAACGACTGACTTCTCCTGAACTGGTCAGAGAGCATGTCTAAAAACCTTTCAGAGCCACAGAATAAAGAGTAATGTGTAAAACCGATTTATAGGAGGAACATTATAATAAATCAACAAGTGTTCTGTTTTGAAAAAAGGCAAATATATTTACAATCTGACTACTGAGTATGCAGTGAAATAGTGAGAGGTGACAATCAAATTTGCATCATCCAGAAAATTCTTTCAGATCAGAACTGTTTCATGCCTGAGCACTAGAAAGACTATAGCTAGGTGGAAATACTTTTCTACTTTTAATTCCAAACCATCTCTTGATACCAAATTCATCCTGGTTTTTAATTCCACTACTCAATGTGGCATTACATCAAACATTTTAAAATGTATTCAAATATTTTTCCACACAACACACAAGTAGTTTAATAATGTGTTCACTTTTTTCATTGTATTCCTTTGGTATATATGGTCGTGCCAGTTCTCTTCCAGAATATGATCTGAGGAAGTGGGTCTGGCCTACGAAAGCTCATTACCTATTAAACCATCTTGTTAGTCTTTAAAGTGCTACATAGTTTTTCCTTTTGTTTTTGCAAGATCAGACTAACACAGCTACCTCTCTATTACTGGCCTACATGAAACATACTCCATCTTTAAAAACTTAAAAAACAACAAGTAGTCTAGTGGCACCTTAAAGACAAATAAAACATGTAAATGGTATCATGAGCTACGATCAACATGTTTTGTTAGTCTTTAAGGTTCTACTAGACTATTTGTTGTTTTTTAAGATTTTCCTGTTACAGGCTACCTCAGCTATCCCTCTGAAGCTTTTTATCCACCATAAAAGTCACTCTATTTGTAGCAATAATGGCGATGGGGTTTCTGAAGCAAAGGAGGATGGATTGACTTGCTTATTTTGTCCGTCAGTACCCAGGATGCTCCAGACTTACGGTTATTTCAGAGAAGTCCTACACTGAGCAGTGAAAGCAAATGGAAAAAAAAATCAGACAAGCATTTGGATGTATTTAAAAAAAAATTCCCAGTAAATGTTCTTTTAATAGGAGGCAGGGAGAGGGTGGAGTTGCTTTATTATTAAAAAACATGCATTTGCCTTTCCCCCTTACTTTCTTTCACATCACCATCATATGATTCTTTTTGTGTTCTTAGAGATTGTATTACATATATACTGCTTATATCATACATGGCATATTGCTCACTAGGGGCATGTCTATACAGCAGGGCTAAAGCCAAAGTAAGCTACGCAACGTGAGCTACGTCAAATGCATAGCTTAAATTGAAATAGCTTATTTTGGCTTTTTGGGGCTGCCTACACAGCAGGAAGTCTGGCCTGAGTAGACAGACCTGGACACCGAGGATTCCTTCTATTGCTGGCTGCCCATCCATTGGGCTGCATACTTTGGCAGCCTGGCCCAGGGGCGCTGCCCTATGGGACCCTCATGCTCACATGGTGCTACCTTAGCTGTGTGTGAAAGTGTGTGTGTGGGGAGATGGAAACTGCCAATCAACTCAGTGGGGTGGTGGTCTCGGTACCATCTGTAGCCCCCAGGGAGAGCCAAGGCCCAGGCTGTGGGGGCATAACCACAGGGGAACATGGAGTGTGGCAGGCTCTCACAGGGGCTTGTCCACATCCCACGATAGAGCCAGTGGCCTCCTTGGCATCCTGTCGTCGCCTCCTGCTGCAAGCAGTGGGGAGCCCATGCTGCCACTATAGCTTCCATGGGTTGTGTCTGGTGGGGAAGTTTGGGGCATACTTCACCCCTACCACCATGGCCTCTGAGCCAGAAGCTGGGGCTCCAGCCTCGCAGCTGTGTGGATTCCCCACTGCATAAGGGAGGAAGTGGGGCTGAGCTTCCTCCTCCTTCCCACCCCACTGGGAGAATGGAAGCACTGTCTGGAGGCTTTCCTCACAGGGTGAAAAGCTAGGTAAGCATCCCCCCTCATGCCCAAACCCCAGCACCCCCAGTTTGCTACACCCTCCCTTGCTCCTTCACCCTCCCTCCTGGCCAACCACTGTACCCTCCCTTGTTCTTGTTCCCTCCCCTCGGTCAGACACCCTACTCCCAGCCTGCTTCTGCACCCTACCTCCCACCCAGACATTGCACCTCACCCTTTCCTGCCCAGATCCTGCACCCCATCCCTATCCCATTCGCTGGCAGCCCTATCCTGCACACGGATCCCCTCATTTTTGTTCCCCGCCCCAGAGCTTAAGGGGATCCACAAAATCCACTAAGTTCGAAACCTCACAAAAGTAACTCTGTCCTATGGGAAGCCCTGAACCTCAGTGCGCCCTGTCCCTTCCCCTCATCCCATGGGGCGGGAGCTCCAGAGGAATGAGGTGTCACAGTTGGGAGCCACATCAGTAAGGATTGGAAGTTTTTGGAGGAGTTTCTTTGCTTCTCACTTGTGTGGTCCCCAACTGATTTTTCTGTGGGTCAGTGACCTCAGAACCAAATAAGGTTCCCCATTCCTGCCATAAAAAAGAAAACATTGAAACCTTTTGTGTTGTACATACATTAATATTTTTATTTATTTAAAATGAAGTTTGATAAACTTGAGAAAGTTAAAACACTTAATCTGTTTAATAATTTAAATTAAACCATTCTCCCTAGCTGCAGCACTAGCAAAATGGCTTGGGCATAATTATGTAATTAACAGTGAGTTTCTATTAGCAACTGGTGGTCTGTGGAAGGGTTTGCATTGATCCAGGTGATCCATGGGCCAAAAAGTCTGAGAAACATTGCCTTAGTCAGATAGAAAAAATATTTTGGAATAGTACCATTTCTGTGACTGTCAACCATCCCAGATGACTGTACCCCTTTCAAGAGTCTGATTTGTCTTCACCTCACTTAAAAATTACAAAATCCGACAATAAGAATACAAAAGTATCCCAGCACATTCCTGAAAAATGCTTATTTTGCATTTTTTCATATAATTATAAAATTAATCAACAATTGGACTATAAATACTGTACTTACATTTCAGTGTATAATATACAGAACAGTATACTATAACACATAATTGCTTGATGGTTTAATTTGTACTGACTTTTCTAGTGCTTTATATGTAGCCTGTTGTATAACTAGGCAAATATTTAGAGGAGTTGACATATCCTGTGGAAGACCTCCATGTACTCCAAGGGATACATGTACTTCTGGTTGAGAACCACTGTTTTATTCTTTGCATGGTATATTTCAACCATTAATCTCACGTATTGCAAAAATCAAAAACGCAGTGCTGACAATGCTCTTGATTTTTTCATGAGTCTCACAGTATTTGCTCTTTAACTTAAAGGCCCCCATTCCTGGACTAGTGTTATTTCATGAAATCTGTTTTCATTTTAAAATAATAAAAAAATTCTGGCCCTTCTGGTTTTGGAGAAAAGATGGTATATGTGGCCCTCAAGCTCAAAAGAACACATACACACACACACACATAAACCCTCATTATTTGGATGGGGTGTGTTTGTATGATTTTGTTTTAACACTTGGGTTTGGCAGTATTGAAAAAAGTTGCACGTATAATACATACTTCTGAGAATGGGAAAAGTATGTGCATGAGTGCATGTGTGTCTCATTTTCAAGCCTCAAAACCTGACATTGACCACTGTCGGCAGACGGGCTACTGGGCTGGATAGATCTTTGGTCTGACCCAGTATGGACATCCTTATGTTCTTATGTTTTTTCTTATGTTCTTAAGATCTGGCCTATAATGGCTAAGCATACAAGATTTTAGAAATCAGACAGTGATGGCTCTTCGGAGGGTGAGGACTGGTTTATTATAGGCAATGGATGGACTGTGGGTAGAGAACTGAGAATCCTCACATCTGTGCCCAATGCCCCAGAACTTCCCTGCCCATTTTGTGCTGTCATTGCTTTATAGAGTTCCAAAAAAAGTCAGGTGAATGCGTACTGTAATGCTGTAGTATGAACTAGACTCCAATTTGCTATAATCGGAATTCCATATTTCAAAGGCATTAAAATGTAGTGGGAAGTTATATTCCAGAGAAATTAAACAACAAACTTCTTTCAATCAGATGTGACATAGTAGTCCAAGTTTTGTCTATGTCCTGAGAGCTTTACTGAAGAAGAGCCAATCCATCAATCCCTCATCTGTAGCATATTTAATGTTGAAGGATTTATAATAAAGAGGGTACACATTTCCTTGCAAAAGACATAAATTTCTACACTGCTGTGCTGCTTTTAGCTATGAAGTTCCCATTAAAATCTGAGTCACATGTCTGAAACTGTGCCCAGCACTTTGGAGTGCATTTTCAAACTGTGCAAACAAGCTCTTATATAATTTCATGACAGCCATATTCCATAAATCCCAAATTAAGTTAAACATGAATAAAAGTATCAAGTCAGTATACATCATGCCACCCTGGTCTATCAATGATTGCATGGCTTGAGTCAAATCAACTCAATTCTGTCTTTTTTTTTTAAGCTCAAGTTGATTGAATGCAATGCTCTGGTGCATGCATTACTTTGTAACTCCAAACAATTTTGATTCCTTGAGATGTAGAGACAAGGCATGGAAACAGCAGCAGAATTCAGAAGACAGATGTTTTGTTTGCATTCCTTACTTAAGAAAAATAATGGATGACTGATTGGATATAAGAGGATGTCCCTTGGGACCAAAAGGAGAACAATAGCAATCCAAATTACAGAATTTTCCAAGGAGCTAACTACAGTGATGCAAACCACAAGGGAGGAAGGAAAGCAAGCAAGCAAATAAATAAATCTTCGCCCTACATGTAAGATATTAATAGGAAAGGAAAATAAATGATTATGTACTAAGCTAGAGGAAGTATGCAATGTGTACATACTGTGTGAAGATATGACACTGTAGTTCAGAGATGTTCTTTCTGTTTAGATTGGTAAATGTACATCAGTGCCTTTCCACTTATGTGACTCTGATTGGAGCCTCTTGGTGCTATCACAGTAAAAATAAGTAACAGTAATGATGATAAAGCATAGAACACTTCAGCTGGGGTATATCTGTGTAGCCCAATAACATCAGTGCAGCTCAACCAATTTATACTATATGAGGAGCTGACTCTGAGTATATTAATAAACCATTTCTAATTGGCATAAATTATTATCTGTCACTGCACTGGGTAGCTTTCTTTACACAGGGCAATATAGCTTTAAAACCTGAGTGAGCTCCTTTCTGTCTGCAGGGTTAGCTTCCCTGCAGGGAAAGAATTAATAGATACAGGTTTATGATAGGCCAGAAATTATCAATTAGGTGAATTGTCTCTGCTGAACATGGTCTGAGAGTGGATTAAATGTGGAGGAGAATTAATAATAATGAATATTCTGGCATCCTTCCAAGTGTGAATAAGGTTTCTAGCTCTCCAGGATTATCCTGGAGTTTCCTAGAATTAGAGATTAATCTTTAATTAAAGATATGTCATGTGATGAAAACTCCAGGAATAAGTTCAATGTAAACTAGCCACCCTACGGCTACGTCTACACTGGCATGATTTTCCGGAAATGCTTTTAACGGAAAAGTTTTCCGTTAAAAGCATTTTCGGAAAAGCGCGTCTAGATTGGCAGGACACTTTTCCACAAAAGCACTTTTTGCAGACAAGCGTCCGTGGCCAACCTAGACGCTCTTTTCTGCAAAAAAGCCCCGATCGCCATTTTCGTAAGGTCCATTGAAGTCATCAGGATGTTTCTATAACACATGATGGCAGAATATGGCTCACTGGGTTAAAGTCAATGTGAAACCCTTTCCTACAATATAACATGCAATCTAATCAGTATAATTATTTCCTAAACTCATTCTAATTAAATACTTAAATATTAAAAATCATCACATAGTTGTAAATTTTGATGACACAGTACTCTGTTATTTTATAATTCTGTGGATTATTCTAAAGAAAGCAACTTCAGAGGAACACCTTTACCCACAATCCTGCAAATTTTATTGTGGAGTATATTGTACATTGGAACATAAAATATTCTTCATGATGCTTCATTTCAGTATCACTGGTTTCAACAAAGAGATCCCAGCTATGATGTTTTGATGCCTAGGTTGGTCAAAGCAGCGAGAACTAGCTGATGATTTACATAAAGGTCCAGGACCTCAGCAGAGACAAATTGTCATGCCTCTGGTGAAATCCATTGAAGTATTCTAACCATACTCCAAATGCTGATATAGTCTATACAGTTCGCATATACCTGGTCTTCTCTCTTCTGTGTGGATGAGGGTGAAAAAATTGAGCAAGTTCAAGCTGTCTTATGTCAGTAAAGTGCTGTGAGAGTAAACTGGAATTAAATAGGACATTAGCCTGGAAAAGAGTTGTTTAGGTGATTATCTGTTGCTGCAGCAAGAGGCCACAATAAAGAAAATTAATTAATTTATACCAGCAGGATCATCTGTTAAATCCCACACAGTTCCACTCATTTACATATTTCCATAAGTCACGTGATGTCTATTTTTCAAACTGAGTCCAGGGCACAGCATTAATGGAGAAGTGCTAAGGCATGTTTATTGTACCTATATCGCAAAAGTCACACAAAATACCCCTAAATAAAAAACCTGTCACATGAAATCAGATATAATAGGAGCCTGCAGATTGGTTTTGCTTGCCAGCCATTCTCTGGGCTACACATACTGAATTGGGTAATAATTCCATACACATCTGAAGGATTCATTCTTGTCCCCATTTGTGCACGTAAGAAATTAATCCCCTGATTTGGTAGTGTGGTGGACAGAGGAACCGACAGGATAGATGGATGCCTGTGCAATATGTGGGGCAGCTCTGCATGCCCAGAGAGGGCAGGGCCTCAGGTGGAAGGAGCAAGGCTGGGGCAGCAAGCCCTTAGCACTGCCCAGATGCTGCAGTGCTCCCTTCTCTCCTCCTTTCCCCTGCCCTCCCCCGGCCCTCAGAACAGCAGGGTGTTCCTGTGGCAACTGCCTGTTTCTCCTCCCACCCCCATCCCCCAGTTGCCTTGCCAAGTCAATAATGAGCACTAGCAGTGCTACATGCAGGAGTTTGGATTGTAACTTCCCCCACATAGGCAGCGCTCAAACCGGTCAACCCCTTGCTTTTGCAAATTTACTGCCATGCTTCCATTTGCAAAGATGTAAATGCAGTCAGATGTCTCTGCAGCCCTAGCCTTTAGCCTGAAGGCATAGGGCATGCACACAGATAAGGCATGCACACAGAAAAAGCAAAACCACTGAAGAAATTGTCAGCCTGGAATGTTAGCACTGCTTTACAGTCACACAGCAGAATTCCTCTCAGTGGGTACGTGAGCTCCCCTTGCCCCGGCCGGCTCGCCCACTGTACGAACATACTAAATAGTCATCATGTCATCAGCTCCTTATGGTCCTATCGCACCCTTCGTGCAAACATCTCAGAGCACCTTACAGTCATTGAAACCAAAGTAATTTCCTGTTGACCTATTAGCTGACCTTTTGGACCATTTCTATGCCCACCTACTTCAGTGAACATGTGATACTCCTTGCCCCTGAACACACTGACAAAGCACCGAACGGCCCATGCAAGGGAGTGAGCAGCTGTGTACTCCCCAGTGCATGAGTGAATAGCCCAACTCATGTACTATGCTGGTCATAGTGAAACACATTATAGGTGGCAACGTGTGATTGAGGGGAAGCGGGAGAATGGGAACAGGGTCTGCTGAGAGGAAGCACGCTTAGCTAGAGGTGAAGTCAGCACCTATGTTATCAATAGTTTTATGAAATGATCTTTTTCCACAATCACATGGCAGCCCTGCAGGCAGTGGTTTTTTTTCCCCTATCAGCTGTACATTTGAGTAAACCGTGTCATGATTTCTTTACTGATACATGTTCAAGCATGACCGTTGTTAGACTAGTTGACATTTTTGCCTGTGTCAGAGAAACTCTGTTTATCAGTTTTAATCGCTAGTCGAGGACTTAAAAAGCCCTCAACGGGGAAGACATAAGTGGGTCTCTTTTAACACTTAGTTGAAAAACTCCACATGGTGAATGATGACAAAAAAATATTTTCTTTGTTGTTTTCACACTGTTTTTTTAAAGAAAGCTCTATTGATTTTGATAAAAAAATGTGGGAGTTTATAAAAGAAAAACTCAAAGGTCAAATTTCAAACCATACAAGTCCAATCTATTTGTTTGACTGAAAGTTTGCCCCTGGCCTATGCTTATAAGCTTACAACTGGAAGGAAAGAAGCCCAACATGTGAAATTAAAAATTCATTATCAGCCTGTCCAGTGCAGGAATGAAATTATGGATCGAGCATGAATCAATCATCTCAGTGGGAACTGATAGCATTCTGAGGATAAACCACATGCCCCATCCTACTTTTATTGCTGTGTGGGTTATTTTCTGTGCAAAGCTGCATTTTGGGGCTCTCCTGGTGGAAGCTCAATCTGTGGTTTAGTTGGAATACTTGTGAGCTAAGAAATAGAGATTATTCAGAGGAGAGACAATGGAGTTGTAATATTTTGCCCAGGAAATTTTATACAGAGAGGGGAAAATCACATGATTATACATCTCTGTTTTAAGGAGCATTAGCAATATATGAAATACTCGTGCTGTATGACATTACAGTTGAGACTTTTCTATTAGGCTACGTCTACACTGGCATGATTTTGTGCAAATACTTTTAATGCAAGAGTTTTTGCGTTAAAGTATTTGCGCATGAGAGAGTCTACACTGGCATGTGCTTTTGTGCAAAAGCATCCGTGCCAGTGTAGACGATCTCTTGCGCAAGAAAGCTCTAATGGCCATTTTAGCCATCGGGCTTTCTTGCGCAAGAAATTAACGTTGCCTGTCTACACTGGCCTCTTGCGCAAGAATAGTTGTGCAAGAGGGTTTATCCCTGAGCGGGAGCGTCAGAGTAATTGCACAAGAAGCACTGATTTCCTACATTAGAATGTCAGTGTTCTTGAGCAAATACTCGCGGCCAGTGTAGACAGGTGGCAAGATTTTGCAAATCTTGCCAATGTAGACACAGCCTCTGTGTAAGGCAAAGTAGCTCTCTGGGACCATCATATTATGTTTGTTGGCTAAAGTACCTGGAAATCTTGAGTTAAGAGATTTCTTTACATTCTATACCCATATCCCGGGGCAAATTTAATATTTTGATGTAATCTTTTCTGTAATTCCCTTGCACCTAACATTTTTCATGTTAGGCAGAGGAGATCCCACTCCTCAAAGATAGTACATTGTCCTGCTTTATGAAAGTGTTGCCCTTTTGATAAAGACTAACAGCATCCTAAGCCTTTGGACAGGGGTGCTGAGAAGTCTGAACAATATCTAGAATGAAGGCAGTAGCTGAGGAGAAAATACAATATCTTCATTATGCAATATCAAAATTAGGTTTGAGTTTGGAATATGGCATGAAGATATTTGTAGTGGCACTTGTTACTGATTCCCTTAAAGCCATGAACAGAGACAAAATCATCTACCCATAATATTGGTGCTGTTTTCATTTCATAACCAGGCCTGAAGCCTGACTTGAAAGTCTAGACTAATTTTCTGTGCATTCTATGTGCAGCTGTGCCTTAAAATCCCACATAAAGTGCAATACTGAACCTTCTAAAGCTGATGCAGATTTTGGCTTTCCTCTTGGATAACCCTTCTGCCTGGCTGTGTTGGCTGAGAAAAAGGTCAGGTTCAGTTTTTTAAGGGTATGTCTACACTGCCACCCGAGTTCGAACAAGGGTGGCTAATGTAGTCATTCAAACTTGCAAATGAAGCCCGGGAATAAAATATTCCAGGCTTTATTTGCATGTTTCCGGGCGCCGCCATTTTTATATGCCCAGTAGTTCGAACTCTCTGCCTGCGGCTGCACGCAGCACAGGCTAGGCAGTTCGAATTAAAGCTCCTAATTTGAACTACCGTTAATCCTCCCATGCTGTAGGGTTTCTCAGGTAGGGTTGCCAACCCTCTTGGTTTGACTAGGAGTCTCCCTAGTTCTATTTCTACTGATGCCAAAACAGGAGTGTTTAGGCTGCTAAATGTCTGGAAGTGCAGCAAGGCTAACACAGGATCCCCAGAAGCAGCTGGGATGTCCCTATGGTCTCTTGGAGGGTGGCGGGGGAGGGACCAGCTGGCTCCATCCACTGTCCTTTCCCCCAAATTCCAACTCCATAGCTCCTATTGGCCAGAAACCATGACCAATGGGAACTGAAAGGGTGGTCTGTACAGATATGGACAGTGCATGGAATTGCTTCCCCCCACCCTCATCTAGGAGCCGGACATGCTGGCCACTTCCAGGAATGGCTCTGGGCCAGGACAGGCAAGGAACCTGTATCAGTTTTGCTCTGCAGCCACCTGGGACCTGCCCAAAATAAGCACCACTGATATCCCTCACCCCTTCCCACACCCCAGTCCTGAGCCCCATTCTGAAGCCAGAACCCCATACCTCTCCTACAACCTAATCTACTGCCCTAGTCCAGAGCCCACTCCTGCACCTCAGCTCCCTATCCCAGGCTCCCTCTGGAGCTTCCTCCCACCCTGAAAAGCCCTCAGCCCCAGGCCAGAGCCGAAGCCCACACCCTCTTCTGCACCCCAATCCCCTGCTCCAGCCCACTGAAAGTGAAGGAGGGTGGAGGAGAGCGAGCAATGGAGGGAGGAAGATGTCATGAGTGGGGTAGGGCATTGGAGAAGGGTGAGTCAGGGCTTGGACCTGGAGGAAGGAGTCGGGCAGGGGATTTGTGTAATTAGACAGTTGGCAACCTTAGCCTGAGCAGTAGCCTGAACCTCATTCCTTCTTTGTTCCTTGTGATGTGTTCAGGCCATTTTTCCTCTCTAGCTCCCCGCTCAGAGATAGCTGGCCTGAGTTAGAGAATCCCAAGGATTAAAGAAGGTCAGTGCTTTTTGTGCTGCTCTGGAGGCTTTGCCACTCAAGCAGAAGTGAACTAAGCTTTAACGGCTGACTAGGGAGTCCCTTGGGTAGGCTGCTGATTTGGCTGCACTTTCAGCCCAAACTGCCAAGCTCTGCTGCCACTCTTAGCTGCCTGTCCCCTGCCTCTGCAATTGTCTCACAGACAGCCACTATTCTTCACTGAAAGCGCCAAGTCACTCAGCTTTTGTTCCCAACCTTGAATCTCAAAAAATTCAGATTCAGTTTAAGGGGCTTCAGAGCTACAGTATGTTTATTATGTGAGCCATTTCTCCTCTTCGGTAGAGGAACACATGGTAGGCACTCAACAAATGTGTACCAAAGTAGTAACAGAACTCAGTAAGGGTATGTCTACACTAGCCTCCTAGTTTGAACTAGGGAGGCTAATGTAGGTATTTGAACTTCCAAATGAAGCCCGGGATTTAGTGTAGACGTACCCTAACATACCAACTGATATAGGAAAAAAGCATTCAGAGCCAAAACTCCCTTGACAATAGCAATGGCTCATCTGAACTGACACAGCGAGAGAACAATAATATAGCACATAGCATCAGTATGTCAACTAGGTATATAGCTGGGCTAGCCTAATTTCAACCTGGTCTGGACAACATTCTCTCTATAGTGTGAGTGAGGAAATGACAAGTTTATTAAAGATAATATTCAAGATTAAATCATTAATAGATTTAGTCCCGCAAAGTGCTTAAAACTCTAACCCTGTTCTAGCACATGATTAACTTTAAGCACATACTTTCACATGCATCTGATGAAGCTTGTGCTCCAATAAATCTGTTAGTCTATAAGGTACCACAGGACTCCTCGTCACTTTCACATACTTTCAGTCACTCTGTTCTTTTAAGAAATTTCAAAATAGGCAATGTGATGTTCTAAGGAATTTCACAATCAAAGAAATCAATAGTTTATTTCTGAATTGCTCATATGCAGACACAAGGAATCATTTAATTATTACTGAACAGAAAGCCCCAAACACTTTATAATTGGGTTTGACAATGCACTCCAAATAGCAAAGATACTAAAATGTCAAGGACATGTTTATCAAGTGCATTGGAGAATACAGATCTGCGGCCTGACATAACTCAAGCGATTAGTCATCAGGCAATGAAGCGCACAGTGAGTCTAACAATTATATTACAATGCAATATTTTATCAAATCTAGAATTTATTACACACCAATTATTAAAATGTTAAATTGGAAAGAATTTACCAGCTTCTTCCAAACCCCGGTTACTGAAGCTTCTATGGATCATTGTTCATAGGAATACTGCCATAGGCTTCAAGTTTTGTTCTCTCAAGAGAAAGCATAGATGCTCTTTTAGATCTTTTATGCCTGTGAGTACACTAAAAGAATTAATTGAAATGACCTAAAGATGTGGAAAATCCTGTGGGTTTGAACCTGACATCCTTACTAATCTGATTAATTTTTTCCCAAGTAGCTCTTGTGGCTGCAGTGGGGTTAACTCACTGGAGTATGGGTGACAACTATTTGCTCTTATTTACAGCCTCTGGATTATAGGCTCCCCAATTAGTCTGGAAAGAAAATTTTCAACAGCTGTAGAAGTACATGACTTTGGCAGAGTTGTACCTATGTCAGTCTCACGAGCCAGTGTCTATTTAGAACTGGTTACTCCTTTGGTGGCGTACTGTTGAGGCAGATATGAAGAGAGTGAACTACAACAGGGACACACTAGAGAAAATGGCCAAAGACAAACAAAAATGGAGAACCTTCGTTGCTGCCCTACACGCCAGTGGGCGTAATAGGAATTAACTAACTTAACTCCTTTTCATATGTTTTAGAAGCAGCCTCGCTTAGCTAGCTTGATGGAATGGCTTCAGTTTTTTGTTTCATGAAGGATATTTACAAAACTGTTTTCTTACCTGACCCTTAATTCCAATTATTAGCAAGATCATTAAAATGAAAAGAAAATGGATATTCCCTCTGTTACTTTATTCTGCGTACTTTTATGGGAAATATACTTCTGTTGTATGATTGTAATGGAGGCTCCTTTTTCAAGGCAACATCTAAAAAGTTATTTAATATAATCAATGCCGGCATGAGTAATAAAGTTAAAAACTCCTAGATCACTTTAAAGCCTGGTATTTTGTATCTAAATTATTTCTATATGTATATAAAAGATGTGCAACAACATGAACATTCTTTTTTTTGTGTGTGAATTGGCGCAATTTTGGTCTTATTTTTAGATCATTCTAGGGCTGTGTTACCATTTGGGATTTTTTTTTAAATGACAAGACTAGGTGAGAAGAATGGAATGGTTTCAATTATTATTTTTATGCCCAAACAACTGTTCATATAATGATCTGTTGGTAGATCCGCCTCATTTATGCCAGAAAGAAAGGTGGTCCAAAATACACATAGAAATATCAGTCTGAGGTGGTGTATGCACATTATATATGAGCCAAACTATTTAATAAAATTAAGTTGAGACCAAATCTGGGCCTATGTATCAAATACAAAACTTGTTCAGGTTTGGCTGTGTTTTGGTAAGGCATCCTGCAAACCAAACCATACCCTCAATAGCTCCAGACTCTTTACTGAGTCTAACCTCCCAAATAAGAATCATGTTCTTTCTGGCTGTGATTTTTAGCAAGACCCACTTTCACACTGTAACCTACCAGATTGTTTCCCATCCCAGATTGTTGTTCTTTTTGTACCTGCTCATTCTAGTCTTCCAATCCCAATGCAGCCTGAAAGATTTCATTTCAAAGGACTCATCTGGTTTATAATTTATTTGATGCCTTCCTTCTAAAACGAACAACGGGGAAAATCAAGGGGGGACATTGATAATCTAGTTAAAAGGATAGAAGAGAAAAGTATCCTAACCAAGCACATTGCTAGTTTCCTTTGCAAGGAATTGCCATCTTCGAGTTTCACTGGAAAGCTTCGCACTAACTTCAGCACACTATGAATCAGACAAGATGTGAAGATGAGACTACAAACCAACCTAGAGAAATTTCCACACACTCAACTTCCACATAACCTACTGGCCCTGAGGCCCTTTCCTGAGTCTGACCTAGGAACTTTGGTTTGGGGTTCACTGGGAGGAGTAGATTTACGGTGCTCAGTAATTAGTTTTTCCATCAACTGATCAAAATTGGAGCAAATCCCAGTAGCAACAGAGCAATAGCGTCTAGTTCTGCCTCTGTCGAAAAGTTGTGATAATGAGCAGCACTGATGATACAGAGACTCTGACAGTATGAATACAGATTTAGAATATGAGGAAAAAATGACTGAGGCGCAACCAGGATGAGTCATCCATTTGTCACATAACTATCACCCTCATCTCAGTGTATTGCTACCCGTCTCTTGGCTGTGAGGAAGGGCAGATAATGGCCATTGACTACTTAGTCTTATGCTTTTGATTTCTTAACTTCAAAAGCTATTTTAAAGGGTTTGTTATATTCTTTCTGAACATTTAAAAAAGGAATAAAGAAAAAAATCAGATGGGCACAAAAAGCTACTGGGCTTCCTCACCTCCGCCAGCCCAAACAATGCAATACCACTGAACATTAAACACAGAGAGTCTGTTCAGAGTTTTGCTAGCTGCTTTAATGGTCTGTGTGGGGAGCTAGAAATGGAATATTCCAGTTTGCATCTGTAGTTGAACTATGGGCACAAAAATGCAGGCCACACATATACAGCAGCAAACTAACATGAGGAGCCAAGTGCTGGGGTGTTCAGAACTACCCACGAGGGGGCTTTTTGCCCAACTGGTTCATAATAAGGTGAGTGGTTACTGTCAGCAATGGGATATTGGCTAGACAGGCCCCTGCTTTGGGCATGCCTGTGTAGCTATAGGCCTTTCTGAGAGCCTGAAAGGGGTTAACAAGAGCCTGTGTGTACAGTAAGCCCCACTTTGTTACCCCTGGGCAAGAAGAGTTTGGAGGGAGGAGACAAAAGAGGAAAAGACCAGGTTAGCTAAAAGACAGAATAGTCTCCTGAGCTAGTCCTGTTTTAAAGATGACTTGGTTGGGGTTTGAGCCTAATCAGAGACTGTTTGGAAGTTGCCTGGAAGAAGGATCATCTGGGGCTAGAGTCTCATTAGAGACTCCTAAACACCAGAGTGTCCTCGGGGCAGACAAGAACAGGACCCAGGTCTCTTTCTTGTTCCCCATGATTCATTTGGCTTCTTCTTTGTTTGAGAATTTGTAGCAGAGGTGGATGGAGAAGAGACTAGGACAAAGGCCTAGCTATAGGAAGCAGTGCAGGGGCACAACAAAAAGTCAGAACAAGCAGACCCCCTATATTTTGTACAATTTCTCTAGCTGGATCTACGTAATGGGCCTTCATTCTCCTACAGGCTCACCTAGGGTGAAGCATGAAGACCCCAGAGATCAAGTCTAAAGAACCTGAAGTTTGGCCAAAGTCACGACATGATCCTGCCACAGACTGTTGGTGTGCTGAACATATTTTTTCCCCTGCATGCTGTAGCACTACAAGTGACTTGCCTGAAATCATAGGAAGACACAGATTATTTCAGGGTTAGAATAGCTTTCATCAGTGGGCCTCTGTCACAGGGTGGTACTTACCTCACAAAATCACCCATCATCTGGCCAAGTGCACAAGCCTGCACTCGCTCTGTTTTCTGCCCTTTTAGCTACTCAGCCTTCTGGCTTAATAACACAGCCTTGTGTGAAATCACACCCCCTTCCAGGGTACACCTCTAACAGGAGCCCATCCCAGTGCACACAGTAGAGTATCTCTAAGTCTGTCAGTTTGTTTCTCCACTCAGGAGAGAGTGGTACCTCCAGGGCCTTTCCTCCTGGAGATAGTTTCTTGCCCCTAGCTCACGGGCTTTACCTCAGTTCATCATAGTCTCATACTATCTCCCCACACAGAGCCCTTGGTAGTGCTACTGCCATTTCAGGGCTACTGAGACACTGAGATGATTTTATAAGGCCTTTGTGGCTCCTGATTGGCTGGTTCCTCCACAGCCACTCTAGCCTCCTGGAGGACTTGTCTATGGCCTTTTTTCTGCGTTGGGTTGTGGCAGGATCACAGGGCCTCTGGCAGGAAGCCTGAGGACCTGGTCCACCCTGTCACAGCATCAAAGGAGGAGAAACATTACTGCACCGTCCCCAGCCATGAAGGGATGTAACTGATGTGTAAGTTTGTCCACAGCCCACTGTCTTTGAATGTTTTTTTTACCTTTGCTGCTTGTCTAATGGTGGGAGTAGGAGTTTGATTTCATTGGTTTTGCTCCCACTTGGAGTTGTTGTACAGCACTGGGCAGCTTTCACCTTTCTGTGCTTCAATTTGCCCATTTAAAAAGGAATTCTAACACAGCTTTGCAGGTGAGTTCAGAGGATTAACTGTTGTTTGCACAAAGTTTCTAGATTCTCCAGGAAATGGCACTATTAAAATAAATAGCACCTGTAAGTCCTAAAAGGAATGGTGGTATAGAAGTAGTGTGGATTTATTATTTTCTTGATTAATTATAGTGGGCTATAGGAAAGAGAGTATTCTGAAGATGAAAAGGTGAAATTGATCTGGATATGGAATCAATGAGACAGATGCCATATTAAGGTTAAACATGCAGGCCATAACTTTTACCAAACTTGGTTAATCACCCCCGCATTAAATGGGCACATTTTTCTGTGCAGATTTAAATTGGCACCAGTGGCCAGAGAATAGTGTAGACTGAGGAATTGTTCCAAACCCTGAGGCCTGCTCAAGGATTCTGACCGGAAGCTGGAATTCTGACCTGCTTCACAGAGAAGGTCACAGATGATAGGTGGGAAGTCACAAGTTATGTGGGACAAGGCATTGATGTATTCAGGGCTAATGCCCAAGAAACAAACCAGATTATAGGAAAACCAAACACAGCAGAGTGTGGGCTAGGCCCTAGAAATTAACCCTAGTTTCAGCCTAGGATACGCTCTTCCCTACACTTTGCAGTACAATATGGGAACGTAGAGGTGTGGAGTGGGGAGAGAGAGAGTTTGGCACTGCCTCAGTCGAGATCTCCATCTCAGTACTGATTCTGTCCCCTTAAATTTACAGACTGGCTGGCAGGATGTGTATTTTCCTTTTTCAGTATTTCTGCCTGATATAGTATATTAGCATTAGCCAATAAAGAATCTGCTCTAACATATGCATGCAAAAGGACAGAGTTCCAGTTGGTGCCGGAAGTCTGGCTCTATTGTGAAAATTTAATACTTATTCCTGTAGTAATGTACAGTACTTTTAACATTTAGCATATTAGTAATTCCTATTTTGTGTAATTTGCTTATTCTGTCCTGCCTTAGATTGTTGGAGAGGGTTGTCATACCTTGTTGAGCATTTGTCACATTTGAGACCAGAAGCAACTGCCTTCCTTTTGTGGACAAAAGTGATTTCTATCAGATCAAAGTCAGTAAAGCTTCAAAGAAATCAGTTTGACTAGATGTAAGATCACCATATCTGCATAATGCTTGAACTTTGTTTCTCGCAATTCTGGATTTTTCTAGCAATTTCAGTATAAAGAATTAAAACTGTCCCATTCACCTTCCTTCACTAATTTTACTTGAAAAATCTGAAAATAATAAACCGGAGTAGATGCAGCCTTTCAGAGGAACCTCTAATAACAGTCAGGCTCAGTAAGGTCAATGTTCTGTCTAGCCAGTGTCCTGTCTTCCAACAGTGTCCAATGCCAGGTGCTTGAGAGAGAATGAACAGAACAGGGCATTTATCATGTGATTGGCCCCCTGTCATCCAGTCCTCACTTCTAGCAGCCAGAGGTTTAAGGATACCCAGGGAATGCGGTTGCGTCCCTCGCTGTCCTGGCTAATAGCCATTGATGGACCTATCTTCCATAATGTCTATAGTTCTTTTGAACTTTGGCCTTCACAATATCCCTGGCAATGAGTTTCATAGATTGACTGTGCATTGTGGGAAGAAGTACTTGCTTATGTCTGTGTTAAACCTGTGTTAAACCTGCTGCCTAATCAGGTCTGCTAATTTTAGGGATGTGTGTCAAAGGGGTCTGAGGTGCTCTGCTCTGAGGGTGGGGGGGTATGCTCTGGGCGGCGTGAAAGGTTGTCTGTCTCCGGCCCCGCCCCATCTGCCAGAAACCCAGCCCCTTCTGGGAGCATGGTGCAGCCAACCACTCTCCCTCACCTTGCCCAGGGGCCCCCAAAGGCTATCGGTTCCTCTGTACCTAATAATGACAATTACATGATGCTTGTTTTTTATGTTTGTATGAAGGGGTAACTAACACTTCATCATTCGCTTTCTCCACAACATGCATGACTTTGTAGACCTCATTTCAATCTTCAGCTTTTTCTTTTTCAAGTTGAAGAGTCCCAGTGTTATTAGTACCTTCTCCTATGGAAGCTGTTCCACACCTTTAATTCTTGTCCTTGTCTGTACTCTCCCCCGCCCCCACTTTAATATATCCTCTAATGAAAGCAGGTGACCAGAACTGCAGGCAGTAGTCAAGGTATATAAATACCATGTATTTATATAGTGTCATTCTGATACATTCTGTCTTATTATCTATTCCTTTCCTAATAGTTCCTAATATTGTTCGCATTTTTTTTTTATTTTCTCTGCACACTGAGCATATGTTTTCAGAGAAATATCGATGATGACTCCAAGATCTTTCTAGAATGGTACTCTCTAATTTTAGAGCTCATCATTTTGTATGAATTGTTGAGATTTGTTTTCCAATACACATTACTTTTCATTTATGAATGCTGAATTTCATCTGGCATTCTGTTGTCCAGTCTCCCAGTTTGGTGAGATCCCTTGGTAACTCTTGACAATCTGCTTTGGTCTTATGTGTCTTGAATATTTTAGCAAATGTTGCCCCTTTTTTCCAAATCATTTATGAATATATTCAAATAGTATTTAATAGGGTTTCTCGGTTTAATCATGCTATATGGTTTTCCTGGCTCTCTACAGATCTGCTGGAATCTTTCAATGTAGCTAAAACTTTAGAACTTCTTCCTGGACTTAGGGTAATACAGATCTTAGTAAGATTGATTATAGTAAAGGATTTTGGAAACTTAGGTTATTACTCCTTTTTCCTTGGTCTGACTTCCCCCCCCCCCCACTTATTTGAGCTAAATTTGCATCTCTTTTTCCTAGGGGAGCTTTAGAGGGCAACATTCAAGGAAATGTAGTATTCCACGCTTCTGCCAGAAATGCTTCTGATAAATGGTTACACTATTTTTGAGGCAATAAAAAGGGGATTGTGAATAAAATTGAAATTAAACCCTCAGTAGAAAATATATGAATTAATATAACTGATATTTCAGCCACTGATATAGTGCAGTGAAACCCAAATCACTAAAAAGACATGATAAAAGCTGCTTGTGGGTGAGTAAGAGACCTCAAGAATCGTATCTTGCTGAAAAATAAGCCAGCTCCTCTAAACTGCTGGTTTTGGATGTACCTTTATCATTAGGTATCTCTGACAAATACCAACTAAGCTCATGCCCGCAGGCAGACACGTTAACCAAGTACCCTTGTAGTTTTAGGATCTGATGCCAGCATTTAAAGGTGGTTCGGCCAGATGCAGTGGTTACTAGTGAAGCAGAGCAAAGGAGCAGTGGATAGCATACCTCAACGCTCATTGCCTTTGAGAACTAGGAGACCAGAACTAGTGAGAAACTCTCTCCAGAACAGTTTTGTCACTGCTTCTGCAAACGTCCGCATAAAACCACCAAAATGCTTGCAGTGTGAGTTATCCAAATCTTAATGGTTTGACTCGCTACTTTATTTACTGGACATGGTTCAGTTATCCTTATGTCTACATTTGCTTGACTCCTCCAGCTTTAGAAGCAAATTGAAGCCTCTTCTGGGGCATTCTTTGTCATAATGTGCTAAGTGATAACAGATTGCAGCAAGTTATCCAATAACTCTGGGTACTTGGTTAACGTGTCTGCCTGCGGGCATGAGCTTAGTTGGTATTTGTCAGAGATACCAAAACCAGTAGTTTAGAGGAGCTGGCTTATCTTCAGCAAGATACGATGCTCGAGGTCTCTTAATCACCCACAAGCAGCTTTTATCATGTCTTTTTAGTGATTTGGGATTCACCGCATTATATTCTTAAAGCAATGCCTAATTACTAACGATACGTGTGAACCCACTGCTGTGCCATCTGTTTGTAAATAGAATGTACTAATGTAGGTGAAGCAGATGACAGGGAGGCAGTCTGACTAGTTAGCTCAAGAATAAGGTCTTAAGATGATAGTTTAAGGTCACAGGTCTCTTTACAATTTGCAGAGCTTGTTAAGAAAAGTGTGTTCCATATTCTACAAAACAGCATGGATAGTGACTCTGCAACATGTGCTAATCTATAGTCTTCCGGTTGTATTATTGTTTCAAACATTTGTTGGGTTCAATAGGATTTCGTGGGGAGGGAGAAACACAATTTAGCCTGTAATTACAAAATTTTCTTCATTATGGAATTTGAAAGGTAAAGGTCTTAGGTTTGACATTATAAAATGTCAGACAAATGGTGCTAAAGACATTAACCCAAGTAAAGTCTTGTTGCCAAAAATAACATTTCTAAAAATCAGTTAAATGATTAAATCAGTTATTTATATTGGTCTTGTATGGAGAGGTCAGCTGCTTCTCTGTGACATAAATAATTAAAATGTTGACTTATCAGAAGTGTATATAAGTCATCAAAAGTGAACATTATAATTGAGTTTTTACCCTTTGATGTAATGCATTTATTGTGTGGAAGATGACTTGCAAGCTGTTGCCTTACAAATGAATTTTGCCCTAAGAATTTTGTCTCCATAATCTCTCTTTATATATATTTTAGAAATTTTGTGAGTCTGTCTATCTATTCGTGTGTCCACTTGTCTGTGAGTCTGTCCAAGAATTCCTAAATGGTAAGAACTAGGACCACCAAATTTGGTATGTAGCTTCCTCTTATCCTAACTTAAAGCAAGGTAAGGGTTTGGTTGTGCCAGGAAAACAGAATGTGCCTGGAAGCCGATTGTTTTCCATAACATGAAATGGGAGGGGTCTGAGAGCAGGAACAGCGATGCTCTGCAATGATCACTGGGGACAGCGAGCACAGTATTCTGTTATACTACAGAATAACCATGGGGGAGTAGTCACACCAGGAAGAGAGTGGCCACCTGGTGCCAGAGTTCTCCATATTGCTGGCCAGTGGCCTGGGTAAGTGGTCCTCCTGCCCTAAAACCCCTCCATCCCATCCCCTGGCCCAGTGCTGAATGGGGAGGGGGGCCCACCACCCAGCAGCCCTGTCACTGTGCCCTTACCCCAGGAGCAACATTGGGGCTGACCAGCGCAGTTCTGATCCCCCTCCCCAACGAGCTGCTGTGGCTGACCAGCACAGCCCCAGCCCCTGAGAGTCCCCCTACTTCCAAGGCCATCCAGGACTAGACCAGGTCGCACAGCCTCAGCCCTCCCAGAGGATCTGGGGGTACACAGCTATCTTTGCCACAGCCAGTGGCCCTAATCAGCCCCCCAGACCTCCTAGCCCCCTGGCCTGAGTCCTCCATCCTCTGCCCTGAATTATTCATTTCCCCTTTCTTGTGTCCCCTATACCTCTCAGCCCCCTATGCCTGCACAGACCCAGTCACCAGTCCTGAGGCCCCTAACTCCCCTGCCATGACTCCTGCACCCATTCCCCTGCCCTGAGTTCTCCCACAGCCAACCCTGAACTGACTCCTTAACCCCCTACTACCTGCCCTGAGACCCTACCCCTGGTCCTGACTCCTGCACCCCTCACATTGTCAGCCCCCTGTCCCGAAGGACCTGAGCAATACCAGGTAAGTCTTATCGTATTTTAATAAATCATATTTGCAAAGTAAAAGGTGTTTTCAATTAAATATAGCATCACTGATTTCAATGTTATAGGGAGGGAGATAAGACCAAATTAATGGGGAAATAAATCTAGACTTCACTTAACTAAATACAACACAATACAGATTTTTTTGTGACAAATCACCTAAATACCTTATGTCATGTCCATTCAACATTCACTCATGCTGTTGTCATTTATAACAGGGTGGCACTGTAAAGTTTTATGGCACACGGTGCTTGATAATTGTAACATGAATACATAAAACACCAAAACCAATATGATGCTGCCTGGAGCCTTCAGGGGCCATGTGGAACAGCCAGCTAGTCTAATCTCTTATCTTGCCACAAGATATGTTTGCTTCCACTTTAGGAAGTCTAATTAAAAACCAGTCCTCTGTATCGGGGGTTTTCAAAGTTGGGTTGCGGGCCTGCCTGGGTACTTCTGAATGACTTTTCCTACCACTTATGAGAGAGATTGCTGGACCGCTGTGCAGGTGCAGAATTCAGGTCCCTCCTCAGATTTCTTTCTTTCCTTCCCACAGAAAATGATGGAAGAACGGTCATGTGTCCAATTCATTTACAGCACCTAGAGCAGCAGGCCTTTGTTTGTGGGAAGGGTTATGTGTGCTGTTCCCTTACCCCCATATTGTAGGCACAGAGCTGAAGGAGGGTTTAGCTGCTGGCTCTGAAGCTGGATGCTGACTCCTGGACCCCAATTCCTTTCATGCTCCCCTTCTGTGTGTTGGGGATCTTCCTATTTCTATACAGTTGCAACGGGCAGTAGAGAAGGAAGGGAGTGGGGAGGTGGGAGTGAGGGGAGAAGGTGGGGTAGTGACAATAGGGAGAAGATGGTGGAGGAAATGGGGAAGAGGCAGGGGCGGGAACACAAGCTTAGCCTGTGGTATCCTTGCAGCAACTGGGCTTCCCCCCTTAGGCAAGGCTATTCCCTAACAAGCCCCACCCCCACACACCTAGGCCACCCTGACAAGCCCCACCTCTATGAGTTTGTTTCTCTTTGTTGCATTCTGGAGCACCTCATTGGTGTCTCTGAGCCATTCAGAGTGGGAGTGCAGTTTAACTAGGATACTTCCCCACCGGCTTCCTCCAGTCTGGATACTGGGTGCTCCAAGGTTCTGTAATAGAACAGTTTGGTTATCTATGCATATTTATTTAGGTGAAAATGAGGGTCAAGAATGAGGTGGCAAAATCTACACACATCAGATCATTTAGGTCAATCAAGACAGAACAAGTCTATAAGGAAATTCATGACAAAGCTAGCTGAAAGAGAAGCATGATGGCAAATGAAAGTCAGCATTGGCAACCTTCAAGGCCATCCACATTGGAAAGAATTATTTGGACGCTTCACACCCCGTCATTGCCCTTCATGCCACTGGTGTGTAGGGCCTCAACAAAGGTCCTTCACTTCTGTCTGTCTTTGGCCAACCTTGACAAGTCACTGCAAGTGACTCTGGAAGGCAGCCACACACAGTTGAGAAGGAATTCTTTGTTGCTGATTCCATTCCTAGGTCATGGTTGTTAGCCCTGAGCCAAACCCCCAATCCTGGAGGACCGGTCTGGTTCCTCTCCTCCTCCCTCTCCCCTGACCTTTCTGGCTTGGTTGAACCTACCAAGAGCACTAAGATCCCACTGGCATAGCTCCTGGGATTATAAGAACACGCAAGCTGCCCCACCCCAACAAGGCATATGCACAAGGGGCAGATTCATATCTCAGGGGACTCTAAATTAACACTAACAACTCAGGAGGTAGACTTGCACATTGTTAGAGGCAGGTCAACGAAAATCTGAGCTCACTGGGCACCAGCTGGCAAAGAGGCAAACAAAATGGTCTCATCATTTTTGTGGATGCAGACTAACATGGCTATCCCTGAATATCAGAGGTAGAGGATGGCTTAGAGATGGGCAACAAGAACGAGAGGCATAGAAAAAGCTTCCATCTACAGAGATAAATACGAGAGGGAGAAATAAAGTTTTGGAAAAGGTAAATTGGGAACTTCTCTTCATCCACTCTCAAAATCCAAGAAAAATGAATTTGTGACATGGGGAAGACTATACTCAGTGTGAGACGAGCACGCCCATCCCCTTTCAGGAATAGGAGAGCGCATGCGCAACTCAGTTCTGAATTGCTGCACTTATGTCATCAGTTTTTGTGACGTTATGCACATTACTTGGCTTGCATATTTTTGTAAAATGGTTCTGTTATATTTTGGTGAAGACTTTCCTATGGGAAGTTCACTTATTTCTGGTCTGTCAGTATCACATCTCCCATGGTAGAGTTTGTACCTGAGATTATTTCTGATTTACATTTTTAGGAGCAATTGCTAAGGGTGTGCATTCCCTCTTTCTTTTTCTTTAGTTTTATCAGGGCTATTATTTTCTTGATATAGGAACTTTTGCATCTGAGCAGATATCTACTTTTTTAGTTAGTGCTTTTTTGTCCAAGGTGCAATACAGCTGGGCAGCTACTAAAGCAAAATAATCTGGGATTATAGCTTTGAATATTCTAATGAAGTGGATCCAACTGTTTTTCTGTCAGCTTATCTGGTGCTAACCTTTGCAGAAAGCAAACTTTAAAATGCAGGGCTGAGTATTCACAACAGCAGAATAACTGTACTGTTTGATTTATCCAAGCAGACATGACTAAGCAACACAGATTGAAATTTTACTATCAAATCTTAAACACCAACACACAATATGGTCAAACCCTAAAGCTAAAAAAAAATTGAAAATGTGAGGTAATTTGCTTGAGGATATTACATGACCAGAGAGAGATTATATTAATCCCTCCTTTCCATATTCCCTTTTGTCCTTTCCTTTTTCTCCTTATTGTCAAAATCCTTACTTATAGGTGTTTGGACTATGCAGCTTCCCTATATTCTCTCTTTTGGTATTCACGCCACCTCATTAACTGTTGTGAGGGGGCCACATCCACCCTGACTGAATTGGTCTCATTAGCACTGTTCCTCCATTTGATAAGGTAACTCTCTTCTTGCCATGTGATAGTCCATTTGTGCCTGCCTCTGTAACTTCCACTCCATGCGTCTGATGAAGTGGGTTTTTGCCCACAGAAGATTATGGCCAAATGAATCTGTTAGTCTTTAAGGTGCTACAAGACCCCTCCTTGTGTGTGTGTGTGTGTGTGTGTGTGTGCAGACTAATGAGGCTACTCCTCAGAAACTTATAACCATGAATATTAATTATATACAATGTGCAAGGTGGTGCCAGTAGCACTTCCTACTAGTGAAGTTCTCTGACACTTTCTATGATAAGACTCTGTTTTTAGTTACTTACAATGTTGCTGTACTTTAATTGTTTGGTCTAAAATGTTTCATGCCAATAGTCTGCCTCAAGCTGAATTTTTATTTTAGCCAAAACAGCACAGCCCTTTATGAGAAAGAAGTTACAGAAAAATACTTCATTTTTCCTGATAATTCTAATGACTTTTTTGGGTAGTGCTCAACCACTTCTGTGCTTTGGAGAAGGGACTTGAAATTTGGCAGGCAGGTGGCTGTGCTTGACTATATAAAGTGTTATGTATTTCGAAAAAATCAAGTCCCTTTATTTCTTAAAATAAAGATTACAAAATTAGTAATCAAAATTACAAAATTAGTGGACACCATCCCTTACTCCTGATTTGATAAAAGCAAGTATCCTTTCCACAACCCCTTACAGTGGTTTTTGTGAAAATTAACTTTGTCAATAACTGAACTATGAGTGCCACAGAAAAGCCCATGAGGAAATTAATATTTTTGTCTTAAGAGCAGGGCTTGAATGGTCTGCAGTAAATAAGGCAAGGGGTCACATGTTGAGCAATGAGGAAGAACCACTGCAGCAGCCTCCTTTTGGCATTGCACCCATCAGTCTCTCTCATCAATTCAAGTGTCTCCTCAAAATCAACTTTTTCATTTGTCTTGGGCATGGTTGACTTTCACTCTTGAGCTATTTATTCAATCCTTCATGTGTCTACCCTCCCACAACTCCCATTTTAAAAGAGCATGTAATGTACATTGATGTATGCTCACGCTGGGCCAGATTGTGACTGGCTTCTTCACTTGCCTTCGGTAATTGAACATGCTCACTGGTGCCTCTCTTGCAGTAGAAATAAAGAAAACTTACATTTCTGAGGCACATTCTGTCTTGCAGCCTATACATCCAGTGCCGTACAGTGTCATCCTGATCCGTGAGAACATCCTAAAATCTGGGAATAGGCTAAAATCCTGGAATGGATTTCTCACTATATGGCACTCGCCAGGTTCCAGTGCCTTTCAGTAGCTTGCGCAACAATGTCCGATCTGAGTCTTGATCTCTCTGCCTGATTACTTAAGGGCAAGCTTGGTTTCTAACTTGTGTAAAATCTCCTTCCTGTAGTTATGTCTTAATTTAGTGATATTGTTTAATGCATAAAATCCCTTTTCCCAAGTTTCTTTTGTTCCTAAATCCTCCCTATATATTGTAAATAAACATTCTTTGTATGGTGAAATATGGCTGCCTGTGTGCTGCTTTGGGTAGTATCCCCCCTTGAGTCTGTCAGCTGAGGATATGCTGTCCTAAACTTAATAAACTGTTTACATGTGAAGTTATATCACTCCAGATGAAACAGAATGTGCACGTGGGCTGTCCCTCCCCTTTAACATCCCTACTGTCTTGCAGAAAGAGAGTTGTTGTTTTTTTTAATAGGAGCTGAGCATTACTAAATAGAATAGCTTTGTGTAGAACAAAAATGAAGTTAAGGAGCACTGGGGTTGTATGTACAGACATAATATTTTCTATCACCGTAATGTTCAAAGACCCAAGTCAGAATCAAGGCTTGATTCCTGTCCTATGGCACAGTCTCTTCCAAATCAACTAGCTACATGAGAAGGCTATTAACCTAATCATCCATGTCCATAAGACCCATTCTGCTCTTGCTGGAAGCTGCAGAACCCAATGTATTTTCAGTGTTGCTGTGGTTTAACAGAGGTTGGAATTTATCCAAATACTTCCAAACTAGTCTAATGCGGAGACACCAGATCATGTTAGTATTTAGGTTTGTCCATGGGCCACCCCAAAGTTGAACATGTGTCAATGTTGTGTGTGAAGTGAAAGTGGGGTGAGAGTCTGTACATGCATTAGATGTACATTCTTCACCCAATTCATGCAGTATTCCTGTTGAAGTGATTAGACAGTCACTCTATTCCCAGAATTATCACAGTGGTATCTATTATCCTTTGCTCACTCCCTGTACGAAGCTCAGAGAAATAGGGTGGTATGTCCAGTACCTGAATATATTTGAATGTGTAACCAACCTTACCAACGGGAGAGTCTTTTGTCCCCCTCTAGTGGCAATCCACTCAAGAGGGAAATGGCTGTCACAGTGAACTCTTGAGGGATAGGCCTTAGCAGGAGAAGCTGGTGATGATAGTGCAAGAGATCCCAGAGTCACTCCATGCTAAAGATCCTGTGGTATAGTCGTAAGTAAATGTGGCTTCAATGATTTAACAATAATCTATATGGGTACGTCTACACTACCCCGCTAGTTCGAACTAGCGGGGTAATGTAGGCATACCGCACTTGCAAATGAAGCCCGGGATTTGAATTTCCCGGGCTTCATTTGCATAAGCCGGCCAGCGCCATTTTTAAATGCCGGTTTGTTCGAACCCCGTGCCGCGCGGCTACATGCAGCACGGGCTAGATAGTTCGAACTAGCAAGCCATTCCGAACTCCACGAGGCATACAGATAGTTCGGAATGGCTTGCTAGTTCGAACTATCTAGCCCGTGCCGCGTGTAGCCGCGCGGCACGGGGTTCAAACAAACCGGCATTTAAAAATGGCGCCGGCCAGCTTATGCAAATGAAGCCCGGGAAATTCAAATCCTGGGCTTCATTTGCAAGTGCGGTATGCCTACATTACCCCGCTAGTTCGAACTAGCGGGGTAGTGTAGACATACCCTATGTGTTTCCATGTATTCTCATTCTAAGCTTTCTAAAATGTTTTCTTTAATGACCCTTTTTGTTAAGGCAAAGCAAATGTGAAGCAAGGCGCTAAGGACTGCCAACTCTGAGGATTGCATAATCAGCGTGTATGTGTTGTCCGTGTGACTCTTATCTAAACATGCATTATGTTTTGGCTTTTGTGAAAAGATTTTTCTGGGTTCACCTACAGTAAGGGGCTGATCTTAAAAAGAAAAGAAAGCTGATTGCTTGTAGGGATTGCTGTCAGGTTGAATTTACCCTGTGCCCTTTTGAAGTCAGAAATATTTAATTGGTTGGGGATTGTGCTTTACTTAAGAATGCAGGGGACTTTAAGTCATCCTGCTCTCTTCTTACATTAGGAAAGATTTTACAGTATAATAAACCTGGAAGTATAAAGGACAATCATGGCAGAGATGATTCCAACAAGCTATATTTTTCCTGTTCAACATAGTGAGAGCTCTTTCAAAGCCAGAATTAACTGGCACCATTGGCGTTTGAAAGTATATAACTAGTGATTTGACTTGAAATTATATGTTGACCATGAGGGTTTAGTCTAAAAATGTAGGTTTAAGCAGTCTCGGAGCGGGGCAAAGACTATAGCAGAGAAATCCGCAGAACCTGAACAAAGACTGACATCAAATCAGGAGATAAAGAAACTAAAAGCTGCAGGTACAGATTTGAGTAAAATCCAATTATGATAAACTATTGAAGAGTTCATCGCATGGGAAACAAAAAGCTTGTGAGAAGTGTGACATTGAAAAAGCATCTGCATCACAGAAACAATAGAAACAGAATGATCTGCTGATGCCATCACTACTTTATACTTTGTGTGACTATGTAACAGCAATTCCCACTAGCAATATTGTGCCAATATAGGTATCCAGCCTCAGTATTTGAGTTGAGGTCACCTGTGGGAATCGAGTCGTGAACTTACAACAAATGCAATCAGCGGCCTCTTCTCCTCTGCAGTTCCTTCACCAGTCATAATTAAATGTTGCAGGATGTGTGGTGGAATAGCCACTAGCAGTAAAAAGTTGTGGCAGAGATACAGATGGCTTTGAAAACCTCAAATGGTATGTGCATTTAAAGTGAAACATGCAGAAGGCTCTGATCAAAGTGATCACGAGTAAATGTTTTGCCCAACAACCCCTGAGGAATGCTATATTAGCATTATCCCACCTTGCAATTCCAAATCAGCTTACCTTACCATTGGAAGTTCAGTGTAAATTCATAGGAACCAGGAAGAATGTGACTTATTTTAAAATGGGAGTGATTTTCTTAAACTGCATTCCACTCTAAAAAGTGATTGTACAAATTTTCACGTTGTGAGATTCGGTTTGACTGTGAATTAGGCCTGAAAAACTGGCTTTTTCCAGTTTTGGATCCCACTCATCCTCCAGTCTGGAATTGTGAATTGTGGCTCAGGGAAACAAAGTTCTGTGTCTTGTCTCTAGTAGTCACTTAACAATGGGTATCCTAAAGTGCCTTCCAATCAAGTAGAAATATTTTCCTTTTTCTAAAAAAAAGGATGGGAGGAACCTGTCAGCTCGGCAGGACAGTGAGTGCCTCCAACTCCTATTAAAATCATTGAGATTCGGGAGCGCTCACTACCTTGCCAGATCAGGCCTAAAGGTTTTTAAGTACCTTCACAGATTACTTTCGAATAGCTTTCAGCTAGAATTGTACTGAGTCAGAAGTGCATTTTTGGCAGGCAAACTGCCAATCTTTACACACCTCTGGCAATATCACCTATGGTGACCAGTGATGTAAATTTAGTTTCAGAATAAATCTGTCTCAGTGACACAATTTTTAAGGCAGCTCTCCTCTTTTGAGCAGAAGGGGTTGAATTCAGGGCATGTTCCTCGCCTTGCATCACAAGTTCGGAAGTCCTATACCACTGCATCTAGTTTTGCAAGCAAGCAGTTGGCAAGATGGTATTTTCTCACTTTGAGTGAATACAAGTTGGCAGAGAATCTCTTACAGCTGGCATGGCTCTATTTTTAACTCTGTTTATTAAAAGAAATTGAAATTAGCCTTTCTCCTTCCTCTCAAATTCCATCTGCTACAATTAATTAATACTAACATAATTTTCTAACTTGTAGTTTTAACTAATTATACTTCTAGAAAGACTGCATAAAAGGTTAACAAGGAAACAGATTAGTATGATGAAATACATTGTGCATACTTATCAATCTGTTGTAGAAAGCATAGACCTTCATGGCAATGAATAGACAAAGTTGTAATTTATTTAATGAATTCTGCTTAAGCACATGACATATAACATAATATATTTCAAAAATAGCTATATGTTGGCTATATATTGGGGAATATCATTTATCATGGAATAAGCTCCCATCACTAAAATTCCTCGGGAATCCATACAGATGCAGATGTCTGTACAGAATTAGTTAAATTATCCACGCACCCAGGGGCGGATGAGAGTGCCGCAGGGCCCAAGGCAGCACCGCGGGGCCCCGGGCAGCGAAATTTTGCGGGGCCCCTCCTTTGACACGGCGCATGCGCGGGGCCTTGGGAAGCGCGGGGCCTGGGGCAGCCGCCCCGCTCGCCCTGCCCTAAATCCGCCGCTGCACGCACCCATTATCTAACTTCTTTATACATACTGGACACAGTCCTATGAGGTGTTGAGTGCCCTCAATTGCCAGTGAAGCTAGTGGAGTCAAGGGACCTCAGCAGTTTAGAGGGACAGACCCATTCTTTTAATGCATTTATTTGATCTTTTGAATAAAGTTGCACTGCAGCTTTGTGGGTGGTTTGATACAGCAGATTCATTGATTAAATTACACTGAAGACGTTGTCAGCATGGCCCAAATCCAGGAAATTTTTGCTGGTTTGTGACTTACAAGAAAAATCTCATTAAATGACTTTCAGAATTATATTTCAAGTGCTAAATTATATTTTTCAAGCACTCGATTTAACACGTTTATACATATGTAGAGCAGCACAATGATTATGTTACCATTGTCCTTACTAGGTAGGCAATTACTTACAAGAGCACTGAAATTTTACGATAACCCTGTTGTCAAGATCATTATTTTTAAAAAGAAATTACTGGATTTGTCTGGTTAAGTTTTGTGTTAGTCTGGGTTTTTTTTTAACTAAAATGGGAGCAGGAAAAGCCTGGGAGGTCTGATTATGCATCCCTTACTCACAAGTTGTCTCATTGATGTGAATTGTACTCCTGTGTTAGAGTTTGTAGAATCTGCCCTATGTGCTTTCATCACATGGAGTGCCATTTCTCACTTGGAGATCTCCATTTTAATGAATTATTAGGAAAAAAAAACTGGGTTGATATGTATATATTGTGCATTTTCATCTCCAGAGTATCCACACTGCTACATCAGTGCAGCACTCAGCTATGCCATTTTATACTACCTTTACAAAGGGAAGAGTTCAGACCACTAGCAACAGTAATATTCCTACAAAAGAGTGTGCATGCTAAAACAGAGTAACTACTGTTACTCCAATTCTGTCTTTGGAATTGTGAGTTATTCTCATGTTCGTTCTTCATTTTCTCCAGCAACAGTCCTGTATTTATTCTAAAACTAGCATGTGATCTTTACCTTCCACTAAAAGATGAACTGACAAGCCCACAGATTAATGTCTCCTCTCAAGGATAGTACAGCTAATATAGTCCAAATTAAACAACACTGACACCCAGGGTACGTCTACACAGCAGGGTTAAACTCTAAATAATCTACGCAACTTGAGTTACGCTAATCGAGTAGCTTAAGTTGAAATAACTTATTTTGAATTTGTGTATGTGTACACAGCACTTATTTTGAAATAGAGGACTCTTTTTCCAAATTTCCTTAATTCTCATAAAATGGGGGTTACAGGAGTTGGAGTAAGAAGTCCTCTGGCTGGACATTATATCGACATTATGTCGAAATAACTGCCTGCTGTGTAGACGCGAACTTTATTTCAAACTAACGTCAGTTATTCCAAAATAACAATGCTGTGTACGCATTGCATACTCCAGGGCATATATTGTGAGTGCAGGTAGCAGCATTTTGTACTTATTGTTGTACTCCTTTTTAAAAAAGAGGAATTATATTTACATATTTAAACAAAAGAACATAAAATAAAGCACTCTTTTTTTTTTATGAACAATCAGGGTGTAGTTAAATGAAATCTGTATACTTGCAAAAATCTCTTTTGTTGTCCCTCAACCATTATATCCTGCTGTGTACTAGAGCGATTCTCATGTTTTGTGAATAAATAAATATATATATACACAACTATTGCAGTGAATTCTATTTGTTTTAATAAAGCAGAAATTCATTAGCACTCATGTAATGGTAATTCTACAGAGCCCATAATAAAATTATCATAAAGCAGGGGGGACTAAAAGTAGCACTGGTTGCTATGCACCCTTTATCATCTGTTTTTAAACAGTAAAGTCTTAGCATGTAGATTAACTTTCTGGTTGGACTTTTTGTCCTATTTTAAAGAGTACTCTTTCATTCAATCCACTGTTGTAAGACTCTCATTCTCAATTCATAGTTTGGCTTGTGGCTTGCCTGAAAAGAAGATGTCATAAGAGAGCCATTTTGTCCCTGACTCAGGAAGGGCCATAGGATTATGTTGAAAGTTAGGTAAAGGTGATTTTCAGTGGCAGTCAAGGACAGAAATTGATGTATTCCTGAACTGGAGCACTTGTGTTTAAAAGTGAAGAATATCTCATTGGGTGCCATATTCCCTTGTAGTCCAAAAGACTGGTTGAAACCCAATCTTGTTAGCTAAGATGCACAAAAAATACTTACTAATCTAGTACTGACTCAATTTACATTGGATACAAATGTGCTAGTTCCAGGTTGGAGATAAATACCGTAGCACTTGAATCAAGTGGTATAGGACTACATTTAAGCACAGGGAAAGACTGTTCAGAGTGAATCTGTTGGTTTCAGTAACATCAAATAACAAGCATCCACTGTGGATGTTGTTGCTTTACACAGCGGGGAAGAAATAAGCCACCGGGAGCTGGAAAAGCTTGTTGGCAAATGATAATTTGATGCAAAATTCCTGGTGTTACCCACAGGGTAGATGAGATAAATTAAAGGATTTATAACAAATCTAAACTTTATGCCTCTCCCAATGTGTCCAGGAATAAGAAAGTCATTCACCAGATGACGCAAAACCTTTTGCAGAGAAGGATGACTTGTTCTCTGATTCCATTTAGCCACCAACACAGTGTATTTTAGAAAGGGGTTTCCCATTTTGATCCTAGTTTCTTTATCTATTGGAAGGAATCCTGCTATATGAACTATGATGGAGGGTTCTGAAAATCTTTTAGGCCCTTTACCTCCCGTCTCTTTTTGCCTAGCATCACAAACTCCAGATTCTTCATTCAATAAAAAACATACTTAATGCCCTGCTCTCTCTCACTCACACAGTGGGTAAAGATCCAGGTTCCATTACCATATTTCTATACAAGTCTGGGGATGTGACAAGCTTATAGTTGCTGTAAATCCTTGAATCTCCTTCATCTCTCCTGTTAACATCCATGATTTTTACATCAGATTAGTATTTACAAACAAGTGTTTCCAACTCACAGTGGCTTCTGTCCAACCCTCCCCCTCCTCACACACACATACCTGAGAAGCAGTATAAGTATCAGAAGGAAGCAGAAGCCAGCTGGAAAGGAACAATTTCTGGGTGTTTAAGCCAAGGGACCTAAATGAAAGAGTCAAGCTCCAATAATGCAGCCTTCCAGCCGCTCCTTAGAAGTGTCAACAAAACATGGAAGCTTGTAGTGATTTATACCTCCATTAATTTGGTGGCCACCCCACTTGTTTTTAGTAGGGCAAAATATTAGAAGGTGACCTCCAATGTAGAAGGGGCCCAGGGGATTTCAGTTTTAAATATGGCTAGTGTGTGTGTTTTTTCTTTAAATCAGGGCAACTACGTGACGTTTGCATTCACCTTTCAAGGAAGACAGTCGTGTTTTATGAGGGGTGCCTTTGGTTTGGAATAATGCACTTATTTGATGTGTCCAGGTAGGACAGCTGTTTGTGCTTCGACTGACAACTACTGGGAGGAGAACACAAACTGCACTAAGTCAGAATCACAGCAGAGAGCTGTGCTTTCTGGCATATGCCTCCAAATCTTCCAGTGTGGTAGAAAATGAATTCATCACCTATGAAAAGGTGGTTTTGTCTCTAGAGTGAGCTTTGCAGCACTGGTAATATCTGGTGATAGTGTCCCATGATACTGAAACTGCCCACTCTCCAACAAAATATATATTCACTCACAAACTTAACAGTAGTGTGTTCAGAACCGGCAAGCACTAGGCAAATGGGGGGAGAGGGGTAATTAATTTGCAGACTCCCAACTGGTTGCTCAAAACATAGAATCATAGAATACTAGAACTGGAAGGAACTTCAAGAAGTCATCGAGTCCAGTCCCCTGCCCTCACGACAGGACCAAGCACAGTCTAGATCATCCCTGTTAGATGTCTAGCCAACTTTCACTTGAATATCTCAAGTGATGGAGATTCCACAACCTCTCTAGGCAATTTATTTCAATATTTAACCCTTCTGAGAACTAGGAAATTTTTCCTAATGCTCAACCTCCTTGTAACATCCTTTTAGGCACTTGAAAACTGCTATCCTGTCCTATTTTGATCTTCTCTTTTCTAAACTAAACAAGCCCAATTCTTTCAGTCTTCCTTCATAGGTCATGTTTTCTAGAGCTTTAATAATTTTTGTTGCTCTTCTCTGGACCTTTTCCAATTTCTCCACATCTTAAAATGTGCCCAGAAGTGGACACAATATTCCAACTGAGGCCTAATTAACGAGGAGTAGAGCAGAAGAATGACTTCTCGTGTCTTGCTCACAACACTCCTGTTAATGCATCCCAGAATCATGTTTGCTTTTTTTGCAAGTGTTACAGTGTTGACTCATATTTTGCTTGTGGTCCACTATGACCCTTAGATCCTTTTTTGCATTACTCATTCCTAGACAGTCGCTTCCCATTCTGTACGGATTATTCCTTCCTAAGTGGAGTACTTTGCATTTATCCTTGTTAAACTTCATCATATTTATCACAGACCATTTCTCCAGTTTGTCCAGAAATTTTTGAATTATGGCCCTGTCCTCCAAAGCAGTTGCAACTTCTCCCACCTTGGTATCATCTGCAAACTTAATAAGCATGCTGTCTATGCCAATATCTAAATAGTTAATGAAGAGATTGAACAGTACAGGTCCCAAAGCAGACCCCTGGGGAACTCCACTTGTTATGCCCTTCTAGCATAATACACTTAAAAGTTCAAAATTTTCCCTTCCAATTGCCCCACAAACCCAAATGGGTCTAAGTAAAAGTATAGCTTAAATATCTAGTAATACCTCTTACCATATATAAAAAGTTTTGGTTTTGTTTTAAATTAATCATATAAATGCTAAAAGGCCTTAAACAATGTTCTCCTGTGTGCTTCATTGGCTGGCATTTGAATTTCAACCTGCTTGGTACTGTAAAACCAAATTCTGTTGGTTTGGAGCATGGGGAAACTTCCCATATATAACAGTGTAATGTAAATAATACTCTGAATATCACTACTCATCCCAACATCCCGAAAAAACAAATCATACTCTCAGGACCCTTGGATGGATATGATCCTATTTCATAAAATTAAAAGGCTGGGACTTAAAAGTAAATATTTGTATGAAAATGAGCAAGAACTGGCAATGTGTTCTGGTTTGGGTTGCAAATGATCTATGCTGGTGACTATATCATCTCTCACTTCAGTGGTAATACAATCCTCATGTTACACAGAGGGCTAGTAAGCCCAATTGTGTTCATTTATGGACTGACCTCCCCAGAGATGTTCCATCCATAGGACAGATCCGGGGCCACTGCCTCGGACCCCATGCTTTGGGGGGCTTGTGCTTCATGGGCATGTGGGAAAGGCTAGTGGGGGCTTGATACCATCAGCAGGGGTCAGACCTGTGCCATCCTCCTCGCCGACTCTGGTGGTTTTTTTCCTTTGCCTGCCACCCTCCCAGGCTTAGGTTGCTCAGTCTCTCCAGCAGGAGACCCAGCTGCTCTGCTGGCTGTCACAGGGTCCTGCTGCTCCCCATGATCCCATACACTAGTGCCACTCCTGCAGCCTGCACATGATGAGCTGACCCTGCCCTTCCAGGCTTCTGCTTCAGAGGGACAGATGGACCTAGCTCTTTCCTAGCTGTGGGACCCTCTACCAGCACAGGTCCCTTGCACGTGGGCCCCCTTCTAGTTGGGATGAATGCCAGCCAGTTTCTTCCATGTCCATTGCCCATCAGCAGCACTGGTGGACTACTAGTACCCCCCACCTCTGCCTTCTAATGCCCTTTCTCCCTCTCCCAGCCCTTGTTATCCCTTGCCTCAGGGTACTCCTTGCTTTTTTCAGAGCTCCAGTCTTGGCGTTTCCCTCCTCACAGTATCAGGACCTGGGGACCCAACCCCCCCCCCCCCACACACACACACACACCACACACACACCACCATGACGGGCAAATTACAGAAACCCAACAGAGGATTTCCACTAACTCCCGGCCTTTGTCGACCGCTCCTGTAAACCTCATTTCATGAAGCATAAGGGAGAGGTTGACAAAGGCGTTCTCTGTCAACTGATCCATGTCTTGACTGCCCTGCTTTGCCAACGATCAGCTGAGCCAGCACAGCACGGTGGCCATTTTTATTTTAATGAAGCCAGGGATATTTAAATCCCTGCTTCATTGACTATGTCGGGTAGTCTAATTTACATGCCTCTGTTGGCAGAGGCATGTAGTCTAGACATACCCCCACTGTTTTATGAGCTTTAAAACTCAACATTTCTGAATGGTTGTTCTGATTGTTTTGAAATCTGCCTCCTAGGGATACAGATTCACTAATGATACAAATTTGGGATTATTTGCCCAAGGAAACCACCCACCCCCAAGTTACAGGCAGCTCCCCAAACCTGTTCCATCTCTGTATTACAGAGATCTCAGACTTTACTCCATCCCCTGATTTCCAGCACATTGGCCTACTCTCCATGCTGCTTATCAGCTGCCATGTGACCCAAGTCCTCCCATTTCAAATTACACGTTTCTATGTCATTGATAATCATATGCTTTAGAGCCATCCTAGTTCTACCCCTCTTTATTGATTTTCTGACTTCCAACTGAGTGCCACAGTCAGTAGTCGGTTATGATCCATTCGTGCCCTAGCCATTGATATCTTCTCTTACAAATTACTGTGATAGAGATCTCGCTTTAGCCATTTTTCTGACCTCATCATGCACTTTTCTTTCCTCATAGTATACTCCTCATATTCTCTGCAGGCCGGTATGATGAAACGCATGTAGATAGATCTCATTGGTTGCATTGAGATGGTCTGAACTCACCCTAGCACCACTAAGGATAAGTTAATCCCAGCCCCATTCCACAAAAGGAGTTTTGGAATTGATGCCTGCTGGAGGGTGCTGCCGTGTGTGAGACACGGGTGGTAGCCATTTGACTTTGGGTATCCTTGTGGAAGAAGGGATGACTTAGGCATCTGGATGCTTGCTGGGCAAGAAGAAGCATTATGGTGGGTGGAAGGGGCAGATGTACTGTTGTGTACTGCAGTCTGCAGGTTCCGGCTCTACGCTGGGGTGGGGAATGGCAGGAGGGCACTAGAAATTCATGCACCTCTTTCCAAGTGCAATTGCTGGTTCCTAATTCAGGGGATGGGAACATCTGCTGGTGGATCATGGCCCCCTTGCCTGTAAAAAAAGTGTTAAGGGAGGCTCCATAAAGGTGATTTGCCGTAGGCCCCTCCCCCTCTAGGGATGGCCATGAGGGGGAAAAGCTAGTTCATTTTAGGCTAAAACAATCCCTTTTGGCCCTAGATATTTAACAAAAGTTTGGGCCAGTCAAGTCTACCAACAGTGATGTCAGGAAGGGAATGGGAGATAGGTTTGCCCTGCACTTTAGAAGCCCCATGGTATCAGAAAAAAATAGAATAAAACCAAAAATATTTTAGTAAGGAGGGTAAATTTCTTAAGATATCAACATGCAGCCCAATATAACAAAAAATGGCTCCTCCACAAACCCCACCTCATCCCATACATTTTAAAATCATCTGTAACCAGTTTGGTCAGGGCATATGTGGTTCAACCCAAAATAAAAATGGTAATTACAGGCAGTCCCCGACTTACGTGGATCCGACTTACGAATGGGGCTTTTCTCGCCCCGGAGCTCGCGGGCGGCGGGACCGCCCAGAGCGCAGCGGTCCCGCCACCGCGTCCTCCGGGGCGAGAAAAGCTGCTCCGGGTTTCCCTGGTGTGCTGGGGGGGACTCCCCAGCACAGCAGGGAGACCCGAGCAAAGCCGCACAGGCGGCGGGGTCCCCCGCCTCTGCGGCTTTGCTTCTGTCTCCCTGCTGTGCACAGCAGGAGCAAAGCCACAGAGGCGGGGGACCCCGCCGCCTGTGCGGCTTTGCTCGGGTCTCCCTGCTGTGCTGGAGGGGACTCCCCCAGCACAGCAGGGAGACAGGAGCAAAGCCGCAGAGGCAGTGGGACCTCTGCGCCTCCGCGGCTTTGCTCGGGTCTCCCTGGTCTGCTGGGGGGAAGGGGGCGCAGCTAGTGCGCCCCCCACCCCCAGCAGACCAGGCTTTTGTTGCGGGACGCCTGGGGTAGAGCAGCTGGGGTGCTGCCGGGTTGGTCCTGTGGGGACCTACCTGGCAGCGCCCCAGCTGTTCTGTCCCAGGAGTCCAGATTCAGCCACTGTTGAAACTGATCAGCGGCTGATTCCAGGAAGCCGGGAGCAGAGCACCTCCGCCTAGGGCTTCCTGTAGTCAGCAGCTGATCAGTTTCAGCCGCGGCTGAATCTGGAGCCAGTTTCGACTTACATACAAATTCAACTTAAGAACAAACCTATAGTTCCTATCTTGTACGTAACCCGGGGACTGCCTGTAATCTAACCCACCCCCTAAGAAAATGTATTTAAATCTCACCTCATCTTGGCAATAAACTCCACTGCAGAAAGTTTGTCCAGCAGTTACATAAAGGCAAAAAAAAAATCATCATAATATCCCCAAACTCTACAATATTGGGAGCAAGTGGCAGAGGGCTGGGAGTTCAAAATGTAGATACAATAATTATAAATAAAATACAGTAGGGCAACACTTAAAGAATTTTGCAATGCCCCATAAAATATCCTTATATGAGCTAAGCTCCAGACAAAATGGGGTGCCATTATATTTAATGGAATAAATGCAACTGTAAAAAAAAAATACCCCAATACCTTTCTCTACCTCTCCAAGGATGTTAGTACTCTCCAGGCTGTGTGCCCCCTCTGTGACTCTGGCATGCATGCAAATGCAAGTATAAATTATGAATACAGTAAAACATAATTCAAAGTGGTCAAAGCAAAATACTCCCATTAAAAATTAAGAACATTACTAAAAAATGCTACCCAAACAAACAAGAAACTTGAAATCCAAATAAAATATGTTATTTTTACTTATAATAAAAAAATATTAAAAATCACTATTTAGCTTGTTCATGATAAAAGCAAAAATAAGATTATTTTCCCTCATTGTCTCCTGGGGCATTAATATTAACCAACAATAATAAACCCCATTGACCAATGGGTCTGGATAACAAAAAGCCCCAAAATTAAACAAACAAATGAATAAGCAAGCAAACAAACAAACAAACAAACAGTAAAAGCCTCCTTTGAAAGCCTGAAATGAATATAAATGCACCAAAAATACCTTGTGGTCACAAAATGCATTTTAAAATAAGTCATTACGCTATTAATCCATTTGTAAATAAATCTCTCTAGTGATGGATATTGGTAATAATTACATATGTTTAAAAAAGCATGTTCCTGATGCTCTTAATTAACTAAATCATGTATCTCATGATTCATATAAAACAAATATTTTTGCTATATTATAGCTATTAAATGTAATTTGAAATGCCCAAATTAAAATTTAGCCAATTAAAATAAAATACGTATTATATTCAACTATAATTCCTATAGCTATTAAATTAAATGTGTTTAATATTGCTTTGGAATTGTTTAAGCGTTGCTAAACAGAAGCCATGTGCAATCATGATTATTGTCCATCAGTCTACCAATAAAATGAATCAAGTGATTAAAAGGGTTAGTAAAAATTTGAAACATACATGAAGGGAGATATTATTGAGATGGTACCCATGACAATAGGAGTTTTTAATCTTGCCTTGTGCAATTCTGGTGATTCAGATGGCTTAGTTGGCAGTGGTGGTTTTGTTCCTGCACTTTCATGCTGAATCCAGAGAAAACTGATCCCTTGCAAAGCTCAGATTTTTGCAAACCAGGGTTATTCCCCAAAGGGAATTTATATAAGGAGATTCTCTAACAAGGCAAAATCAAGAGTAAAAACCTCTAATCTCTCTTCCCCCCCGGGGATTCTGCATACTTGGCCACTGCAGGTGCCAATAGATTATATGGTTGCTGTACTCAAGCAGTGCATCTCAACAGTTGTGCAAGGCATCAGGAATAACTGTTTCTGTCCTTGCATGTGAACTATGAAATCGGTTTTCCAACTGTTGATTCCCTCATCGCATTTTGTGTTCGTACACATTCTCTTTTTCTGTGTCTTCAGTGCTGACAAACTGCTCAGAAAGTTCTCTTGTCTGTCTTCCCAGCGACAAATCCCAAAACTTGTCAGGTGGAAATATGATAGACATACCTGAGCTTTTATGATGTGAAAAGGGCTAATCGGGTTGCTAGGGGAAGTATTTGCTGCTCCATATCAGCTATTAAGGCAAAATACCATACCTGACACCCACAATTTAAAACTCTCCTTTAGAACTGAAAGTATCTCAGCACTATGGACATTCTGGTGTCTGGACAACATACCTACCATTGCGAGCACCTCTCAGTTGACCTTTTAGAAGATATCTGAAACAGCCAATGTCAAACTCTTACCTTTATCCAGAATCTTGAAGTGCCATGTTGTAGTTTTCAGTACTGTGATAAAACATACTGGCTGTGTCTAGACTGGCACGTTTTTCCGCAAAATCAGCCGCTTTTCTGGAAAAACTTGCCAGCTGTCTACACTGGCCGCTTGAATTTCCGCAAGAACACTGACGATCTCATGTAAGATTGTGAGTGATTTTGCAGAAATACTATGCTGCTCCTGTTCGGGCAAAAGTCTTTTTCCGAAAAACTTTTGCGCAAAAGGGCCAGTTTAGACAGCAGAGATTTGTTTTCGCAAAAAAGCCCCGATCACGAAAATGGCGATCAGGACTTTTTTGCAGAAAAGCGCGTCTAGATTGGCCACGGACGCTTTTCCGCAAAAAGTGCTTTTGCGGAAAAGCATCCTGCCAATCTAGACGCGCTTTTCCAAAAATGCTTTTAACGGAAAACTTTTCCGTTAAAAGCATTTCCGGAAAATCATGCCAGTGTAGACATAGCCACTAATTGTCTTTGACTGTGGCATGCACTCAGCAACTGAGGTTCTGTTAGGATGACATATTCACTACCGTGAATGACAGTTGGATTAACCAGATGTAGGGTACAGTTCCTCCATTTATCTCTAATGGAAGTATTTCCTGAGGACAATGTTTGGGGCCAGTGTACAATACCACTATAGTGTGATTCATGCATGAGCAGGGAGTACTAGAAAGCATGTGTGCCTTCAGCAAGGCAAGATACTTTGTTAGAGAGCCATCAGAGACGATACAGAAATCAGAACTACATGTGGGGTGGTAAGACCTTCAGTGACTCTCTCCATGCCTGCCCCCAGAGACATCTGGTAAATATTTTAGATTTCTCCAGATCATAAAAGTGGGAGTCCTAATCCATTTTTATCTACTTCAGTTATTTCTTGAACTATTACAATTTAGATTTTCTTTCATTTGTGCCTGTTCTTAGGCAATAGCCCGATTTAGGGCTTAATGTCAGGAGACTATCCCTATTCAGGAACCACACTTAAGCATGTATGCACATCCCACTGATGTCAAGCACTAGCTTAAGTGTTTTTCTGAATTGGACTTAATGGCATAATTCATAGTTCTGCTCTGGAGATTCCACCGATTTTTCTATCATCTTTTCCCCCCTGAGTGGAGGAGGTGTATGAAAATACCATTTTTTATTATGAGCTAGCTAAAGTACTTACTCGCATATGCTGTCTCGCTCTAATATTCGACAGAGACAGAATGTATGCTCATGGATGAACTGTTTGACATACAATCACCAAAGAAGAAAAAGAAAGTTTGAATATCTTAGGGGATCTTTTCATCCAGAGCTAAACTCTGAATTATGTTGTCATACTCTGCGGGAATGTGAGATACCATCAATCAGACTGAGCTGCATTAGTCTAGGGATTGTACAACTATAAAGTATAAAAATGCCTGCCTGCAAACAGATAACACTTAAGGTATCACAACATTGTACGTGAGCACGTTTAAACATGTTAATTGTTCCAGTAAAGTCTATGGAGCCACTTGTGTGGTTAACGTTTATTTAATGTAAGTAAATGCTGCTTTGGCTTGGAGCCTTAGGGTCCAAAATTGCTGCCTTCTGTGCTGATGTGCAAAGGAGTGTGGTATGAAAGTCATGTCCCTACTCCATGCAGCACTTGCTCCATGCAGTCTGATCCAAAGCCTCTCAAACTGAATGGGTGTCTTTCCATTGATTTCTATGAGCACTGGATCAGGCCCATGATTTGCTTCCCAAGACTGTATTGGCATAGGCCAGTTTCAGTGGTGGTTTTGTATTTAGACAAAATCTGTTGTGCTCTGTCACATTAATTGCTCTTGTATGTGCTAATGCAATCTCTGAGATAGCAGTAAATCCCAAGAAAGCATTTGTTCTTAATCAGTTTCCACTGTATGTTGAATAACTACAAGATAATATTAAAATATACTAGAATATTCAACATTTGTTCATAATAAGCTTTATTAAGGCACAATATATACAATAAATAATACTAATTGCCATATACTAGTCTTATACCAGCAGATGAATACAAATATGATCATTAAGGTTTAACCTTTTAATACAGTGATATCAATTATATTGTTGAAAAGCCTTTTATAATGCTTTTTAATTAACTCCTACTTACTGAACAGTGAAATAGCCGACTCCATAAATTTAATAAAATACATGTTTAAAAAAGGTTAATTTTAAAGAATATAACAAAATTACACCTGTGTAATATAACTCTCTGCTGGGTTTGGATTTGCTATTTGCTTACTGCAAATGCCAACAGATGTTCTGAAAACATAAATCAGGGGAACAGAAAATACCCATGTCCACAGTATCTTTTTCCAGTAAGATAGACTTAAATTTATTCTGCTGCTGTTGTTATGGCTTCTTTGACATTCAGTGTTAGGGGTGTTTGTCTTCAAGTTGAGTAGTTCTGCCTGCCAGTATCTAAGAGATACTTCCAAGCTAGCTGAATTTTCAGTGACACAGATTCCACTTTATAATAACTGTGAATGTGTTTTGGTTTTCTGCTTCATCAAACAAATGACATGAAATTTGTCAGAATCCAGAGACACAAGGAATAGCAAGCCAACAAAGAACATGCTGTAAAATGCCTTGCATCAAATTAACTATGACTATTTAATATTAATGTTAATCCCAGTAATGCAAAGGCTGGATTTGCTTGTGTTTTGCAGATGAGGCTGCTATTATAGATCAGATTTGTCCTGAGCATGCTTCATGGAGCCATTTTATATTTTCCTATGGAAGGCAGTGCTAAATACCGCTGCATTCTCTTCCTCTCTCCTTGGGAAGTAGAAATCTAGACCAGAGTTGATGATGCCCAAATCAGCATAAACTTTTTTAGGAATCTCTTCTATTGCTGCTACTACACTACATCAAAAGGAGAGAGATCCAGCCACTGACCATTTAGTATTCATGAAGAGAGGTTATCCCTTTTTTTGTGGATCCCAGGAGCCCATGGGTAGTTTTAAGTTTTTGGCAATTCTTGGCTTTACAGTCCCCTTCTTCCTCTACCCAAAGAAAAACTGAACAAGAAATTATCTGAAACTCACTTCCTCCAGGAAGGGCAATCAGAATATTATCCCTTTCCCCCCCATATAACTGTATAGTATTTTACAGACTCCAGGACAGGATGTGTCTTATCTAGGAGATCACAGTGTTAATTACACAGGGAGAAGACAACATCAAGATAAGGCATGTGGGGGAGGGGCAAAGGGAAGGCGGATTCATGGAAAAGGTTTTTTTTTTAAAGAAAATTGAAAGAGAATAGAGAGTGCTTGGCAGATGAAAAGAGAGAGTGAAAGGGGGGCAGAAAACAATAAGAAATTAAGTAATTTAGAAGCAAAGAATAGGTAAGAACTAGATCTCCTTCTCTTTTAACTAGCCCTTTTTAGGAACATAAAAAGGCGAATTCATCGGTGAGTCTAATGAATACATACCCTTTTCTGTCCCCCTCCATATGTATTGTACATGAAATCAATTTAGAGTTCTTGCCTTCTTGAGCCACAGTAATAAGAATTGCAGCAAAAATAACCACTTCCATTGTTAGAAAGGAAGAAATTGGCACTCCAGCTGTGAAATGAGAATTTACATAAACCAGATAATTTTTAAACTTCCTGTTTGTACTTGAGTCACATCAGGACTGGAAGCTGCACCGAGGATGATGCCAGTCCTGCCAGATGTTCACCCTACTCATAATCTCTCAAGAAAGCCTTTTCTGGCAGCCTCAAAGAAAACCTTTCAGGGTCCACGGGCCAGATTTTTGTCAGCTCGGAATATGGACCAGTAAGGTTATACAGGTACAGATGAATACACAGACTTTCAGAAGTTTTATCCAAGGACTCTGACAGGTTGTGTCTACACTGCAGGGCTTAACTTGAAATAAGCTACACTAACTGAGTTATGTCACTCGTGTAACTTATTTCAAAATATGGAGCATCTACACAGAACTTACCTCGAAACAGAGCACTCTTCCTACGACTTCCATTACTCCACATACAGTGAGGGTTACAGGAGTCAGAATAAGAAGTCCTCCAGCTAGACAGTATTTTGACACTATTTCAAAATAACTGCCTGTTGTGTAGACATGGACTAAGTTATTTCAGAATAATGCTAGTTGAGGTTTGATTATCTCTGTGATCATTTGAAATAAATTTACCAGGTACAGAGCAGTATTAGAGAGAGTGAGGGGTGCTCTTTCTTGTTGCCTGTCCAAAGTTTGAGATAAGGCACAGCTGTGAGAGCATTAAAAAAAAAAGAAAAATGAAAGTGACCAAGGAATAAAGTAAGCAAAACCAGACTCCTACTGATGCTGGCTTCCAAATCATTGCTTTCCACCAGGAGGGGATACTATAAATATTTCTGAGTGTCAGGTGAGGAACAGGCAGGCTAGGTCTACACTGGCCCCTTCTCTGGAAGAGGCATGCTAATTTAGAACTTTGGAATAGGGAAATCCGTGGGGGGATTTAAATATCCCCCGCGGGATTTAAATAAACATGGCCGCCGCTTTTTTTCCGGCTTGGGGAAAAGCCGGAAAAAAGCGTCTAGACTAGCACGATCCTCCTGAATAAAGCCCTTTTCTGGAGGATCTCTTATTCCTACTTGCATGAATATTTAAATCCCCCACGGATTTCCCTATTCCAAAGTTCTAAATTAGCATGCCTCTTCCGGAGAAGGGGCCAGTGTAGAAGTAGCCGCAATGTTCAGATATGTGTGGATAATATCCTTTATATTGCAAAAATAAACCTACAAAAACCCAATAGTAACAATCTAAGTATCTTTCCTAGGCTGGGTCTGAGTGAATTGAAAGATATAATCTGATCTTTCAGAAATGTGTAGAATACAGACTGAAAACAATACAAACATGCCCTCATCCTACTATTCTTTTTTAAGACAGCCTTCCATAGGGTAGAAACAACGTAGTTGTTTTTTTCTAGGTCAGCCTGTTACCTAACAGGGATTTCTTAGGAACCAAATCTGAAGAATAACATATCCAATTTAAACTACAATGGGGATTTAGATAGAGAGAATAGAATGTCTTAGGTGGGATTTGACTCCCTTCTTTTGAAAAATACCACAAGATCAGAAGTGGTTGGGGCCTTTGCTTTACTTTTCACCTGGCTTAAAAACTGGAACTATAAAACCCTGATAAATGGATGGAAATGTTTGTCTGGTGTCAGTATAGCTTCAGTAAGTGCATAGATCTCAAGCAGGGAGTGTTTGGAGAAATCATCAGATGCTGATTTTAACATTCTCTAACATGAATCATTCAGACAGCAAACACTAAGGGAGCAGAGAAAGCGAGTTTTGTTTTTTAGCACCACGGACTCGATTTTTGGTAGTAAAATTCTTCATAATTTTGTATACTCTTGAAAATGAATCCAGTCTTGATATTAGGATTTTTTTAAATAATAAGGCTATCAAAAATAAGCAGAATCTGGGCTGCTGCTTGTCCTAATCAATGGTTTGTGGAAAACTTAAAAAACAACAAATAGTCTCGCAGCACCTAGAGACTAATAAACATTTTAGATGGGCTTTCATGGGCACAACACACTTCTTTAGGAGAATGGAGTTTAAGGAGTCCATCCAAGGGATAGGGGGTGGGAACAGGAGGAAAAAGAAGACGAAAAAAAGGGCAAAGAAAGTTTCCATTAGAGTGTCCATGTTAAATGAAGCTGATAAGAATACTTTGTACCCACTTTAAGCAACCTTTGTTTGTTTTTTTATGTCATTAGGATGTGGAATGTAGTGGGCCATCCAGGAAAAGTCTTCGTTTAGACTTCCTTTGTAGGAATCAAACTTGTAGATTAAATTAATTCTGTAGTTTCCCTGTCGAGCTGGCTTTTGAAATTAATTTGAAATAACACGGTGACTTTGAGATCCACTAATGAATGGTTTGTGGGGTATTTTGAACTAATTACTGGAGGTGATTTCCTCACCTGTCTGCCAAGTTCTCCACTAGCTTCACACACACACCACACGACTGATCTGGTCCCTTCCCTTCAGTCACAGAAATGTAGCTGACAAAGCCACATGTGCAATGGAAAGATCATTTTATTTTCTCCATTTAGGTCCCAACTGAGCCCGATACTCACACATGTGGCTAGTTTTCCTTCAAAGGGAGACTCCTTTACTTAAAGTTAATCATGAGTTTTAGCACCTTAGTGAATCAGGGTTTTCATCTTGAGTTTGTCACTCATTGCCCTGTTGGCTCATGTTGAGTGACATGATCTAAGTCCATTAGGAACTGAGCAGAAATACCACTGTGTTTCTTTTTACTTGGGAGCTTCCTCAAAAAGAGTTTTGCCTAGGGTAGACTTAAAACTGAGGAGACTCAAAGGTAAAAATAAAGGTAGGTAATTTGTGTAGCCATCTAGTTGCATAACGAAATGGATTTTAATAATCCGTAAGAAAGAATATAAAGCCTAATTTATAATCGTGAATCCCTTACTCCCCTGGATTGTCCAAATCTTTTATTTAAGTCGATAAAATACAAAACAGAAGCACAATTTCTCCACTGTGTGCATTAGAAAATATAAATTGCTCTTCCTTTAAATTAGGATAATTGGATTAGGAAGCTAGCTATGTGAATGCAATACTAAGTACACGCTAATGTAATTTTTTTTCAAGCTGATGCCTGATTGAAACACTAGCACAGGGATTTATTAAGGACATTTCAATGCTTTAGACTGAAGGAGTCATAATTTTCCTTACTTTCACAAATGTTAATGTGCTCATTTCAACGCCGATTTCCATAGATGCATAGGTGTGTTTCCTTTTTTATTTGGTTCACAAACTATTCAGTACAAGGACTTTCCTTTTACAGTGTTTTTTATTATATTTCATACACATTCAATGACATTCTTGCCATTGAGTGAGGTAGTATCATGTTCATCCCATTGAAATCAGTGGTAGTAAGGTACTACAGTACCTAATATGAGTAAAAGTATCTGCATCTGACTGCTTCCCTACCCCCCAAAAAACCCATAAGGAGCCAACTCAGTCAGAAATGTAATGCTTGCAGATACTCCTAACCTGATCAAATGTTAGAGACTTCTACATGAGAAAAACGTTAACACATCTACTGGCTTAGAGCCTGATCCAAAAGTCATTGCATTATAGCTAGTATGGTTGAAATTGCTGTCAGATTTGACAGACTGACAGTATCCTGCAATACTAGGACAAACATTGTAGAATTAAGATAAACCTTGAACTAAGTTTGGAGTCCGTTGTATTAAAATTGCAATGGTGTGGTGTAACTGTTTTATGTAACTTTTCTAAGAGAAGAGACTAATGTAAATGTTATGACCTCAAAGAACTTCTTGAGACAACATGTGAGAATCAGGTTTCTTAGGAGATGCTTGGGAGCTCTTTTGAGACCATACCCTGGGAAGAAAAACCCATTAGTTACTGATGGCCTCTCCCTGGAAACTCCAGATGAAAGGTCCGTTATATAAAGAGATGGGATAAATTTTGCATGGGTGAGTGGAAGTACAGAGCTGAGGCTATTACTAACTTGTGACCACAGAAGAGATTCCTTTAGGAGGCTTTGAAGGCCTGCTTCTGCCAGAGGTCATGTTAGGTTTTGGGTGAACATAAGAATGGCCATACTGGATCAGACCAAAAGTCCATCTAGCTCAGTATCCTGTCTGCCAACAGTGGCTAATACCAGATGCCCCAGTGGGAACACAACAGGTAATCATCACGTGATCCCTCTCCTGTCATCCATTTCTAGACAAATAGAGGCTAGGGATACCATTCCTAACCATCCTGGCTAATAGCCATTGATAAACCTAAGCACCATGTATCTATCTAGTTCTTTTTTGAACCCCGTTAAAGTCCTAGTCTCCACAACATCCTCTGGCAAGGAGTTCCACAGTTTGACTGTGTGCTGAGTGAAGAAATGGGTGATCTCTGGTAAACTTCTTAGTTTTTCTCTTATTGTTTTTATTGTTTATTGTTTTATTGTTTTTCTTTGTAATGCCTTTATCCAAAGAATAAATAAGCTTGTGTAGGCAGAGCTTTGTAGTATCTTAACTGTAGGCAGTTACCTAGTTCAGTCTCAGAGGAAAATGCAAGAGAATAGTCTGCTTAGAAGGGACAGAGATGTGCGCTTCTACCCGAGGCAATCACTGGGGAGCTGGAAGACTGAGAACAGGTGCCATTGCTTGATCAGCGAGGGGAAAAACAGGTGCAGTTGCTCTGAAGTGTGACATTGGCGTATAACTAATATTTCTTATAAAAAATGGCATACATCTATCTACATGCCATAACAATCCTTGTGTCTTCAGATTCTAGTGTCCCTTATAACCATCATGAGTAAATCTTACCGTACAAGCTCTGTAATACAAGGAATTATATTGATACGTCCATTTTACAGATTAGGAAACTGACCCATTGAAATTGATTTCCTTGAGTTTATGCAGAAAGTGCAGAGAGATACGTAGCTCATGGCCCTTGGTTCGGTTTGCTTTGCTCTGCTTCTGTAAAAATCAAAACCCAACAGTCACTTTACCATCACTGCCTTATGGCAAAGGGTTAATGTTTATGGTGCCTGAGCCAAACCCTTTTGAAATGAATGGAAACCCTCCAAAGCTTTCAGAAGGTTATGCCTTTATAATGAAACAGGGGAACAAAACAAATAAACCTCCTTTTAGAATTTTGGAAGATAGATTTGCCCAAATGCTGACTAATTGAAGAACTGGTCCATCGTTTTATTTCCTTACTTTATTTTTGTAGTCTGCACAGCTCATACAAGCTTATCTTTTCCCATCCTTTTTATCTTAGTATAATGGCCAGCATCATACTGCCATCTGGAAGTCAATGGATGGAATTAATACAGCGACTGGAAGATTCTGCTAACAGCAAGTCAAGGTCATATTTGTAATGGGATGATTCAAAGACTGAATGCTTAAGCCACGAAGTGGTGTTACTGATCATTTTATTTATCCTTCTTTCCCCACCTCCTGCCTAAGAAAAATCAATGGTTTTATATGAGATGTTTCCGTTTCAAACTCCAGTCAGTGTATCTATTTCCCCCTGTGGAAGCAATGCTGTCTTCAAATTAACTTTTTATCTTTTGATGCCTATCGTAATTTTCCAGTGGAAAAAATAATTGCAGCACACAATGGTTTATACTACTGACTGACAGTATCAGCCTAAATATGTGCCCCCCCTTTTTTTTTGCAAATGGAATTTTAGCTCCTCAAGCAGGATATTGTTCAAAAACAGTCCTGATGTATTCGTAAATGGGTTCCAGACAGCCAGCACCTCTTTTTGATTTCTCATAATTGCAGGATCTTGAAGCCAAAAGCACAGTAAGGCACTTTCCCAGCTGCAATCTCAATTCAAAAATTGTGAGGGGGAGGTAGTATGCTGTTCAACTATCTTGTGAGCATTGTTGCATTTCTGATTGGCTTGTGCTCGATAGGCCAAACTTTTAGAAAAAAGCTCACATTCTGTGCCAGATTTTCCCAAGGGCTGGGAATATGGACTGCTGAGCTCTTGTGAAGTTCTGTCCACAATGCGGGAAATTGGGTAAAAATCAGTTTGGAAAATCAGATCCTTCATTAGTTGGTTAAATAGAAACAGAACTCACTTGAACATCTTGTCCCAGATGTGGATACTGATCACTTGCAAATCAGTCTGATTCAATTTAATTCAATGGAGCAAAATGCAGGACAATGTAGCACTTTAAAGACTAACAAGATGGTTTATTAGATGATGAGCTTTCGTGGGCCAGACCCACTTCCTCAGATCAAATAGTGGAAGAAAGTAGTCACAACCATATATACCAAAGGATACAATTAAAAAAATGAACAAATATGAAAAGGACAAATCACATTGCAGAACAGGAGGGGAATGCGGGGGGGGGGGGGGGAGGAAGGAAGGTAAGTGTCTATGAATTGATGATATTAGAGGTAGGGAGAGTGGGATGTTTGTGAGTTAATGGTATTAGAGGTGATAATTGGGGAAACTATCTTGGTAATGGGTGAGATAGTTCAAGTGTTTGTTGAGTCCTTTTTGGAAAGTGTCGAATTTTAACATGAATGACAGTTTGCCATTTTAACCAGAAAGGACACTCTCTCAATGACTTAACCACCTGCATTCTGCTACAAAGACCTTTTACATCTGCACTTGAAAGGGAATCCTCTGAACTGTCATTCATGTTAAAATTTGACACTTTCCAAAAAGGACTCAACAAACACTTGAACTATCTCACCCATTACCAAGATAGTTTCCCCAATTATCACCTCTAATTTTCAATTTTCCACCAAAAACCTGTCGGTGTGATTATTTTCGCCTCAAATATTCAATCTGTAATTTGCAGTGAAATGGCTTTTTGCTTAAACTCATTGGGGAAAAATAATCCCTCACCCCTCCCCTGGGGGGAAATTAAACAAATGACAAGATCAATGGAAAAATATTGCAGAGCATATTAATTTAAACACAAGATTAATAAAAATAATTGTCTGGCACAATCCTGCATGTGCATCAAGTGGGCAGCCTAAGGCCCTAATTTTTGCTGCATTTGTAGGGCAAAATTAGTAGGGCCATATCTGTAATTCCCTGGATCAATATTGTGTGGTGCTAGTTTCTCCCCCTCCCCAACCATTCCCTCTAATCTGTAGAAACAGAGGGTATGTCTATACTACAAAGTTAATTCGAACTAACAGACGTTAGTTCGAATTAACTTTGATAGGCGCTACCCAGCCCTCTGCCTCCTCCCGCAAGAGGCGGGCGCCCACCTGGTCTAGTGCAGACATCGTGGACCTCATCCACGACCTCCGCACTAGGCACAGGAAAGTGGCCGCCTAGGGCAGGATAGCTGCCAGCCTGGCCACCCAGGAGCAGGTTTGCATGAAAATCAAGGTGGTCCAGTGAGACCCCCGACCCTGAGCCCTGAGCTTAGAATGGCCGTACTGGGTCAGACCAAAGGTCCATCTAGCCCAGTAGCCTGTCTGCCGACAGTGGCCAACACTAGGTACCTGGAGGGGATGGACCGAAGACAATGACCAAGCCATTTGTCCCATGCCATCTATCTCCAGTCTTCCACAAACAGAGGCCAGGGACACCATTTCTACCCCCTGGCTAATAGCACTCCATGGACCCAACATCAATGACTTTATCTCACTTCTCTTTAAACTCTGTTCTAGTTCTAGCCTTCACAGCCTCCTGCAGCAAGGAGTTCCACAGGTTGACTATTTGCTTTGTGAAGAAGAACTTTCTGTTATTAGTTTGAAGCCTGATACCCATTCATTTCATTTGGTGTGCTCTAGTCCTTCTATTATGGGAACTAATGATGAACTTTTCTTTATGCACCCTCTCCACACCACTCATGCTTTTATAGACCTCTATCATATCCCTCCTCAGTCTCCTCTTTTCTAAGCTGAGAAGTCCCAGTCTCTTTAGCCTCTCTTCATATGGGACCTGTTCCAAACCCCTGATCATTTTAGTTGCCCTCCCCTCTCCCACCCTCTCTCTTCCCCCTCCCACCTCCTTTTCCCAGTCTCCCCGAGTTTTGTTCAATAAAGAGAGTTTCTATTTTTGAACACACGTATCCTTTATTTTGTACATCAGGAAGGGGAGCTAGGGAGGGCTAAGTGGAAGGAGGTGAGGGAGGAATGGGGTACGAGCCCCTGATGGGGAGGACTGGGGTGGCTCTGTGGGCTCCTCGGGGTGGAAGCTCTCCTACAGCCCTCTGATTGACCCCCCTCTCTGGATGGCAGCCTGCAGCAAGTGCAGCCGGGCTGATGGCCAAGTGCTGTGATGTACCGAGTGTGGGCATTCAGGGCACTCCAAGCCAGGACTGCTTTGCTGTCCCTCATCGAGTTAGATAAGCGAGCAGGGAAACCCTAAGAACTGTCTGTCCAGGGTGGGGGTCGGGTCCCTTTAAGCACAGCCCTCGGCTAGCCTGAGACAGCAGCTCCACGCTCTAAGTCCTATTCTGATGCCCTGCCGGCACTGCTTCCGGCCATCCTTAACCCCGGTTCAGGGTCCACTCAATGTGGACATGCTAGTTTGAATTAGCAAAACGCTAATTCGAACTAATTTTTAGGTCTAGATGCACTAGTTTGAATTAGATTAGTTCGAATTAACTAAGTTAGTTCGAATTAGTGCTGTAGTGTAGACATACCCAGAGCTAATAACATCTTTCCTATCTCACTGCTGCAGAGGGACACTGGCTTTCTAATTCTGAGTTGGAGCAAATTAAAGCCAGTACTTTGTTTCAGCACCAGAAGCAGGAACTAGGCCGCTTACATTGCTGCTCAGTTGGGCTAGATGAGGAGAAACAAAAGGCTTGTGTCCTTCTGTCAAGAAGGTGATCAGAGGAAAAGGGCAGGGATGCCCCAATCCCCCATAACTGTGCATGTGTTTAGGGCAGTGGTCCCCAACACGGTGCCCGGGGCTGGCCTGGCCATGGGCATGTGGCGCATTCATGGTGCTGGAGCCGGCCCCGGGCACGTGGCACTTGGGGGAGGGGCCTGGGCGTGCGGTGTTTGGGGGGGGGTGCCGGCCCCAGGCGCGCGGCCCTTGGAGGGGGCCCCACCCTGGGCATGCAGCTACAGGGGGGCCCTGCCCCCGGGCGCGCAAGTGTCCCCGACCTCTGGCACCCGGCGGGCAAACAGCCACGCCTCCTGGCGCCCGGCAACCTCCAGTGGTTGGGGACCACTGATTTAGGTCCTCACCATTGACATCTGTCATGAACGTCTCATGAGTTTAATAATATTTGGTATTTTCTTCTTGGACTCCTAGTTCTTGGAGTTGTGTGAATATGTTAGAATCTGTTTAATTGAAAAAGAACTAAGCTCCTAGCCCATATGGTTGGATAGAAAAGCTAGAGAATGTATCCTGAGTATATCCTGAAGGTTCAAAAACACCAGAGGTCAAATAAAGAACCCAAAACATGTATTACTTTGCTTTAGAATCTTTGAACTTTTTTTGTCATGATTTTCGTAGGGTCTGACTCCTGATTTTTTTTATTTTTCAGTGTGTGGGGTTGGCCAAACTGAGCAGTAAGTTGATATGGCAATAGCAAACATTTAGGCTGTGTCTAGACTGCAGGGATTTTTTGAAAAAACTTCACCTGCATCTAGACTACAGCCGCATTCTTTTGAAATTAAATCGGAAGAATGCGGCCTTTCTTTTGATGGCATACTTCTCATTTCACGAAGAAGAACGCCTTTTTTTGAAAGTGCTCTTTTGAAAAAAGGCGTTCTTGAACACAAACAGGGCTTTTTCGAAACAGAGCATCCAGACTGCCTGGGTGCTCTCTTTCAAAAAAGCGCCTTGCTTTTTCGAAAGTACTGCTTGCAGTCTAGACACTCTTTTTTGAAAGAGGCTTTTTTGAAAGTATCTTTCGAAAAAGCCTCTTTCGAAAAAGGCTAGCAGTCTAGACGTAGCCTTAGGTGGAGAAGATAGAAAGCTCTCCCAAGTGAAGTGATGACAGTTGAAGAATTTTTAAAACAAGAATAGCCAGAGCAATGCAGGATGGACAAGATGGCCTAATGACATTTTCAGCTCTAATTTTGATGGGACCATTCTTGAGCCTGCTTTGTGCATGCTATCAGAGCCATAAAAGCTTGAGGGAGAAGCCCCCAGCACAGGAGAAGAATAAGGTTAGGGTGTGTGGCCATACACTATCTCTATGCATAGGCCCAGATGTCTGTGGTAGCACATGGTCGATGAGCGGGAGAAGAGAATGTCCTTCAACCACTCCATACTGTGGGGATTCTGGGCTGCAGAGTCATTTAAAGGGAGCTCAGTAAGTAAGAGCCATAAGTAAGAGCAGCCTCTAGGGTGTTTCTGCCTTGTATGAAGAGTCTTTTTGACAATTGCAGCAATCCCAAATCTGAGCAAAAATAAGGTAATATCATTATCGCCTCTGTTTCTTCTGCCTGGGTTATCTCGGCGCTGTCTCCCTCCAGAGAGGTACCGCAGATTGCAGCCCAGAGTTCTGCAGTTGCATGTGCAATACAGACGACCTCCCTACTGGGTCCCTGACATGCTCTTGCCAGGAATGCTGACTGTAATTTCCATAAGGGACATAATTCCTGAAACTGCCATATAAGCAGTAGCCACATGCACTGTGAGTGTCCATGCACTCATACCTATCAGTTAAAACCTGGCCCATTTTGATGGCATTCTCTAGCCATTAATATATTAAGGCTAAATATCCAATCCTCCGATGGTAATTTCTTGCGAGCAAGCTCCTTTTACTTTGCCTATGACCCCTCCTTCTGGATGTAGCCCATTGAGTCTATGGGTTAAGTTTAGAGGTGAAAGCAGCAGGAGTGATATTGTGGTTGGTGTCTGCTATAGACCACCAGATCAGGTGGATGAGGTAAACGAAGTTTTCTTTGGACAACTGAGACAAAGTTCCAGATCGCAGGCTCTGGTTTTCATGGGTGACTTTAATCACCCTGACATCTGTTGGGAGACCAATACGGCAGTACACAGACAATCCAGGAAGTTTTTGGAGAATGTTGGGGATAACTTCTTGGTACAAGTGCTGAAGGAACCAACTAGGGACCATGCACACCCACTGCTCACAAACTGGGAGGAACTAGTAGGGGAAGTAGAGGTAGGTGACAACCTGGGAAGCAGTGATCATGAGATGGTCGATTTCAGGATCCTGACCAAAGGAAGAAAAGAGAGTAGCAAAATACACACCCTGGACTTCAGAAGAGCAGACTTTGACTCCCTCAGAGGACTGATGGACAGACTTCCCTGGGATGTTTACATGAAGGGGAAAGGAGTTCAGGACAGCTGGCAGTATTTTAAAGACGCCTTATTAAAGGAACAGGAAAAAAACATCCCGATGCGCGGCAAGAAATGGAAATAAGGTAGGTGACCAGATTGGCTTACTGGGGACATCCTTGGTGAGCTTAAACACAAAAAGGAAGCTTACAGGAAGTGGAAATTTTGACAGATGACTAGGGAGGAATATAAATATATTGCTCGAGAATGCAGGGGAGTTATCAGGAAGGCGAAAGCTCAGTTGGAATTGCAGCTAGCAAGGATTGTGAAGGATAACAAGAAATATTTCTACAGGTATGTTAGCAATAAAAGGGTGATCAGAGGGGCTACGTCTAGAGTACATCCCTTTTTCAGAAAAGGGATGTGAATTAGACGTATCGCAATTGCTGATGAAACGGGGATTTAAATCTCCCGCGCTTCATTAGCGTAAAAATGGCTGCCGCTTTTTTTCGGCACGGAGCTTTGCCAGAGAAAAGTGCCAGGCTAAACGCTGATCTTTCGGAAAATAAAGCCTTTTCCAAAAGATCCCTTATCCCTTATTTCAAGAGGGATAAGGGATCTTTTGGAAAAGGCTTTATTTTCCGAAAGATCAGCGTCTAGACTGGCCGAAAAAAAGCGGCAGCCATTTTTATGCTAATGAAGCATGGGAGATTTAAATCCCTGCTTCATTAGCAATTGCGATACATCTAATTCACATCCCTTTTCTGAAAAAGGGATGTACTCTAGACGTAGCCAGGGAGTGTGGGACCCTTAGCGTATGTCTAGACTACATGGGTCTGTCGCCAGAGCCATGTAGATTAGTTTACTAGACATACCCAAATGAAGCGGCGATTTAAATAATCGCCGCTTTATTTAAATTAAAATGGCTGCCGTGCTGAGTTGATCAGCTGTTTGTCAGCTCAGTGCGCTAGTCTGGACGCTCCATAGTCGACATCAAAGGCATTTATCGACTGCCCCATTATGCCTCGTGGGATGAGGTTTACCGGGGCGGTCAACAAATGCCTTTGATGTTGACAAATAGCTGATCGGCTCAGCGCAGCAGCCATTATAATTTAAATGAAGCGGCGATTATGTAAATCGCTGCTTCATTTGGTTATGTCTAGTAAACTAATTTACATGGATCTGGTGACAGAGCCATGTAGTCTATACATACCCTTACTGGATGAGGGAGATAACATAACCTAGTGACAGATGATGTGGGAAAAATTGAAATACTCAATGTTTTGTTTGCCTCTGTCTTCACAAACAAAGTCGCATTCCAGACAAATGCACTAGGCAATGCAGTATGGGAAGGAGGTGGACAGCCCTTGGTGGGGAAAGAACAAGTTAGGATCTGTTTAGAAAAGCTAAACATACACAAATCCATGGACCTGGATTTAATGCATCTGAGGATACTGAGGGATTTGCCAAATATCATTGCGGAGCCTTTGGTTATTATCTTTGAAAACTGGTGGAGATTGGGAGAGTTCCCGGATGATTAGAAAAAGGCAAATGTAGTGCCCATCTTTAAAAAAGGGAAGAAGGACAATCCAGGGAACTACAGACCAGTCAGCCATCCCTCAGTCCCCAGAAAAATCATGGAGGGGATCCTCAAGGAATCCATTTTGAAGCACTTGGAAGAGGAGAACATGATCAGGAATAGTCAACATGGATTCATAAAGGGCAAGTCATGCCTGACCAATCTAATTAGCTTCTCTGATGAGGTAACTGCCTCTGTGGATATGGGAAAGTCAGTGGATGTGATATACCTTGACTTAAGCAAAGCTTTTGATACGTTCTCCCACAATATTCTTGCCAGCAAGTTAAGAGAATATGGATTGGATAAATGGACTTTAAGATGGAAAGAAAGCTGGCTAGACTGTCGGGCCCAACGGGTAGTGATCAATGGCTCGATGTCAGGTTGGAGGTCGGTTTCTAGCGGAGTGCCCCAACTATCTGTTCCGGTTAGGGTTTGTTCAACATCTTTATTAATGACCTGGATGAGGGGAGGGACTGCACCCTCAGCAAGTTTGCAGATGACACAAAGCTAGGGGGAGAGGTAGATACATGGGAGGCCAGGAATAGGGTCCAGAGTGACCTGGACAAATTAGAGGATTGGGCCAAAAGAAATCTCATGAGGTTCAACAAGGACAAGTGTAGAGTCCTGCACTTGGGGTGGAAGAATCCCAAGTATTGTTACAGGCTGGGGACTGAAGGGCTAAGTAGCTGTTCTGCAGAAAAGGACCTGGGGATTACAGTGGATGAGAAGCTGGATATGAGTCAACAATGTGCCCTTGTAGCCAAGAAGGCTAATGGCATATTAGGTTGCATTAAGAGGAGCATTACCAGCAGATCCAGAGAAGTGATTATTTCCCTTTATTCGACTCGCGTGAGGCCACATCTGGAATATAGTGTCCAGTTCTGGGCCCCCCACTAAAAAAGGATGTGGATGCATTGGAGAGGGTCCAGCAGAGGGCAACCAAAATGATTAGGGGGCTGGAGCATATGACTTATGAGGAGAGGCTGAGGGAGTTGGGTCTGTTTAGTCTGCAGAAGAGAAGAGGGAGGGGGATTTGATAGCAGCCTTCAACTTCCTTAAGGAGGTTCCAAAAAGGAGAAAGGCTGTTCACAGTAGTGACGGATGGCAGAAGAAGGAGCAATGGTCTCAAGTTACAGTGGGAGAGGTCTAGGTTGGATATTAGGAAAAACTATTTCCCTAGGAGGGTGGTGAATTACTGGAATGGGTTACCGAGAGAGGTGGTGGAATCTCCATTCCTAGAAGTTTTTAAGTCTCGGCTTGACAAACCCTAACTGGGTTGATTTAGTTGGGATTGGTCCTGCCTTGGGCAGGGGGCTGGACTTCATGACCTCCTGCTGTCTCTTCCAGCTCTATGATTCTATGACTCTCTGGACTTCGCTTGTTTCTTTTCTCGCCCGATTATTTTGAGAGTAACAGAGATCTAATTTGAACCATCACTATTACTCGTCTGATTTTGAGGTATCAAAGTAGCTTTTAAGACTACCTTTGAAAACAGAATAACATAAAATTATTTACTGTTTAATACCCTTCTTATTTTGTGTGCAGAATGCTTTGTTTTTAATGCTATCGGGTGGAAAGTACTACACTGGACTATATATAGTGGCCTTTGAGCTAAATTTTCAGGCCTCTGTGCACACAACACAAGCTATTTCATTTTTAAATGGCAGCATGCTGTATGTTGGGGCAGTTAACAATATAACTTGGTGACTAATGTTACTGATCAGCCCTCTTAAAAATGATAATGCGCATTTGCATTAAAGTAAATTCATGTTATGTAGACTTGTAGAACATTTATAATTAGAATTCATTTTTAAAAGTGCATGAAAATGCCTGGAGGAAATTTAAAGTGGCATGCATTACTATTATGCAAATCCTGCCACTTACTAAACTGCATATTATCTGACTAAAATCTGCTGTCGAAATAATTGCTTCACAATTGGAAATTACCACCAGCAGACAAATCTTCTTCTCTCCCCATTCTTCCTTTGATCATGTTTACCCAGTAATAAGCATTCAGAAGCCTTCTATAAATGTAGTGTTTGGTTAAGCTTCAATAAAGTGAGCCACTAACGTTAACCACTGGTCATAAGAATTAATGATACAGTTACAGTATGGTAAATGACTATACCAGCCTTCATGGTTAAAAGAACAGTGACTGTCACAGCAGATGATTAACCTTAGTTATCATCTGATGATGTCCCTATCCTTCATGTCTGTATACTTGTGTAACCATTCCTGAGAATTTCAAAAGCTTAGAGTATGTCTACACTGCATGGCTATTTTGAAATAAGCTATTCTGGAATAGTTATTCTGAAATAGCTTATTTCGAAATAGCACATCTACACTGCAGGGAAGCCTCAAAATTAATCTGAGGCAGGGTTCTCTAATATAGATGTGCTATCCCCAGAAGGCACTGAGGAGGAATAACTTAGACTGGTCCTGGTGAGGGGCTATTTCAAAATAGCAGCAGTGGTACGTCCACACATGTCTTATTTTGAAATAGCTATTTCGGAATAGGCATTATTCCTCATAGAATGAGGTTCACAGATTTCGGAATAAGCCGTCCATTATTTTGAAATTATTTTGAAATAACGGAATGGCTGTGTAGATGCTCACATCATTATTTCAAAATAACGCTAGTTATCTCGAAATAACGGTGCAGTGTAGACGCACCCTTAGTCACAATCCTGCAACATTTTTGTTCTGCATCATCAGGGCAAGCAGCAGAGGACAGGCCCACAAAAAACAACACTATTGGTTTGCAGAACTAATACTGGCATCACTTCCTCAAACAAAGAAAATGGAAAACAAGGTTTGATGCCTTGATTAACTCCCACAATTATTAATTAAAAAAGAAGAGACAAAATAACCAGAACGTACAGTGTTTCCACACTATAATTTGGCCAAAGAGACATCAGGGGCTTTAAAAGCTATTTCAAATGTAAAGCAAAGCAAATGTAGGACATACTATACTGATTAAAAACTGCTGTTTACTAAGAATGCATATTTATTTCTGTTCATTTTTAAATAAGTAGTGGTAATTTACTACTTAACACACAGGTCTATTAAAACTTTCTGTAGGGAAGCCTTGGAGTTCACTATTTAATCTTCAAAAGCAATCAAGAGTTGAATACATTTGCTATGGGGCTTGGTTTCAATTTACTTCTCTCTCTTGCTGGCATTTACCCATTTTTCATTGGAGACTATGTAAGATTGAACAGTTATGACATCTTGTACAAGCTACCAATGGACATTTCATAGGGAAAGACATTTGTTGCGAAGTAATTAAATAGCAAGTTCTGCAACCTCTATTCCCCTGAACAGTGAGAGGTAAATATTCCAACTAATAAACTGCCTGAACTATTTTAGTCAGATGAACTGGCAACAGCAAGACTCAGGGCACATGTAAGAAGCTGTAATTCTCTTGACATAAATGTGGTTACTACAGACTCAGGGGGTAAGATCGGAAACAATCCTCATAGTTCCAGACATTGCTCTGTTTCCTCACACAATCCCCCTCTTCTTCTAATGTGCCTTCATCGTGAACTTCCCACTAACTTCAACAAGACTGCTTCTGTGAGTAACTCCTCCCAGTCTCACCCATGATTTTTTTCTTTGCAGCTTTTTCTCCTGTTTGACCATTATATGCTGAATTTGTACCGCTGTTTAAATATTCCAAGGAAAAAACATGATAAAATATTTTTATCATGAACACAGGTATTAAAAGAACACAGGTATTAAAAGAAATAATCAAGCTGTGCAGGGCCAAACCTGTAAGGTGCTCAGCTCCTTTCAGAATTTCATAGAAACCTTCTGATCTTTTTGCATTCAATTTGAGTAGAGAGTATTTGGCATATTTACGACTTCGGCCCGTAATGGAAATTGGTAGCATAGGGAGTGAAAGTTCTAGCTAGTGCTCCAAGAACACTTTTGGCCAGATTGCACTGCCCTTGCCATGGAAATAGTACCTTACTTTCCAAGTTATCCTCTCGATTTTAATGTGACTGTATAAGAGCAAGCGCCTATTCAAAGTGATTACAATGTGGCTCAAAGGTAGATGTTTGAAGATTACCTGTCTTTGAGGAAGAGGCTTATAAGCTTGCCTTTGATATAGAGTGTGTTTCAGTTGCAAGGGAATTCATTTTTAGAGGAATAGTGTACAGCAGTGGTCCCCAATATGGTGCTCGTGGGCGCCATGGTGCCCGCTGGGGCATTTATGTGCGCACCCACCAAGTGCTCAAGGCCAGTCCCATCCCGGGCACGCTGCGCATGTGTGGTACCGGCCTTGGGTGCATGAGTGGCCTCGCCCCCGGGCGCGCAGCAAATGGGCAGCCCCATGCTTGGGTGCGTGGTTCATGGGGAGCACTGGCCCCTGGCACGTGGCGATGAGCGGCCCTGGCCCCGGGTGTGCGGGGAATTGGCGGCCCTTTCTCCGGATGCGCAGCGCAAGGGGGTGCTGGCCCCAGGCCTGCGGCGCATAGTGGGCCCCACCCCTGGGCGTATGGTGCATGCATGGCCCCGCCCCGAGGTGCGCAGCACATGAGTGGCCCCGTCCCTGGGTGCCCGGCAGCTCCAAAAGTTTGGGGACCACTGGTGTACAGTGCTTTAACTGTTAGCACATTGTTCCTCTTGCAATCAGAAGGCAAGTTCCTACAATGATTTTTTTAAAGCATGTTTTTTTCATGGTCTCCTTGCCCTTTTAGTGTGTAAGAGCATCTTACCCAGGCAGGGGAGAAGGAGGGTGGGAAAATCTGAACAGAGAGACCTTCCTTCTCCATCCCCATGATGACCAGAGTGAGGTATAATGAAAGCTGTAGCAAAAATGAAGAGAAGTGTCTGCCAAGTAAGAGGAGAAAAAAATATATATATTAAAGCTCAATATTTCTTCTCACCAGCAAAGTTTCCCTCCAAACATGTCTGTATAAATCATAAGAATTAACTGACAGGAGATAGTTTTTTAAATTAACAACTTCCCGACATTTAAATTCCTTAATGGTACCAAATGGAGCTGTAGTACAAGTTGGCCTGCTAGTTGGGAAATATTGTGTGACATTAGCATTGTAATATGAAAAAATGAATCACTAAGTTCTGATCAGAATTTAGCCTTAAATGTTGATACAATTTATATTTTTGTCAGGAACTCCAAGCAATGTTTCACATTTCAGCTTTTAATTTTACTTTATACAGTTTGTGTCTCTATACATATGGTCATCCAAGGAAACTTTTCATATTGAATTTTCATATGATGGACCATACTTTCCTCTTAAACACTTGCAAACATAGCAACCATGCTAATCCCTTTATCTATATTGCTTGGAAATGGAGCAGGTATGGACCATGCAGCTATCAGGACAGAAGATTCACCGAGTCAGTGAAAATTAGCATACTCAGTAAATGTATTGCTGGTTTGCACAATTTCTTTCCCATTCCCATTGCACTTATCTCTAACCCTTTTTATAATGTTACATTTTTATGTCACATTTCATATTCCCTTTAAAAAACGTAAATGAAGTGGGTTGTACCCACAAAAGCTCGTGATACTATCATACTTTTTGGTTAGTTTCTGAGGGCACATCTAAACTACATTCCTCTTCCTAAAGAGGAATGTAAATGAGCCCGATTGAAAATGCAAATGAAGCATGGATTTACAAATCTTGTGCTTCATTTTCATAATCATGTGAGAGTGCTTTTTCAAAAAAGGGTTTTTCGAAAAAGAAACTGCAATCTAGACAGGGTTCTTTTGAAAAAAATTCTTTTTCAAAAGAACCTACTTCTCATTTTTTCAGAAGTACAGGTTCTTTCAAAAAAGGATTTTTTTTTCTGAAAGAACCCCGTCTAGACTGCAATTTCTTTTTTGAAAACCCTTTTTCGAAAAAGAAATCCCAGTCTAGATGGGGTTCTTTCAGAAAAAAAAATCCTTTTTCGAAAGAACCTGTACTTCTGAAAAACCCTTTTTTGAAAAAGCACTCTCACATGATTATGCAAATGAAGTGCGAGATTCATAAATCCACGCTTCATTTGCATTTTCAATCGGGCTCATTTTCATTCCTCTTTCCAAAGAGGAATGTAGTTTAGATGTGCCCTAAGGGGCTACAGGACCATTCACTGTTTTTTAATTTTGTTTAGTAACAGACTAACGCAGCTACCCCTTAGAGACTACAAAATTAAGAGTATTACAACACAGCAACATTATGAAAACAACATGCTGAGAATGTTAACGTGAACTTTGAAAAGCAAGAAAAGATCTGTTAAGGTAGATGAAGTGCCAGATAGACAGCTACTGTAAATTGAAAAAGTGACGAGGAGTCTTATAGCACCTTATAGACTTACAGATTTGTTGGAGAACAAGCTTTCGTGGGCAAAGACCTACTTCATCAGATGCATGTAGTGGAAATTCCAGAGACAGGTATAAATGTACAGGCATAAGAAAAGAGTACCAATCAAGAGTAAGGCTAGAGATAACAAGGATGAGGCCTACTTCTAGCAGCTGATGTGGAAGTGTGAAGACCAAGAGAGGAGAAACTGCTTTTGTAGTTGGCTAGCCATTCGCAGTCTTTATTTAATCCTAAACTGATGGTGTCAAATTTGAAGTAAATTGAAGTAGCTCCATTGAAGTCACAAATGTGTTGCAGGACTACTGGCCATAGGGCTCTTGAAACACATTTTAAAAGGTTTGATTTCAAGTTGAGCTTACCAAAATTTGAAGCATCCTAAATCGAGTCAGCTTCCAAAACTGAAACATGTGTGTGTGTGAACATGCATGCACCTGTCACTATGTGTGTTCCTGGTTAGGCACCTGCAGTCTTATACCTCTGAAGAAACTGGCATGAAAAATGCAACTTTAAAAGAGTCAGGGGCTTATTGAGCAACACATAGAAATGATTCACAAATGTATGAGACTGCTTGGGAACGAGGTAATAAGGTCTGACAGAGGGTAACAGGGCGCCACAACAGAAGATAAAAGTATTCTATTTCTTTCCCCAAAATGGCAATGTGTTCATACTGTAACTTCTCCAATAAATGTAACATTTTATTTAATTTTTCAGTCAATAAAAATTTACATAGCCCACTTTGAGTTGGCTTGAGTTTTATGATAAACATTCATTAATACAAAGTACTTGTCCTTTTCCTATATAAACACCTTAGTCATATAAAATATTCACTTAAAACTGCTAAGTTATTTATTTTTTCTTGTTATTCATTGAAAGTACCAACTGGAGGAAAAACTAAAACACTGGTTTTATGAACAGAATTGATAAGATTTAGTGCATAAATCAAGTCAGGTGTACCCTTACAAATAATCTGAGTAATAAACAAGGAGGAAAGCCCTACTCGTATAAAAGTACGAGGGACTGAATTTGTAATATTTTCCCTTCACAATCTTTTCTGTTCTTGTCTCTTTCTAAAATATAAATATTAAATATAAAATATCGAAGACAATAGTATTGTACTAGTACTGCGTACTCAACTTCGTCAGGATGCTTTCCACCCCTCCTCAGTTACTGTGATTGGCTTACAAAGAATGCCTTATTTTTATGGAACTATATGAGTATTGTAGACATTTGAGGGAATCATTTCCAGAGTGAATCTGGGGAAAAGTGGGAGGGTTTTAACTCTGCTTTGGTCTGCTGATTCTTGGTTTCCACAATAATGCATGTCTGATATAGCAGGAAGTTGTGTTGGGGTCCAAAATTGTCTCTATGGGCATGTCATAAGTGCAAATGAAGCGCGAATTTAAATATCCCGTGCTTCATTTACATATTCATGTTTTTCGAAAGTGAAAGCACAGTCTAGACGGGGTTCTTTCAAAACAAAAACCCTTGTTCAAAAGAACCCATAGTCCTGAAAAAATGAGGAGTCTAAACTGCGCTTTCACTTTCAAAAAACCCTTTTTTCGAAAAAGCACTTGGACGCGAACATGCAAATGTATCACATGATATTTAAATCCATGCTTCATTTGCACTTTCAATTTGCTTCATTTACATTCCTCTTTTGAAAGAGGAATGTAGTCTAGACATAGCCTATGTGGTTCAAGGACTAAGTGGAATTAGGTAAATGTGCTTTAGAGCTATCTGTCCTTCAGGTAGAGCATCAACACAACTACGGATGTGTTCTGAATGGGTGCTGAAGAGATGATGGACATCTCTTCAGAGAGGTCAGATTCTCAGCTGGTCTAAATTACAGCAGCTAAAATGACACAACTAGAGCTACACTGGTCTATATATTACTATAACATACAGTACCGTGAAGTGTTCTGTTGCACTGAATTTTGGCTCTCAGCTGCACAATATCTGGATGCCTTTGAGAGAACGGATGAGAAGAGAACATTTCATGGCTTGATTCAGTGGAACAATTTCAGTTAACTAATCACACTAGCCTCTGGATTGGGCCCTAACTCACTATTCAAAAATGATCTCTACTACTCTTCTTTGAATATCAGTTTCTATATATTGCTTCACAGAAATATCCAGAACACAGAAAAATATAGAGAGGCTGGCAGGATAGTTCTAAACACACCAGTGGGAGAAATCACTAACAAACATTTAATTATTTTCAAGGCTGTACTAATTAAGTACATGAAGAAAAGATTTCATTTAATTTCCTGGCACACTATTTTCTATATACTTTAAAAAAAAATGCAAACAAACTGATCAATTATGATATTACTGGGTATTTTTCAGTCACAAGGGCAGTAGCTTAGTGCAATTTCAAATGAGTTCAATTAACAGATGTATCCGCTACAGCATTATTACTATGGGCTGATACTTGTATATCACTTGAGGATTTCCATTAGTAAAAGTTAAAATGAACATTAAAAAACATTATCACACTACGTTGCTGCCTAAAAAAATATGAGATTTTATAAGTGCTTAGGATGAAACTTTATTTTTCAAGGTCAGTTGCTTTCTATCAATATTTTATAATGGTGCCTTTTCCAAATTTTCCTAACTCCACTGTTTAGAGGAAAGCTGACAGAATAACAAACCAGTAGAATTATCCTGAACTGTCCTTATAATCATGTCATGATGGTATATGAAATGTGGAACACTGCGCTTCCCTGTATAACATACCAGCAAAAACGGATCTAATGGCATGATGTTGGAGGAGTCCTATACATATTGTGACAATTATAGCCTAAAGGGTGCCTCTCTGCTATGAAACTCATTTCACATTCAGTAGCTAGATGCTCTGCCATTCACTGCCATCTCCTTTGTTCTTTGCTAGGAATATCCTAGAGCTAAGAGCTATCAGTTTGGATATTTTCACCTTTTGCTTATGTGCAATAAAGTGAATAAGCAATGAAAATAAAATATTCTAATTCCAGAAGAAATACACATAAAACACTACCCTAGTATCGGGGAGAACAAATGCCACATGTGGCCAGCACAGAGTGTGAAATATTAGAGATGATCCAAACAACTTTAAAATACTATTTATTGACCCTATTTTATTTCACCTCCCTCTATTTTTTTGGTAGAACAATTTTCTGTAGCACAGTCACCTCTCTATTTGCACTTCCTGACTTCAGTTTATGTAAAAAGCATGTTAAGTTGAAATTGAAAAGTCCCATTTCTGTGAAGAACTGAAAATACATATTTTACTGCTGGAACAAAATCTTGTACGCAGCTCCAATTACTGGGGGAAGGAGGCAGATAATTATGATGGTTGTATCACAATGGATTTTCTTTAGTATTTCTACAGCATTCGCTAACAAGTAGGCTAACGCTTACTAACAGAGGTAACTGGATTGCATATATTTTTCCTATAGGTATTTAACACACCACTAGCTAAGAGGGTGACTGCTGGCTTCATTTTTAATAATGGCTCAGGTCATGATTTGGTATAATTTGGTGTAATTCCACTTGCTTAGATGTATCTGAGACTCTTGATACAAGCTCACAATTGGGCCTCATATTTTTATTTTACCTCTAGGAATACAAACAGTACAAAATGGCTGAGCTGGTTGTGCTGTTCATATCTTTGACCTCACAATGGTTTTGGCAAAGGGTTGTCAATTGCTTACTCTTTGCTTATTCTTATGGTAACTGAAAGAAACTGTAAGCCTTTTGCCAGCAGCAGCAGGGATGGGTTTAATATCTAGGGGGTCCTTTCCATAAATCAAATATGGAAGGGGTTTGAGCCCCCACCCAGTGATCTGAGAAATTCATACACCACCCCAGGTGCCTCCAAGAGACAATTCTCCCACTCACAAGCACAGAGTTTGGGTGTAGAAACAAAACTTTAATAAAAGGGAGGGAAGTAAGTTGGCATTGATTTGGGAAAATACCACAACAGAGTTCATAAACAAAACCACGAGTAAAAGTCCCACCCAAATAGGTTAGGCAGCATCCTTTTCCTCTCAGGTTCTTAAGTTCAACAATCAGAGGCCTGGTCTACACTAAAAGGGAAGGTCGACTTTAGGTACGCAGCTTCAGCTACATAAATTACGTAGCTGGTGTCTGCGTATCTTAAATCACCATCCACACAGCAAGAGGTAGACAAGAGCAAATGCTCCCATCAGCTTTCCTTACTCCTTGTGAGGAGCAGGAGTTCCGTTGCCAATGGGAGCTCCTCCCCTTTGAGTTTGATCTAGTGGGTAAATCAAAACCTGGAAGATCGACCTTAGCAGTGTTATCTTCTGTGTAGTGTAAACGTGCTCTAAATGTCCTCTTCACTTGTCCAACCCCTCTTTGCATCCCACTCACTTCTGCCCATCACTATCACGTGATTTCATCTCCCAGTGATTTCAGCTCTTAGCAAGCAAGGTTGAAGAAATATAGCTCTACCACAATATAAGAAAGAAGCTCCTAATGTTGCCTATTTCGCTTTGATCGTTTAACAGTGGTGTGTGTGTGTGAGGAGGTGAGAACAAGTCAAACCAATCCAGGCAGTACCCTGGGTGAGGGTAAATATCCTCCTGACCAGAATAACCTTCCCTCTTATTCTCATAGTACATCTACACAGCACAACTGGAGTTGTTCTGAAATAACATAGTCCACGTCTATGGCAGTTATTTCAACATAATGGCGAGCTGGAGGACTGCTTACTCCAACTCCTGTAACCCTCATTTTACAAGGAGTAAGGGAAGCTGGAGGAAGAGTGTTCTTTCTCAGATTTCCTGCTGTACAGACAGTGCCAAAAGCCACGTTAAGCTATTTCGACTTAAGCTATGCAACTGACACAGTTGAAGTGCTAGCTTAATTCAACTTTAGCCCTGCTGTGTAGATGTTCCCATAGAGTTCTGAACGTTGAGCCCCTGCTAAGGTTCTTTCTGCTAACTGACCCCTTTCCTGTGAAACAGATTTAGTATAGTCCTGCTTTTCTGTATTCCCACAAAAATTCATACATTGGCAAAACTTTTTCAGCTATCTCTGCACTTAAAACAAACATAGGTGGTGCTGTTTGTTATTACAATGAGCAAAATCCCACTCCAAATCTGCTGAATGTTTAGCAAAGCAGGAGGAAACTATATTTACATAGACACACCCAGGAGCTCTTCTCTTCCCCCCCTCCCTTTCTCCCCTGCAGCTATCTGTGAGGGAAGCATTCCTTCAGATGCTGCTTACGTAAGAACTTTGTGTGAAAACTTTAGCGCTTTTTTCCTCCTTCCAAAAAAATCCTTCTTACAAAGTTGCAATTGAGCAGTTAAAACAAAGAGAGCCAGTAGAAGCTTTGTTAGACATAGCCATTAAGGCTATGTCTAGACTGCAAGCCTCTTTCGAAAGAGGCTTTTTTGAAAGATACTTTTGAAAAAGCCTCTTTCAAAAAAGAGCATCTAGACTACAACCAGTACTTTCAAAAAAGCAAGACATTTTTTCAAAAGAGAGCACCCAGGCAGTCTGGATGCTCTCTTTCAAAAAAGCACAGTTTGCATTACGTAGCGCCTTTTTTTGAAAGAGCACTTTCAAAAAAAGGTGTTCTTCCTTATAAACCGAGGTTTTCCATGGTTGAAAAAAATGCCGTATTCTTTTGATTTACTTTTGATTTACTTTCAAAAGTACACAGCAGCAGTCTAGATGCAGAGGAAGTATTTTCAGAAAAAGGCCAGTTTTTTTAAAAAAACCCTGTGGTCTAGACACAGCCTAATATAACAGAGGCAGAGGGAAGAGTATGAAATGCTTTAGCATTAAGTGCAAACCCAAACTGCAACATTTAGCGTATTGGCATGTAAGTCTCATAGACTCATAGACTTTAAGGTCAGAAGGGACCATTATGATCATCTATGGGGATTGCACACAAATGCGTAAACCCAGTCTATAGCTCCTGCAGGTCAGGCCTTCAATTCTTCTGTAAGTGCTTTGCATGTCCCTGGCATTACAAAAAAGCTTCCCATTACGTTTAAATGGCACCCTGATTCCTGCATGGGTAAATCTTCTGGTTGACCATTGCTGCCATAGTGACCCCTTTGCAACTCTCTAGCCTGCATTCCAGCATTTTTAGGGGATGTAGTGTACAGAGGCTGTCCCCGGCAATCCATTGTTGTCAGGGTGGCCCCTTGGGATTATGCTCAGCTAACATGATGATAGGGTATGTCTACACAGCAAAGTTATTTCAAAATAACTTTACTAGCGTCTACACAGCCAAACCGCTATTTTGAAATTAATTTGAAATAGCGGAGCACTTATTTAAAATTTGGTAAACCTCATTCCACAAGGAATAATGCCAAATTTGAAATAACTATTATGAAATTAGTGCTGTGTAGGCACTTATATTGATATAGGGGGCCTCCAGCCTTCCCATGGTGCCCTGGTGGCCACTCCAGCCTCAACCAAGAACACTCCTCTCCCTCTCCCCTCCCCGGAGCCCTTAAAGGGTTTGACTCTGGCCACAATGCCAGCAGTCACTGCCCCTGACTCAGTGGCCCCAAAATATGACCCAGCAAGCCACTGGCAGCCAGACCTCCACTGCTCCCCAGGAGCAGTCTGCCAGCTTCCAGGAGCCTGCCAGGGCCCAGAGAAGGCAGGCGCCTTCCTGGACCAGGGTGGAGATCATGGACCTTATTTAGGTTTGGGGGGGAGGCCCCCAACATCCATGATCTCCGCACTAGACAGAGGAACATGGCCATCTGTGATAGGATAGCTGCCAGACTGGCCACCAAAGGCTCAAGAGCAGATTTGCATGAAAATCAAGTTGGTCCAACGAGACCCCCAAACCTGAACCCTGAGCTTCCCTTTCCCCTTGCTTCCCCTTTCCAGCTCCCTCCTCCCAGGTTTCCCCCTCCCCTCTCTCACCCACTCTTCTCCCCTCTCCCACCTCCTTTCCCCAGTCTCACCAGAGTTTTGTCTCCCCTCCCTCAATTTTGTAAAATAGAGAGAGTTTGTGTTCATGAAAGTATGTGTATTTTATTTGACATCAGGAAGGGGGGCTAGGGAGGGGTAAGTGGAAGGACGTGAGGGAGGAATGAGGCACAAGCCCCCAGTGGGGCAGACCAGGGAGTCTCTTAGTGCTCCTCAGGGTGGAAACTCTCCTGCAGGGCCTCCTGGATACTGACAGCCCCCCGATGGACCTCCCGGATGGCAGCCTGCAGAAAGTGCAGCCAGGCTCACAGCAACGCGTCCAAGAGAAGCACTAGAGTGCTCAGGGGCGGCTCCTGCTCAATGTTGCAGACTGCTGTGCTGTCCCGACTGAGGGCAACCAGAGCACACAGAGACAAAATGCTTTGCAGTCCCTCACTGAGGTAGGCAAGCAAGCAGGGAACTATACTGTCATGTCTACACTGTCATGTCAACAAAGCGGCTTGCTTTGTTGACAGAACTGGATGTAGTCTAGACTCTGTCAACAGAAGCTTTGTCGACAGATACTGTCGACAAAGCTTCTGTCAACAAAAGCTTGTAGTCTAGTTGTACCCTGAATAAGCAGCATTAAATCTTTCTTAGACAGTGACTTGAAGCTCCTTTTTACCTGAATTACAAAAAAAGTTAAACATCCATGTTTGTGTTTATTGCTCTGATAAAAGAAGAAAGTATTGAGGATTTAAAATTTGAAGATTCTTTAATGGGTATACAAAAAGATTTCAGAATATTGAGTGAAGAATTAGATTCAGTATAAAAACCCAAATAAGAAACTTTGTCATAATTCATCCCCAGCTCTACACTATAAAGCCAATGTTTGATTTCTATAGGTATATTTAATTGTCTAACTGAGAAATTAGAAAATTATCCAATTGGAAATCTCTTGCTATTGCTCTGCCTGTAAATGGGGGCTTTCTAAAATGCTGAACACTTTAGTGATGCTACTACTCTGAATTTGTACCAAATTTTATATCTAAATCTCTTTGAATACGGTTCATATGACCATGAGAATTAACTCAACTGAGGGAGGAAATGGAGATAAAGGTGATTTACTAAAAAAAAAATCACACTAGTGACAGAGCGAAGAACAAAATCCAGGTGTCTTGACCTGTTTACCAAGATAATTCTAGATAATACTGCTTACCATAAACATGTCTTAGCTTCCTGGTACTATTGTTTTGGTTTTTTAAAGCAGGTTTCATCTTTAATTGTGTAACCAATGCCATTCTTTATATTTCATATTTTTAAGCAGTAACACACAGGTTTCTGAGACTCTCCGAGAAAGAAGATATTCATATTCTGATTAGTATTCACAGAGATAAACAAAAACTTGATTATATGAATGTCATATCTCGTTTGGCAGAGGCAAGTTAGGGGAGAGAATATCTTTGATTGGACTGTCATCTGTTGGAGGTAAGATACAAGCTTACAAGGTGCCCAGAATTCTTGTTCAAGTCTGATATTCCAAAAAGCCAGTAATAGTGCCTTTTGAAATCAAGGCGTAGTTAGTACTTCTAGACTTTACAAAGGCCTAGAGATATTATGTAACTATTGAAGGTCCAATGAATGTATAGCTTACCACTGAGCCTTTTCATATAGTGTGATTACCTCTGAATTCCAAAATTTGTATGTGTTTCAGAGTTTACTCATTAGGTATACATTGGGATTTGTTGCAATTTCTGAATAAGGTACAGTATGTAGCTTTGTGACACTATATTCTTCTCCTTGGGCAATAATCTGGTCCTCATCCTTCTGCCATGCTGGCCATCATACTGAAACTACATCTACACCGTAGCGTTTTGTCAGCAGAGGAAATGCAAATGAAGCACTCATTAGTATTTGTCATGCTCTCATTTGCATAGTCTCTTCTGTCCTATTTTGCGGAAGAGGTTTTTGTGGAAAAAAACGCAGTTTAGACGGGGCCATTTTGCGCAAAAAAAACCTTTTGCACAAGATCCTGAATACCTCCTTTTCTGTAAAAACCTCTTCCGCAAAACGGATCAGAAGAGATTATGTAAATGAGAACACGAGAAATGCTAATGAGAGCTTCATTTGCATTTCCCCTGCCAACAAAAGGCTACAGTGTAGACGTAGTGAGGTAGAAGCCAAGGGTATGCCCACCATCAACCTCTTCCCACCTACTACTCACCTATGAGTTCATACCAGGTAGGTGTGACTCCCAGGGAGACTGCTCTCCCTCATAGATTATCATCTCCCATAAAGCTGGTGTGTACCAGAAATAAAGCGCTGTTTAATATCTCCTCTTCCCAGTGTGAGTTGCATTCAGGCTCACTGTCTCTTTCTAAGTGACAAGACTTGTGCACAGGCTTCTGAAAATTTGGTAATATTTCAAATCTTCTGTCATCCTCACATGTACATCATAAACTGCTTGCAAACCCACACATGTACACTTCTTTAGCTCTTTGGGACTTGAATGTGGGGTGGCTGACCAATGCAATCTTTCCTGAAAGTCCTTAGAGAGAGAAATTTTCTATGGGGATTTATTTTTGTAAGTACTGGAGAAGGACAATGAAGTATTGGCGTATTGTGTCCAGTTCTGGGCCCCCCACTACAAAAAGGTTGTGGATGCAGGGCCGGCTTTACGAAGTGCGGGGGCCCAATTCAAACAGTCTTGGCGGGGCCCCACCACCCAGGATTTTTTCTGAAGCAAAAAAAAAAAAAAACTACCAACCACCCACGACCCCCACAACCACACAAATATCACATCAGAAGTAGATCTGATCAAAATGCATATCAATATAGTTGAACGTTTAAAAAAATGCCATCCTTTATTATGCAAAATTTTACACAAAATTAAATCAGTTGCCTTAAGTGCAGGTCAAATATTTTCAATTGCAAACTATCCAATCTTTTCAATAAAGTTTAAAGTTTGATTTTTAAGAAGTTACCAGAGAGCATTGCAGTTTTTGGTTACATTGATTTACTTTTTAAATAGCAAAAATGGAGTCTTTTTTAAGAAAGTGTCAGTTCTGTGGTCAAATTCCAGTCCTTAGTGATTTCATCACCAATGATTTCACTAGGTAATATGGTACCTCCCCATCATTGCCTCCTTTGCACTGCCTTTCAACACATTGCTTGCATGTTGAGTCCAAGGTCAGTCTACACAAGAATTTATCAATGATTTTTTGCTCAAGTGATCACTGAGACAAGACAAGGATCCTCAATTGATTCTAGACAGCTCTGCCTTTAAACACTTTAAAGTGTCAGATATAATTGAGGACTCCCAAATAGACTCTACATCACCAGAAATAAAACCTGTTTCCATCTTCTGTGACTTTCAGTTAGACGTGACTCTCTATCCTCTACTTAGTGTTCAAGTTATGGTAGACCCTAAGCCAGGTCATATTAAGTTCAAGTCTTTTACCTTTTAATCATACAATATGAATAAAAACATTTCATTCTCTCAGCTCCAAATCTTAAGTGAATTTCAACCCAAAAGAGCCAAAATTGATCACCTTGACACAGCAAGTGTGTCTACTGATCTCTGTGGCAAAGTAGGTATGTCTATAAATAAGGCCTGCTCATGAAGCCTTTTCCTACAGTTAATTAACAGATGGCAGTAGATAGCTCATTCAGACCACTCGCTGATAATAGTTAGGCACCCTGACCAGTCATTAACCATAGTCATGGACTCACCCTATTCTCCATTGTCTCTATGATTCTCTGATGACCTGTGACAAAAAAGGAGGGTGGAAAGAGAAACTGAAGGGAGAGACCTCTCTAAATTCACCAATCAAAAAGCAGTATTGCCAACCCAAAAACCACAAGGAACGCCTACACAAAGTTATGAGAATGGTCTACAAATCATAAGGTTTTTTTTAAAAATAAAACATGTTGGATTTTTATTGGCCTTTTGTTTCTTGAGTATTTAGGGTTCATGTTTTAAAGCTTTCCTCCTTAGCTGTAAGGCCCAGAAATATAGAGACCTTTTTTTAAATTAAAGCTGAGATTCCTACATAATCAATGGACTCCAGGTCTTTAGAAAAACACCAAATGTTTTGAGACTCATGGTAAAACAATGGAGGAATTCTTGTGAGCCCATGCTTTGCCCACAGTATAAATAAAAAAAAACAATATCTTCTCCACTAAACATCCTAATGAGATACTGTAAATGGTGAACTGAATTCAACAGCTCCTGATATGAACAGGTATCCACTTAGTTTTTCATATTTGAGATGGGTTACCAGGAATCATACATGACAATATGAAATCTTTCCACTCCCAAGTCAGCATATTCACAAAGCACCTATAATTTTGATCCATGCATTTATTGGATAGTGAAAGAGAAAGGAGGGGAATTAGTATAGATAGATGTTTAAATTAAGAAAAAAAAAAGCCTGAAGGAATTAGGACTGGGCTCCTACATCTAACGTTCAGAACTGACTAGGACACTTATGATCAGATTTTCAAAGGTGTGTAAAGGTCAGATAGATATCTTTGAAGATTGGAGTTGGCAACTGTCTCTTTAGGAGCTTAATTATCTTTCAAAAACTAATCTTAGATTTCCAAGTCCAATTTTCAAAAATGAAAATGCTTTTGAAAATTTTAACTGGGGGCCTAAAGAGACAAAAATAGACAAAAAGCAGGAGATATGGTATTCCTTTTAAAAATGTGACATCTATTTTAAACTAAATGTTATTATTTTTCTCCCAGGGGCAACTGACCCCCCCCCCCAGTCCCCTCACTACGCCCCCCCTGCTTCCTGCAGATCTATCATCTTAAGAGCTGTCCCATGACTCTGCAGTTAGTGTCTGCTGGCTTCTGGGTGGTGTCTCAATGCTGCCACATTCACCTCCAGACGGAGACGGTGCTTGATCCTGCCTTGAGGGCAGGGGGCTGGACTCGATGACCTCTCGAGGTCCCTTCCAGTCCTATGATTCTATGATCCAACAAGGGGGCTTCCCAAAGCAGGCCCTTGCTGCTGACCCCCAAGGCATCCACAGATCCAGTCTCCTTTCGATGGGCCCACTTTCCAGGGCTCATTGATCTTGGATCTGGCTTCCATCCCCTCTCCAACTTTTGCAACTGCCCAGAGGTGCTCACCTTCCGCCTTATCCATTCCCACCTCATTCACCCCACAGGGACAGTCTCTGCCTCACTTGTCCTAGGGACTATTCTACCGAGACATAATACAAAGTTTCCATGTAAAAGGACTCAATACAAAGCTAAAAACTTCAATGAGAGAATGATTAATACAGAGATGTGTCTACATCTGCTGCAGGGAGAAACCTCTGCCTGCCTCCACCCCTCTCCCCCCAGAGTCTACAGCCCCATTGCAAAGCAGGGGAGTGGAAGGAAAGAGGCTGAGGCCCATCAAAGTGACTGAAGCTGTCATGAGCAAGCCATGCCCGGGAGCCATTCTCCTGTCCATTGCTGGTGCTGTGTTGCTTCAGGCACGTTGAAATGCAGTCACCTCTAGGGTGGGCTGGACAGCTGTTTAACACCTGCACAAGGTTTCAGGCAGAGGGCAGTGCAGGCTGCCTTCCTGCAGAGCCCCCATCAGAACTACCGTGCCCTCCTGGCTTAGGAAAAGAATAAACAGGAAGACTGGAAATTAACCTGCCCAGTCTCACTTCCCCTAGGCAGGGAATGAGCCATCTATATTAAGCCCCAGCTGGAGTATCATGTCCAGTTCTGGGCACCACATTTCAGGAAACGTGGAGAAAGTGGAGAAAGTCCAGAGAAGATCAACACAAATGATGAAAGGTCTAGAGAACATGAGGTATGAGGCAAGGCTGAAGGAACTGGCCTTGTTTACCTTGGAAAAGAGAATACAGAAAAGGGACATGAGAGCAGCTTTCAAGTATCTAAAAAGTATCATAAGGAGGAGGAAGAAAAATTGTTCTCCTTGGCCTCTGAGGTTAGGATGATAAGCAATGGGCTTAAATTGCAGCAAGGGAGGTTTACTTTCGACATTAGGAAAAACTTCCTGCCTGTCAGGGTGGTTAAACGTTGGAATAAATTGCCTAGGGAGATTGCGGAATCTCCATCACTGGAGATATTTAAGACCAGGTTAGGCAGACACCTGTCAGGGATGAACTAGGACAACTCAACTTTGGAAGCCCCAGGGACCACACTGATACTTACAGAACATGCTGAGAGCCTCAACTTAAGTGTGGTTGCATATGCAAGCAAATATATACAAATAGCTTCTCTCACAGAGACAGGCATGAATACAAAGTTTAAGGCAAGACTACACAACACACAGGCCCCATTTAAGTCAGTTCTGCTGATATTAATAAAATGCAATTTTTACCCGATTTCTACCCATGTGATAGCACTTTTCATGAGCAATGACAGTCTGTCAGCCAATGGTCAGGGCAGTGTGTGTGTGTGTTATACCTGAGTCTTCAACTGCTGGGACACAAGGCCCCATCGCAGTGGGCAGTCTAGGAGAGGCTGACGGGTGCCCTGAAGAGTTTAACATCCGTGTCTTCATCTGCTAGGATCAGGATCCCTTTGCGGAGGGCAGGCAACAGGCTGACAGATGCTCCAGAGTTTATAGGAAGAGCTTATGACATCTCAGATTTTAACTGCTAGGATACAGGATCCCTTTGCAGCAGGCAGCCTAGGGAAAACTGAGAGATGCCCCAACGGATCTGTCCTCTGGACGTGACATGATCCAAATGCCCAGCTCTGCCTGTATCTGTCCCTTATGACCGGCTGAAGTTCTTTTAAAATTGTGCTTGGTTCTGTTACAGCAACTGAAGGAGTCAGGTTAAAGCTTAAACAGTTAAGGTTTATTAAAGAAGCTTATAAATCATATGGCTACAATGGCTATTGCTCTATTTCTTAACTGCTAGCAAATATAGATCTTAAAAAATGGTTACAAAGAAAATAAAGATAGAAAATAGAAATAATGGTACCAAGTGACAGCTTAATCTTTAAAGAGCTCTAAGTCTATGTGTACACTTAAGACAAAGGACCACATCCAGGTACAATTTTTACCCCCTTCTGTGCTTCTTGACTCCAGTGTATCAGGCCAGGGCTGGTCCCTCAGTTCCTAAGAAAGATGAATACGAGGTGGGTGTCCCCGTGGAACCTCGGGAGGCCAATCACCTAACCCCACCAGCAGATAGATGGTAGATTGACACTCAGAGTAAATGTGCTGCTGGACCCATCTTTATACCCATAGGGGCCCATATCCTCTTTCTCATCTAAGATGCCAAATTGTGTTGGTCTGTCTTTGTGATGCCAGTTCTTACAAGGGAGTTTCAACTTAATTTACACTTGCAAGAGATAACTGAATTGTGAGAACTGGACATTTTTTTTATTGGGTGGGAGATTCCTCCCCCCGCGGACAGTGTGTGTTCGTAACAATATGGGTTTCAGTCAAGGGCATTCCTTGGCAGCCTCTTGGTCAGCAATTGGCATATCTCTGGTTATAGCCATCCAGCGTCACAGTAGCCTGCATATCCGGGCCTTCTGTTCAAGGATTACTGCTCTGTGTGCCCTGTATGCTCCAGGCAAGCAAAAATGGATGTTACAGGGGAGTTCCTGTCTGGCTACACAGTCCAAGAATTTAATTACTAAAACGCATATCAACAGAAGATCATTACACTGACTACTTTCTTGCTTTGGCTCCCACTCTCCGGCCACGTGTTGATCCCCACATAAAACCAAACTGCACCGAAGGGCTCAAACAAACTGGCTGTGGGCAGCATTCCAAGTTATTAATAAATATTTTTATACCTTAACCTTATCTCTCTGCTGCCATGTCTCCTCTCCTTGCTCCATCATCTCTCCTGGTGCCTGCTGCCCCCACCACTCCTCACCCTCCTCTGCTGTCCTGACTCCTGCTCTACTCACTGCCCTCAGACCTCCTGCGACCTGCCCCCCTCCACCAGTCCTTCATTCCCCCCTGTGCCCACTCCTCCAGTAGCCCCACTGTGATCAAGTGAGCCTCCTCATTCTCTTTTCCAACACCTCTGTCTACACACCTGCCCTGCCTTTCTCCTCTGGTGCTGGTCCCTCCCCTGCAGGTGTCTGCCCTTCTGCTTCACCCCAGAATCCCCTGGCACCTGCACCTTCCCTTAGCCCTGCACCCTCGTGGTGCCTCCTCCTTCCCTTACTGCCCCTGCCCCCTTTGCCCTCTTTTTCCCTGATGCCCACCCCCTCACCACTTTCTGCCCCGTTCCCCTCCTGACCCTCTGTGCCCTCACACATGACTTGCTCCATCCCCACCTTTCTCATGCCCACCCCTTCTTTCAAGCCTTCTCCCAGCACCTCCCCCTCCCCCGGTAGCCCCCAATGACCTTCCCCTCTCCTCTCCTCTCCCAGCATCACTGTGTCCCCCCTCCCACTGACACTCCCCTCCTGCCCTTTCCCTCACTGTCTGTACTTGATCCCCTTCCATTTGTCTCTTGGTGCCTTCCCCTTTCTTTCCCTCCCCCTCCTCAAAAGCCCCTTCCCCTTCCCCACTGCACAAGCCCCTTCCCTTTCCCCTCCCCACAAGCCCCTTCCTCCTCCCCCTCCTCAAAAGCCCCTTCCCCTTCCCTGCTGCACAAGCCCCTTCCCCCTTCCCCTCCTCAAAAGCCCCTTCCCCTCCCCCACTGCACAAATCCCTTCTCTACCTTCTGCCTTCCACGTTGTGGGGCCAGAATCTGTACTCAGGCCCCAGAGTCAGAACCCGGAGACAGCCACGCAACTTGCCTCCAAGGAGTTTTAAAATCCTGGGCATGATGTCATGTCACGCCCGGGCCCCACCCACCTGCAACACCACACATGGCAGCAGCAGGCAGTGAGGGGGAACCATGCACAGTAGGGACAGGCCAGGGCCAAGGGGGACATTCTGGGTTTGGGGTGGGAGAACACATGGGGGGGCTGGCAGGGAGGATCCGGGGCCCACTCCAGGCAGAGCCAGGGGAGAGACCCAGCTTCACATATTGGTGGAGCAGGGCCCCCAGCTCTGAATTGTAATGCTTGCCAACACTTCTGGGTTCAGGGATGCGGGGCTGGCCCTGCGTGGACACATTGGAGAGGGTTCAGTGGAAGGCAACCAAAATGATTAGGGGGCTGGATCACATGACCTATGTGGAGAGGCTGAGGGAGCTGGGTCTGTTTAGTCTGCAGAAGCAAAGAGTGAGGGGGAATTTGATAGCAGCCTTCAACTTTCTGAAGGGAGGTTCCAAAAAGGATGGAGAAAGGCTGTTCTCAGTAGTGACAGATGGCAGAACAAGGAGGAATGGTCTCAAGTTGTGGTGAGAGAGGTCCAGGTTGGATATTAGGAAAAACTATTTCACTAGGAGAGTGGTGAAGCACTGGAATGGGTTACCTAGGGAAGTAGTGGAGTCTCTATCCATAGAAGTGTTTAAGTCTTGGCTTGACAAAGCCCTGGTTGGGTTGATTTAGTTGGGATTGGTCCTGCCTAGAGCACAGGGCTGGACTTGATGACCTCCTGAGGTCTCTTCCAGATCTATGGTTCTATGATTCTATGAAGTGAACTCTAGTTCACTCACAGGTTACACAACCCCATTAATCAACTATTTTTCACTGTCCAGGAACATTTGGGATCTGAATGAAGAACAGTCAACCCTTTATTTTATTCACACATCAGAATTGTCTGTGTTCTAATTTAGAAAGCAGCAGTGGCTTTCTTTGACTGTGACCTGAAAAAAAAGAGATCATTTAAGATTCCATCTGAGTAATGGTTTTTTCAGCAGTACAGCATCCCTTTCCATATATATGGTGCCATCTAGGTTTCCATTTGGATCATGGATCTTTGAACTTTCATAATAAAAGGCAAGACAAACTCTTGCAAAATGCAGGACAATGTAGCACTTTAAAGACAAACAAGATCAGATTTTTGATCTGAGGAAGTGGGTCTGGCCTACGAAAGCTCATCATCTAATAAACCATCTTGTTAGTCTTTAAAGTGCTACATTGTCCTGCATTTTGCTTCAGCTACCCCAGACTAACACGGCTACATTTCTATCACTAACAAACTCTTCTATCCCTTCCTCCACTCTTTCTTTTTTCAAGTAGACAGGAAGGCAAAAAAAGAACCTTTTCAAAGGGAAGTACACTGCGTATATAATTAGAAGGAAAAAAAAGGAAATAGAAAATAATTTACAACTTTAAACACATAGAAAATAGTCATAGGTAATGTTACTCTTTTACATTTCTAATAGTCTGCAAATCCCTATGCTTAAATTTAGCATTATAACATCTATGCAACTTAAATCATTTTTAATGCAATATATTTTCTGCAGACCACTACAGTTAGTCTTTGCTTGATATTACCTTGTAAATTATTGAGGCAGTTTCATACAATGCATCACCTTTATTCATTATTAAGGAGGCGAGCCACAGAACTACCATATTTTCGCATGGGTGCCATTAATAATGAGAAGAGAGCTAACTATGGCAGAACAAGAATAAGGGCTGTATAGAAGGAGCACATCAAGTGATTTTTCTTTTGCATCTAAGAAAAAGGCATAAACATTCAAATGTTACACAAGGAAAACAACTGGAAGAAATTAACCAAAGTTGACTGATTTAAAATTGAACAACTGCTGCAGTCCTGTTTTAATTGACACTTTGCAAAATTTATCAATGTCTGTATCCTAGATAAAGGAGGGAAAATAGTACAAAAAGGTAGATTTTTAATAGGGAAGAGAGAAATCCATAATCCCACTTTTAAATGCTTCATGGATGCTTGTATTTTAAGCATTTAAGAAACTTTTTAGGAAACATTTGCTTATGTGCCACTAAGAGGTTGATGGGAAAGAAATCAGAGACATATATATGTTTCTGGTGTTATGGAACTGTATGTTTGAGTGAATGATGCTATATAAAATTGTAGATCTTAAGGGAAAAGATAATTTTGAAAAATGTTTTTAAAATTGAAAATCTCCTAAAACATTGCAGTCATAGCCAGTGACTAAATCATAGTTGTGGCTGCATCACTCCCTCATTGGTAATCCTAAATTATATGTTAAACCCTAAGCAATATTCCTGACATTCACCTTAGGTGCTTGAGATGAGGCTGCTAACAAATAAAATGCTTTCTTTGTTGTTTGCCACTCTCAAGGGGGTTCAGTGACACTCAGCTTTTCTCACATAAATTATTTAACACTTTAAAGTTAATCACAGGCACTATTAGAGTCTGCAACATATCATTTGTTATTGTATGCCAAGATACTTTATGCCAAATTCTTGCTTATGTATGTATGGTACAAAAGTAGAATGGTGGATCATAAATACCCCTGTAAACCTAGCTGCATTACCCGAGTTTGGGCATAAGTTTTTGTGGGTATGAAGTGGGCTTTTGTCTATGGAAGCTTATGCCTAAATATATCTGTTAGTCTTTAAGGGTATGTCTACACTAGCTCGTTAATTCGAGCTAGGTAGGCAAATGAGGCGACCAGAGTTGCAAATGAAGCCCGTGATTTAAATATCCCGGGTTTTTTTTGCATGTTCCCATACGGTCGCCATTTTGAAATTTCACTAGCCCGAACTCACTGCCGCGCGGCTACACGCGGCAGTGAAATGTTAATTCGAACTAAGTCCTTAGTTTGCATTAACTGTTACTCCTCATTCCATGAGGACTTAGTTCGAATTAACATTTCACTACCGTGTGTAGCAGTGCGGCAGTGAGTTCGGGCTAGTGAAATTTCAAAATGGCGACCGGACGGGAACATGCAAATAAAGCTTGGGATATTTAAATCCCAGGCTTCATTTGCAACTTCGGTCACCTCATTTGCCTACCTAGCTCAAATTAATGAGCTAGTGTAGACATACCCTAAGGTGCCACACAACTCTGCATTGTTTTTGTGGATAACACGACTACCCTTCTGACACTTGTCTCTCTGAAAATAGGGGTAGACACTGTTAACCAGGGGACAAGCACTCCTGAAGTTACAAAGCTTCAGTCCTCCAATCACAGTAAGGGGCTTAGGTGACAATTATGATAAGTACATCATAAATAGCTGAAGGGATATTGGAATGTATTAGTTCGCCAGTAACCCGTTGACTAAAATATGGCTCCACAGGGTGTTTGTTATGAATAACAAAGGACTCTGCACACAAAACAAAAATGAAATCTTTAAAGAAGTAATGTTGGATGGATAAACTTTTCCACCCAACTTCACAGAGTGAAATGTAAATCATTCAATTATTCTGTTGGCTTTCTTTTCCAAATCATGTATGTTTCTGTTTGTAATAGCTTTAGTACAACATTTCCATGTCATGTTTTAAAACAATTTAAATTACAGTTTCAGTGAAACATGTCTTGTACTGCTCAATATAGAACTCCTCGCTCATTCAAAACTCCATTGGAAGCCAAAAGGATTTTAGTTGAGATGGGAATTCAGGTTGATAGGGCAAAATTTATCTTTATAGAAGGCATATGAAACACTTAGTCACAAACCTTATATTGAGGGTTTGTGGCATATAAGCTTTGTACTGATTGATCTATATACAGTTTTGTTTTGCATGTTTTGGTAATATTTTGTAGATAGTATTCCCTCTCTTTGATCGTTTGTAATAGCATCCTTCCTTCTCATATGTTAGGTAATAGGAAGGTATCACTCGTATCTGAGTCGTGATATTGCAGATGATTTAAGTTAAACTGAAATGATCATTGTGTATAAATTAAACCCTATTAAAACTAAGAACAGTTGTTTACACACAGGCTGGTAGGGTCACTCAAGAGGTATAATACATTTTGCTTAGACATTCAGGATAATTGAAAAGATGCAGAATCTTCAGCATCCTTGAAAGGCTTTGCAATTCACAAAGTGTAACTCAATGCAATGGTACCATGCATTATTTTTTTATCTTTTCTTATTAGCAAAGACCCCATTAATCTTTATTAGAGAGCATACAAAATCCTGAGGGTGAAATGTGAAAGAAGGTGGCATGAGAGCTTAGAAAAGATGAAAAGCACATTGCTGTTTCATTTAACTCGCATATTTCACTGAATGACAACACTGTTTTTTTTCAAAACAGTTCTTTCAAATAATTCAAATGTGGCTTAAGACGTTTTGCATTCTAACATTGGAATTTTCTGCATGTTGCCTCCAATTAATACTTTGTACTTAATTTATCATGGCTTAAACTCTCACAACTAGGTTGCCATTCATGCTAATGCTGTTATGGGGGCCTGAGAAGATGTAGTAGTAGAAAGTGTCCCAAACCTTCCCACCAAGGAAGAATTGTCAGCCTGCTAATGGGTTGCACTGTTTAGGAACAGAACATGGTCAAGTTGATCAAGAGCATGTCCACACTGGGGAGTTTTAATGAAATAATGGGTGTGGTAGCATGGACACTTGCCTTATTATTTCAGAACAAGGGGCTTGTTATTTTGAAATAATAACTTTATTATTCCTCTTCCTGCTTGTAAAGAGGAATAAGCTTATTTCCAAAGAGTAATTTCAGGAGTTATTATTTTGAAATAGCTTATTTTGAAATAACCTGAGAGTATAAACATAGCCTAAGGGGTCTCCTGGAAAATCTACGACTAGATGAGGAGGAAGCTTAAAAAAAGACACCTTATTTACAGATATGTTGGAACTAAATCCACCAAAAAAGCCATTAAAATAGAACGCAAAACCAGTTCCCATACTAAGCGGGGACAAAGCAAGAGTCAATCCGAAGAATCTAATGACATACATATAATCATGAGAGAAAATGAAAATGTATATTGGGTTACAGGTAATGAAATAAAAACCTTTAGCAACTTTGGGGTAGAATACTGAGAAAACAGAGAGAGCTGAGGAATCCTGAAATTATATCTCAGCAGTGACAGCTTTTCCAGTTCCTATTCTCTTATCAAAATAGAGTGTGCATTAAAACAGATTTAAAAGTAGTCTAGAAAAAAGTATGTGTGTGTCTGGGTTAAGGCACAGGAAAGACTTTAAGAACAGAGGAAGAAGAAATAGACTTTGTTCCCAACATAAAAGAGCCTAGCAGCTGGCCAGATGTAAAAATAAAAAAAAAAAGAAAATGACCTGGGAAAGATGAAAAAATATAATGGACCTTTATAGTTAAAAGGCAAGGGGATGAGGATGATGTGAACCCAATGCCTTAGGCTGAAAAAATATTGCCCAAAACATCAGCAAGCATGTATCAAACTCTATAAAGATGTTCATTACAATGTTCAGATCAAGAGAGTAAGTAAAGAAGAATGAGAGTAAAATCAACCAGAGTGACTAAAAAGAAAATGAGGGCCTGGCACAGCATATAATTAGGAGACTCAGAATAGGAAGCAATTGGAAATTATGGACACAGTTATGGATACAAGGCCCAAATGCCTCTGTTTGCAGACCATTAGTGAAAATTACTCTAAATTTCTTTATTAATGACATTGACTCCAGATCAGATTTAAAACACACTGTAAAATTCTTAATGAGAGTAACTGGAGATGGAAGGACTATTGATTATATCTGTGGGAATGCCCAGAAGCAGAGGTCTCTGGAAGGCCATAAATAGCAAACAGCATGAGTCGTACTCTGTGCATTACCAAATGATCCCTCACCTGGACCGTAGCTACATAACATTGATCAGAGTACTACAATTCCAATAAAGTGTGTTCCAGAGGAGGCCTAAATTTTGCTGATTTGTTAGAAAAATGCTATGCAAATTGTAATAGTAAAGTTTGGGAAATGGAAATGGAAATGATATGACACTAACAAAAAACACAATACAGACAACCAAAGAGAAGTAGACACTTAAAAGTATGGCTTCCATTTATTACCTGATCAGAAAATGCTCTTCTGATGTGGAACCAAAACACTTGAATATTTTGTCAATTATTAAAAGGTAAAAATCAAAGTTTTATGCAGATTATAAGAAAATAACTTCAGCTTCCTATAAAGCCTCAGTGCTAATGCAAGATAACTGTTTAAAATAAATGAGAGGTGATTAACAACCATTCTAAACCCTTGTGCAGTATGTTTTCAGAGACATGAACTGATGTTTTTAAAGCTGCCTAGAGGATTAGATATATATCTGCCATTAGCTGAATTGCAGTTTGTGTTGATATGCCTTTAGGTTGCACTGAAAATCTCAGCCCTCATCTAATCCAATGGATCTAGTTCATATTTATATCAGACTTGGAATAAGATGCAAAGATTTAACAGTGAAGAAATAAACCATTGTAATAACTTATCTAGGTATGCAGGTAGATTCTCCGTTATGTGAAGCCTTTAAATCAGGACTGAATGGCTGTCTTTCTAAAAGATATATATTATAGATCTCAAATAGAAGTTAGAGTTTGATACAGGAAACATCTGATGAATGTTTTGTTGCTCAGAGCAGGAGATCATAATGGTCACTTTGGCCTTAATCTGTTAATCTATGAATTACCCACATAGGCTACGTCTACACTGGCCCCTTTTCCGGAAGGGGCATGTTAATTTCAACTATCGTAGTAGGGAAATCCACGGGGGATTTAAATATCCCCCGCGGCATTTAAATAAAAATGTCCGCCGCTTTTTTCCGGCTTTTAGAAAAGCCGGAAAAGAGCGTCTACACTGGCCCCAATCCTCCGGAAAAAGCACCCTTTTCCGGAGGCTCTTATTCCTACTTTGAAGTAGGAATAAGAGCCTCCGGAAAAGGGTGCTTTTTCCGGAGGATCGGGGCCAGTGTAGACGCTCTTTTCTAAAAGCCGGAAAAAAGCGGCGGACATTTTTATTTAAATGCCGCGGGGGATATTTAAATCCCCCGCGGATTTCCCTACTACGATAGTTGAAATTAACATGCCCCTTCCGGAAAAGGGGCCAGTGTAGACGAGCCCATACTGTACATAGAGTTGTTGAACTTCCTCAGAGCTGCTGAGGAACAAACCTGGACAAAGGGTGGGCTGGAGCCGTATTGCTTTTGAAGTTGTTTATTGGTACAGATTCTTAAGAGTAAAGTGATACACACATCACAGTCATGCTGGCAGTTTGGAGGTGTGCTGCAAGTTTGGTGTAGATTATTTTTGATTTTGCTGGTGGCTGGAGTGCTGGCCCAGCATCAGCTTCTTGGAGACTCAACTATGATGTTCCTTGGGAGATTCCTTCAGATCTGCGGGAGGCTTTACATATATATATATATATATATTCTGGCTGCTTCTCAGTTCATTTATCTGCTTTCAGGGTCTTTGCCTGCCTTAAAAAGTCACGGACCCTAAACTGCCTTTTTGATTGGGTATTTCTTATTAACACCACACACACATTCCATAGGCTACATACATATTCATAAGCAATATGGTTTCTAAATGAAGTTGGGCCTCATGAGGGCCTTGAATACAAGAAATTGCATTGTACTATAGCAGGGGTTCCCAACCTGGGGTACACGTACCCCCAGGGGGTACAAGAAGCTTGTCAAGGTGGTACGGGGAATATTTGGTAAATAGCTAGATTATCCTAATTGAAATATCCCCAAAGTAGTAGTGTTAGTGAAAAAAGTTGTGGGTTCTAGAATCTAGAATTTATTTCCTTTTATATTGAATACGGGGTATGGGAAGGTTTATTAAAAGCCAAGGAAGTACAGGGACCGAAAAAGGTTGGGAACCCCTGTACTACAGATAACATACCAAAGGCATGATAAAAAGCTTAACAAATTATAACTAAGAAAGCCAAGGTCAGGGAAGAAGGGAAAGCAGAGGAGTATGTCCAGTGAGCTATACACCAGTGAAGATAAGGGAGAGGGGGGTTGTGTCCAACTGATTACGAGGGTTATATATAATATGAGGTTAGGTGAGAAGTTATTTATAAAATAATGCAAAATTGCAGAGTGGGGGTGGGTTTTTTTTGGTAGTTTTGTTGTATTTTGAATTGGTCATAATGAATAATCTCATCAGTTTTCAAGCATTTCAGTAGCAGGACTCCTGTACTCACTAGAACCTTTTCTTACATCTAGCTATAATCTAGCAAAAATCCTTCTTCCCCTGATATAGCAGTACAGGAAAGGTAGGATGCTCATGTAACAACTGGATTACATTCAAAAGGTGTTAAATTTAGTAAAAGTTTTACTGAGCCAGTGGAAACGGTGCTATAACTTGATTATCTTGTCTGGTTGGTAAAGAAATCTCCAAGGAAATAGATCTTCCCAGCTATTTCAGTTTAAAATATTGCTGAATGTATTTGTGCCCCGAGAGTGCTTAAATTGGCAGTCATTGCAGCAGATTTCAGCTTGACAAGGGCCTACTATCGCTGGGCCTCCCGTTGATAGTCAGACTGCTGTGGTATACATTCTATCAAAGCACTGCTCCTTGTCAGGCTGGAAGTATCTATTTCCTGCAGGGAGAAAAGCCACCTCAATGGCATTGATAAACACACAAAAAGGGTTGTTGTTAAATTAGTTCGATGTGTGCCCACCTATTGGTTTTCTGTATTTCTCACTCTGCCACATTTATGTCAATAGAAGGGGGAACTGGAGTCCTGGGTGAGGTGATCATGTGAGGTGATTCACATACAAGAGGCTTCATTTTGGGGGGTTGGAAATTGATTTCTAGCCTGTATTGGGCCTTATATTAAGGACACATGCATCAGTGAGCACCAAGAAGGCATGTTGAAACATGAATAAAGCACATCTTTGGGACAACATTCTGCCTTGAAAGAATTATCTGAATGGAATCCAGTATCCAAGATGCTGGATGATAATGGGCACCACAGGGTTTGAGGGGCGTTTGACAGGTGGTTTTTTAAAGCAAAATTAGAACTCTACACAGAACTATTTTAAATTGCAGGTGTATTCTGAAGAATGAATATGTAAAATTAGAAACTCCTTAATCAGTAGAATTGCTCTTTGCATGTATTGTAGGTCATAGATACTTAACTAGAGCCAGATTATGTGCAGTGTGCAAAGAAGAAAGATGCCAGAATTCTCTATATGCGGCTTGCCTTAACAGCACAGGGGCTGCTCCTAGCAACATACAGCATAAAGGGCAGCTTAGGCAGGGGAGGAGGGATGGTCATTGCCCACTCATCATTGATCCACAAATGGAGACTATATGCTAATTCTGTCTGCTGGGGCTCAGGAGAGACTTCTCAGGCAAGATCCTTAAAGAGCATTGTAGCTCTCTACATCTCCCCTTTCTAGACAAGGTTAAAGGGGTACAAATGAGCCTTCAAGACAAAAATACATTTTTACTCATGCTGCCATCAATTTAGAACCAACATAACCAAGACCAAGGGAACCAGATGCTTTTCCGACTCATGTATCAACCATCTTATTAAAGGGAGCCTGCAAACATTGCTGCTGCTGCTTGTCTAAAAAAGCACGTAAACCCCTTTTTTTATGGAAGTCAGCAAACCCGACACAGAACAAACACCAGGGAGTAGATCTGTTGAGGTGGAAAGTCATTTACATAGTCATTTTTCAGAGTGGAACCACGCTTTCTGAGGCATTCAAATGTCTTAAATTTCAAATCCATGATTAATTTAGTGATTCCACATCTTCAATACAACCAATGCCCTGCAACTCCCCACCTCTTCCAGGATGTTCTTTTACTTGTGCACCTGTCTGGAACTCCTTCTCTTTAAGGCTGGGCACTGGATTAGTCTTCTGTTCAGATATCCTCTTGAAACCTTCCTGTTTGCCTTTAACTTATAAAGGAATGGATCGGTTTTCATCTTCCCTTCAACATAACTACAGTAGTCAACAAGAATGCTTACGTTATCTTTATGGCTTTTAAATGTCATCTTCTTGTTCTTTGCTTTATTCTTTCTTCACAGATCTTATTTCTCTTTCAGCTTGTATGCAGCTCCCTTCAGCATTCATTTCCTATTCTAGTTCTCACCGTAAAGTATTTTATAATACATTGCAAAAGTATTGTAACATTTGTATTCTTAACCTTCCTCCCTTTTCCTAATCTCTTCTAAAAATCACTCATCTGCATTTGCCTTTGGATATAGAATTACCACATCTTTAGAATGCTAAACAAAATACATCCATCAGAACCAGAGCACATTTTATTATTTGCTTCAGCCAATGGAGTATGCTGCAGAACAAAGTGATTATGGAAAAAAAACCCAACCCCAGACTGCAGGTATGTCTGGTGTCAAGACTTTTTAGTAGCTCATTTAATCAGTGAGTTAAATCCAAGATAATTATTTTGCAATGATGAGACAGTGTGTAGGCTGGCACAGTAACAAAGAATCCCAGAGTCTGAAAATAAAGTAGTTTAAAGCACTTTTGTAGCATTTCACTCAATCAAAAATTTTGATTGCAGGATTATTAGTCTAATTCATATTATTGCTATAAGTATAGATCTTAGTATTTTGATTAGTTCATGTATCAGGCAGTCTGTGTGGTGACTACCTTTCCTGTGGAATTTCTGATGACTTGCATCTCCAAAACAAGGGATTCATCTCTGTTTAAGGCCCATGACTAATGTAAATGGTTTATATTGCCAGACACGGATACTAATAATATGAAGTGAGGCTGGTGCTAAATGCAAGGCCCTACATTTCCAAAGGAGTGATGGTCTGTGGAGAAAATATACCAAAATAAACTGGACAGGAGGAAGACCTATTCTTTAGAAGACTAGTCCCTAAACACTTCCTTATTATTTCAGGGTAAGCTTTCCCACTAAACCAAGGGGAGTTAGGTGCTAATCTTTCATCAAAAGTGGGGCACCAACTCCTTAAACCTCCTTGAAGTTTGCAATTACACATCTCTGTGTACTGTTTCCCCTTGTAGTTTATAAGTGCTGCTCCTAGCTTCTACCAGTTGCATGCATAGGTAATGTAATATTGCAGACTGAAAACACCCATTAGGTCAGATAAGAATTTTGCTTTGGCCAGATGTGTTTGCAATAGTGCCACTCTCAAGCTGGATAAAAGAAGAGTTCTGAAGTTGGGTTTCCAGCCTATTCAGGCAAAACCCTACTGCTACAGTGACAGCTAAACCAAATGTTGAGGCTGATAGATAGGGATGGAGTTCAAAACCCAAGTACAACAGATCTCAGCGAAAGCTGAAAGGCAGCTGAGATCTCAAAACGTCTATGCCTGATGACCAAATCATGTGGTGGATTTAATGTTACTGGGGCCCTGTGCTTAGCTTCATAATATAGCTAGAATCGATGTACCTTAAGCTGAGCGAGGAGCCATCTCCACAGCAGGAGGTTGATGAGAGCAAACGCTCCTGTTGACTTCCCTTCTCATGAATCAAGGAATACCGGCATCAACTGGGGGAGTCCTCAGTATTGGATTTAGCTAGTCCTTAGTAAACCCTCTAAATTGAATGCAAGATCACTCTCTGGCATGGTAAGCATAGATGTGGCCTATGTGTTCCTCACTGGGCCTTTTAACTTCACTATCAACTCGTCTCTTGCCTTCGTGTGCTGGCTAAATACCTTGTGGGCACTACCACAAGAGCAAAACAAAAATATAGCACAAATCTTGAAAATGAGGCATTCTTTGCTTTGTCCCACTCCAAAGTATCATTTGTTCATGATAAATCTACCTTCACCAAAGCGGTAGCAAAAGAAGGCCCATAGAATGCACACACGTCGTATAGTACAGGAAAGCTGACACAGATGCATGAGACATAAAAAATGGCTGTCTGATCATAGTTGTGTTAGTGAAACGAGATGGGCAGGAAGTGGCAGGATGGTGTCTGATTGTCCTGCAGCCTTATACTGAGAAGAGAAATGGATGGTAGAGGCTTATAACATCGTAGAGAAGACTGACAGAATAATAGCAGCCAGACTGCAAACAAGATTCATCACACATACAATAATACAAGTTTAGTCACCAACTCAGCAGTCAACAGTGAAAGAAATACATTCTACAAGCAGTTGCAGCAAGTATTGACTGATGTGCCAAAGCATCAAGTTGATATGTGATTTCAATGCACAACACGGTGAGAATTCTACTGGCTGGGAAGAAGACATGGGCACTGCAGCAGTAGGCTTTCAGTGTGACAATAGCAGTTTTTGAATGTCTGTCACAAATCCCTTAAAGAAGATGCCCCTCTTTTAAAGAGAGACACATAATCTATATATTGAACAGTCATCTTGTCAGGTGACCTTCATGTGAGCTTGTGAATCCTCTTGTGCTAGACTACCACCTCTAATACCATTAACTCACAAACATCCCACTCTCCCTACCTCTAATATCATCAATTCACAGACACTTACCTTCCTTCCTTCCCCCCCCCTGCATCCTCCTCCTGTTCTGCAATGTGATTTGTCCTTTTCATATTTGTTCATTTTTTTAAATTGTATCCTTTGGTATATATGGTTGTGACTACTTTCTTCCACTATTTGATCTGAGGAAGTGGGTCTGGCCCACGAAAGCTCATCATCTAATAAACCATCTTGTTAGTCTTTAAAGTGCTACATTGTCCTGCATTTTGCTTCATCTACCTCCTAAAGGGTTATCAGCAGAGGACCAAATGTTGGCTCTGATCATTTTAGTGGCCACATTAAGATTATAAACAAAAAAAGGTATAGTCCAAAGATGGACAAAAAGAAATGCAGAACAAATACAGACTGCACTTGGCAACCATTTCAGTATTTCATGGTGCTAGGCTGATGAGAGTCTGGAAGACACGTGATCAAAATGGAAGAGGATGGTAGTTGAGACAGCAGAGAAGTTGTAGGCTACTAAAAACGAGGAAGAAAAGATGTATTGGTTACATCTGAAATGTGGTCAGATAAGCAGAAACCACTGAAGGCAGAAAAGAAACTACAAGACACAGAACTCTTTGAAATTGATAGAAGATAAAAAGAAAAGGACAAAGAAATTAAGATAGACTGTAGGCAAGATGCCTGAGTTCAGGAGATGGCTGTAGAGGCAGAAACATCAGGGCTGTGTCTACATTGGTACGATCTTGCACAAAAGCAGCTGCTTTTGCGCAAAAACTTGCTGCCTGTCTACACTGGCTGCAAGTTCTTGCACAAGTACACTGACATTCTAATGTATGAAACCAGTGCTTCTTGCGCAAGAACTCTGATGCTCCCACTCAGGAATAAGCCCTCTTGCGCATCTGTTCTTGCAGAAGAGGCCAGTGTAGACAGGCAACATGAATTTCTCGCGCAAGAAAGCCCTATGGTTAAAATGGCCATCAGAGCTTTCTTGTGCAAGAGAAAGTCTACACTGGCTCTTGCACAAAAGCACATCTCTTTTGTAAATGCACATGCCAGTGTAGACGCTCTCTTCTGGAAGAGTGTAGACGTAGCCCAGCACATCAGGAAGATTTCAAGCATCTCGAAAGAATGGAAAGAACCAGGAAGAACCAGACCATCAGAGCTGATGTCCGTCAGGATTTCTCATAGACAGACGTTGAAAATGCAGGAGGAACAAGACAGATGATGAATAGAATATTTCCATGCCATATTAAATTGTCTACTGCTGATGATTGTTCATATGTTCGAGAGAAATGCTCATGCTAAGTTGAAACAGAAGAGGAACCAGTAACATGTGGGCTGTGTCTAGACTGGCAAGTTTTTGTTTTGCGGAAAAACTTGCCAGCTGTCTACACTGGCTGCTTGAATTTCCGCAAGAACACTGAAATCACTTCTGAAATCAGTGCTTCTTGTGGAAATACTATGCTGCTCCCGTTCGGGCAAAAGTCCTTCTGCGCAAAGCTTTTGCGCAAAAGGGCCAGTGTAGACAGCTCAGATTTGTTTTCCGCAAAAACACCCCAATCGAGAAAATGGCGATCGGGGCTTTTTTGTGGAAAAGCGCATCTAGATTGGCATGGACGCTTTTCTGCAAAAAGGGCTTTTGTGGAAAAGTGTCCATGCCAATCTAGACACTCTTTTCCACAAATGCTTTTAATGGAAAACTTTTCCATTAAAAGCATTTGTGGAAAATCATGCCAGTCTAGATGTAGCCATGGTGAAACTACAGCAGACACCAAAGGTCTCAAACAGGGGAAAGCTCCTGGGACTGAAGAAGTGCAAATAGAGGTACTAATGACAGGAGGTGAAAATCTGGTTGAACAGCTAGCAAAACTCTAATGAAATAGGGTATAAAAACAAGTGCCACAAGGATGGCATCAGTGCACAAACTGGAGTGGTTTTGTGCTCCTTACAACCTGGGCAGGGATGGGCTATCATCACACTGAGTAGAATGAAGAAGGCAGTGTATGGAATAGCACAATAAGAAGAGACTTTATTCCATCCAGCTAGATCATATCGTGAACAGAAGTTCGCTTTTCATCAGGGCATTGAAAAAAAGCTACTGCTTGGCAAAGTCCCATCTTAATGAACTTTACTAACCTTAAGAAAGAATTGAATAGTGTCTACAGAGAGACCTTTGTGGAATATTGCTATCACCAGCAATAGAGCAGGTGATGAAATTGGCAACAAAAGATACAGTGAATGACGTAAAATAGGTTAGGGAAGATATATTGCATGATACATTTGCTGATAGCATTGCTTTATTAGCTATGACGTGCAGTGAATACTTGCCTTTACACTAGAGGCAAAACAGGAAGCAGCAAAAATTGGATTGAAAGTCAATTTAGAGAAAACCAAGATTATGAAGGTAGGAAACTGGAGAACAGATACAAAAGTGGAAAAGAAATTGAACAGGTGAAAGAGTTGTTCTATCTGGGCAGTGTGGTGAGGTTTGAAGGTGGCTCTGATCAAGATTCATATGAGATTAGGAGCAGCAAACACAATTTTTGGAAGCACAAACAACATCTCGTCAAACAGGTCTTCATACTAGGCAACTGTATTGAGGTACAGGTGACTGACAGTGTGTAACCTATGGAAGATGGATGCCATGCTAAAGAAGCATTGAACTACATTGCAGCGGGAGAAAGAGAAAGGAACAGGTGAGGGAGAGAGTATCCTGAAAGTATGGGCATCGCCTGGGAAGAGTTACCGCAACTAGTAAGTGACTCTACTCAATGGAGGAACTGGACCATGTGATTGGTCTGCAGTACTGGAGGAATTAAAGCCTAAGGTACAGTCTAAATGAATTTTGCGTGTACATAACTGCATAGTGCGGGAGATAGTGATGAGGACTGCAGGACCACAGATAGAGGTCAGAAATCAAGCCTTGTTCCTTGGTATTTTTTTAATTAAAACTTTTTTTTTCCCGAGGGAAAATGTTGGCATTTTTGAACAATTTCAGGCCTGATTTCTGTCGGTGTTCCCTGTAAGCTATGCACTTGAGAGGCTGCTTAGAAGAGATTCCAAAGTTGCCCAGCTGATTAACAAAGTGCCCACAGCTAGATTTTGTTTCTCCGGGTGGTGCACATTCATAAATGCATTGGTGCACATAAAATTTATTCTGCGCATGGATGGAAAATGCACTCATGGATGGAAAATATTAGAGCAGAGGTTGCCAACCCAAGGCTCGCGAACCACATGAGGCTCACAAACAAAAATAATTGCGGTTCCTGAACCGGGTCAGAATCCAGAACCGCAGCCGCTATACGGCCAGGCCTGTTGCAAGCCACATTTCTACGCATGCTCACAGCCTGTTCCGTTGTGCTCACGGCTCCTAGCATGCTGCATCACATCCTATATGTTCAGGATGTGCTGTCCTGCACGTGTGGCAGCAGCAGTGGCCTTTGCCAGTGGCATGGGCTCAAGAAGCAGCGAGGCAGACAGGCAGAAGCAGCGGCGGAGAAGCAGCAGAGCGGCGCGGGCAATAACAGCGGCAGAGGCAGAAGCAGCGGCGAGGGCTCCTGGTTTGGCGGCCTTAAGTAAGGAGAGTTGGTTGCTGGCAACTGGGGGGAGGGGCTTGGATTTTGGTTGCTGGAAGTGAGGGGGTCTTGTACTTTGGTGCCAGGTCAGGGGGGAGGGAGCCTTGTGCTTTGGTGCCTGGGGAAGGGGAGGGAGGGGAACTCAAAGCAGATTCCTTGCCCCTTTCATAAATAAAGACAACGCTAAAACTTTAGGGCTGCGTCTAGACTGGCATGATTTTCCGCAAATGCTTTTGACAGAAAAGTTTTTCTGTTAAAAGTACTTGCGGAAAAGAGCGTCTAGATTGGAACGGATGCTTTTGCGCAAAAGCACTTTTTGTGGAAAAGTGTCCGTGCCAATCTAGACGCGGTTTTGTGCAAGAAAGCCCCGATCGCCATTTTCGCCATCGGGGCTTTTTTCCACAAAATAGTTTTTACCTGTCTACACCGGCCCTCTTGCGCAACAGCATTTGCACAAGAGGGCTTTTCCCCGAGTGGGAGCATCATAGTATTTTCGAAAGAACACTGACAATCTTACATTAGATCGTCAGTGTTCTTGCGCAAATTCAAGCGGCCAGTCTAGATGCAGCCATCATGTGTTTGACATAGTATTTTATTTAAAAAATAAACCCTGGCCAATAAGCCCCCAGTTGGGGCCAAGCCTCCATCTGGCTGCAGCATCATAACACTGTAGCTGTAATTTCTATTGCTATATTTTGTGTACTAAATATGTCAATATATCCAGTAAAGATAGATTAAAACGAATAAGTGGTTCTGTGTGTGCTGGTGTGTTTGTGATGTGTGTGTGTTTTTTTTCTCAACAACTATGTCCTCGGCTCTTCACGCTCTCTCCACTGTTATTGTTGCTCTTATTCTGGAACAGGTTGGCCACCCCTGTATTAAAGGGAACATTGATCTCTATTGATGTTTCAGACACCTAAGATGATGCAGGTTTTGATAAGAGGTGACTGATGGAAATAAACTTATTTCTGTTTTTTCTTTTGTATAAATGATCTGCAAATATCAGAATTTTCAATTATTCATTTAAAACAGGATTTAGGAGAACATTATATGTCCATGAATTTTTTTTAGTGGTCATGAAAACTGTCCCATTCAAAACACCTGGAAAATGAAATATTTTTCTTTGACACAAGGAAGCTGTAGCATGGGCCAATGTGCCTCAGCTTCATACTGCTAGGAACACTTTTATTAGTGAGAGAATAGCTCAGCCAGCCAGTCCTATACCTCTTGGTCAAGATTCCCTGCAAGAATGTTAATTAATGCCAATGTGAGAGTGGATTTGTGATATGTCATTTCTTCAATAGGAACTGTTCCGAGACGTCTAATTCATAATACCAAAGGCAGTAAGAACCCATTAGATAACTTCTGATTACTGGATACTTCTGAACACATTTTTGTTGACATCTGCGGTATTGTACCTAATTCTTTGTGGCTGCATATGGGCCTGATCCAATTTCAATTGAAGACAGAAGCAACTGGATCAGACACTGGTGACATTTTCGCACATCAGGTGCCTCTGGGCTGAATGATCCTCTGTTCTCTTCTTAGTTTACTTATAACTGTCTTTACATTCTCTGCTAACATGTACAACCACTGTTGGTAAAGAGTACAATCGAACAGAAACCTTCAGCCATTATTTCTTGATTACCTTTTAAGTCTGAGAACAGATGCATTATTCATACAGGTTTTCAGGGATAATATTTTACATAAGTCTGTTTGGGAGGGGTTTATATACAAAATGTCAGTTACACAATCTAGAATGAGATATTGAAAGAGTCGGGGTTTTTGATCTGTAAACTGTAATATGTGAGGCAGTTTGTTTTAATGGGGAGGGAGGATATGTATACAAGGTTTAGCACTTTACTGTTTGCTGAATATATTTTTTTTTGTTTTTTTGTTGAGGGGAACGAAGAAAAAGTAATTCTGCAAGATAGTCACTTGGTCAACATGCCAGATTAGTTTAATAATGCAAATTACAACCAGTCCATTCATAAAAACCCATTTCTTTCCCAGAAAGTCTTTACCGTAACATATACTGCCTGGAGTTACATAAATGTGCTAAAGAAATGAGAAAGGAAACATTAAGAGGCCAAAATTGCTGCATGAAACTAATCAGTGATCTGCTCGTAGTAACTCCAAGGTTGCCATTGCTGATTAGTGTTAATAGCAATTATGGTTATGGCAATTATGCCATTTGTTCTCTGGAAAGAGCTGATATTATTTGTATAAATAGCATCATCTAAAGGTTATAATCCACAGCATGCATTTAAATGGCACTAATTTTTAACTTTAGACACATTTTATACTTGTAAAAAGTTTAGGTCTGTGAGTACCGCCCTCTACCCTAATAGTTCCCTAACAGTCATGAGAGCTATACTGTATAGAAATCCTAGCATCCGAAATGTCCCATTACTTGATTTTTAAAAGTTCAATACAAAATAGATTCCTATAAACTCTGTGCATTTTTACAGGTGTATTTATTCCTTTATCTATATGCATGTAAATGAGACTATTCAGATGCTTAAATTAAAATCCATGCTTAAGTGCTTTGCTGAGTCAGTGATAAAGTATCTTGCAGGATCAAGCCCCTCTTGCAAAAAATGTCTTTATTATTTAAATAATAGAGAAGTGCCTTGAGCTTATGACATTTGTTGGGCCTTGATGTTGGAATCCTGACCCTTGATTTTTCTTCAAAGGCTTAGATTATCTTAGGGTGTGTCTAAACTACACCCCTCTGCCGACAGAGGGATGTAGATTAGGCACATCACTATTGCAAATGAAGCGGGGATTTAAATATCACGCGCTTCATTTGAATAAAAATGGCCGCCTCTTTTTGCCGACGCGGCACTTTGCCGGTAAAAAGTAGCAGTCTAGATGGGAATTGGTCAACAAGGAAAGCCTTTTCCGACCGATCCCTTATGCCTCGTGCACATTTTCCTACATAGATGGGTTCAAGGGGCTTTTTTGCGGAAAAGCGCGTCTAGACAATCTAGACGCTCTGTTCCGAAAAATGTGTCTAGAAGAAGTGAAGTGCACACTGTGAGAAAATAAATCCCCCCATTACGACAACAATTTGTTTTGACCAAAGAAAATGAAATACAAGAGTCAAACATGACAAGAGAATCAGAATGGAATATTGTTTGGAAGTTCACCTAGGACTTCTGTTCAGATATATTACAATACTTGTGTCTGAAAGTATCTTTTCAGCTGAAAATTGGCAGCAAGCTATTGCAACATGTCAGTGAACTCTGCTGGACTGATGAACGATTTCCCAACTACCGCGTTGCACTCTGGTGGGTGGCACCAAGAACAGTGCTGACGTTCTGGCACAATGCCACTCTTGTCGTCCAGAGCACCACATACACCCCTTGTGCCAGAGGGCCACAGAACTTGCTGGAGAGCTCATGCGTCAGATCTCAAGGAACCTAGGTGTAGCCCCGGTTTCAGAGATGAATTTATTCAGAGGACGGAGAATTGGGAATTGTTTAAGAACACTTCAGTAGATGCTCAAAAAGGCACAATTGAGGAAGGAAGCCATATTGGTTAAAAAAAACCCAGCTGGTTGAGAGGAGAGGTGAAAGCTGTTGTAAAATTTTGTGTATAAAACAGATGGTAAAAAGATGACGGTGCTGGTAATAAATATAATAAATATATAATAATAAATAATAACTATGAGGGAGAGGGATAGCTTAGCGTTTTGAGCATTAGCCTGCTAAACCCAGGGTTGTGAGTTCAATCCTTGAGGGGGCTATTTAGGGATCTGGGGCAAATCTGTCAGGGTTGGTACTTGGTCCTGCTGTGAGGGCAGGGGACTGGACTCGATGACCTCTCAAGGTCCCTTCCAGTTCTATGAGATAGGTATATCTCCATATAGTTAAATATAAATCAGAAGCTCAGAATTTCTGGGGGAAATATGATGATGATGAAGTCAAAGGCTATGTTATCCTTCAGAGACATTAGCAGAATGGAAGGAGTACTGTAATACAGTAGCTGCTAATGTTAGAGAGATTGCTAAATGAGCAGGTACAGATAAATTGCCTACAAGAATTGTAAAAGAGCTGGAAGAGGACATCTTTGGATGGGACAAGTTGCTTTCAGTCATCGGGCAGTGGGGGTGGAAGGGAAGAGATGACATTTGTAAAAACAGAGGCCAGGTCATATCTACTCCCACCCCTACCCCCATTCTGCTGGAAGCAGCCACAAACTGAGAGGGGGTCCTGTGGCCCTGTGTGTCCCCATATGCTCTGTGTGTGTCACCTCTCCCTGTGCTAACCTTAAAGGTAAGATAAATACAAAGACTCCAGCTATGCAGTATTCTTTTAACAGGGGCTCCATCAACTTGAGGTAAATTTGAACATTTATACTGCATCATTCTGATTGATTGCCATTGAACTCACTTGAATCTGAGTAATTTTACCAAATGTCCTGTATTCAGCATAGGGAAATATGGTCACCCTAGACACGAGGGGCATTTTTAGTGTCCCAGATCTCTGTGATGGCACTAAGTGTATTTCCCAATTACACATTCTCTCTTTTAAGGCAGCTTCTTTCCTGGAACTTCTATCAATAGCTATTCTTCCATCTTCCCTACTTACATACTTGTTTTCTTTGTGTTCATCTTGAATCCATGACTCTCAAACACAGATTCACATTCTGATACTTTATTTGCGGTCAGACTAAAAGGCCATATCCTGTGCACATAGATGTTTTCTGTCTGCCCACAGCGTTATTTCTCCTGCTAATTAACTCCATATCTAGGACAAAAAAGACATGTACTCCATGCACTGCCCTCAAAATGCTCATAAATTTTGTGTATTGTTATAACGGTAAACACTTAACCCTCCCAATAGCTATCACTCATTAGAGAGTTTCCAGGCTACATCATTACTGGGAAAAGTCATCCAATTTAAATACTAACTCCAGTTTCCAGGGACCATAAGTCTACTGTTGTCAGCTGGGCTATTAATGTCATCCTCTAGTTTGATAGTTCTATGTTGAGCTAAGTCTGACCTGCACAAGAGGTCATTGTGCAGCTCTGATCAGTAGGAGGTGGTGCTTTTGCCACTACTGAGTGAGGGAAGAACTGTGCTCTTATGCTACGTCATGCAGATGGGATGTTCAACCCTGGAGACTATCCTTACCTCTTGTAATTCCTTATTCTTCTTTATCCTCATCCTCATCATTAGATAGCTCTCTTTGCTACACTATGAGCTACACATACTTTCAGAGAGTTGGATGTGGTATATGTAAGCAGCTTCCATGCTGATTCTATGGATTTCATTTTCTTTACTATTGTTTTAAGATGTTTTCTATGTATCTGTCTCATTTCATCTCTCTTAATATTCACAATGGGTACATCTACACTGCATGGCTATTTCAAAATAAACTAATCCAGAATAATTATTTCGAAATATCACATCTACACTGCATGGAAGCCTCAAAATTAGTCTGAGGCAAGCTCCCCTACTATAGATGTGCTATCTCGATTTAGAGTCCCAGGCACTGGGAGAGAAATAAATTAGAATAACCCTGGTGAGGAGCTATTTCGAAATAGCAGCAGTGGAGCGTCTCCATACACCTTATTTCAAAATAATTATTTTGGAATAGGCATTAGTTTTCATAGAATGAGGTTTACAGATTTCAGAATAAACCTCCCGTTATTTCGCAATTATTTTGAAATAATAGAATGGCTGTGTAGACGCTTGCATTGTTATTTCAAAATAATGCTAGTTATCGTGAACTAACAGTACAGTGTAGACACACCCTGTGGTGGTACTATCACCTCCAAAATTTGATAGTTGCTGATTATTCTCAGTTATGTCATGGGGAAATTAGGTGTTGTGCTCACCCTTGTATCCTCAACTCCCAGCACATTTCACCCACAAATTTGTGCTAAACTAAACTCTGTAATTTTATACTGAAAAGTGTTTAAACTGTTCCCAATTTGAAACAAGCATGTATTCAGTGGGGGACGGAGCACTTAATATGCACTTAATTAAATGCAGAGTAGCAGATTGGAACTCTTTGTTGGATAACTATTTTCAGTTAAGTTTCCAGTAATTTTTACACTGATTATTACTGGATGCAGGCAATAGAGCCTGCATAATAGCATCCTTGTCATTAGCCAGTAGAGAGATTGTGAACAGTATTTTATTAGTGTAGTGCGAATGATTAGAAATCAACCAGCATTTGGGACTGGATTTCATTTGGGTAAATAGTATTCCATCAGACGACAGTAACACTATAATTAGAACTCATTGCGGTTATCACTGTACTAGAATTATATAAAATAAATAAATAAAAATAACATGGATGCTGAGCTATTCATTCATCAGTGGATCAGACCAATTCTCTATCCTGCCAATAATGGGTTTGCTTTAAGAAGTTGTTTTAGTGAAGATTCAGATTGGCAGACAGATCAAACTTGACATTTGCCACTCCCTCTAAGTCTGTCTTGTCTGTTTTCAATTGCAAGCTCTTTGGGACCATTCATAGGCACTGCTGTAATAAATATGATTTAATACTAATTATAAAACTAAGACCATAAGATGAACCTATGTGTACTGGTTTCAAAACTTATAATGTTAAATCAACAATCTTTCAATTGCTGGTAGTTTCTTTAAGAGAGGGAAAAAAAGCCCCTGATCAATAAAGGCATTAAGTGCATGGAATAACCACTGTTAAAAATGGAAGCAGATAATTTTTTTCTCCATAACTTTCATATTATTCACCTTGTAAGGATCACCCTTTTACAAAAAGATATGTGGCACTAGCCCAGCCAAGTTCAATGACTCACTAAAGAGGCCAATACCAGAATTTTCATTACTCATAGAGTAGTACTTAAGACAAGACATGGATAAAGCAACTAATTTCAACATCAATGACATGGTAATGGGAAATCAATGTGCAGTAATTAACTTTATAAAGAGTAACTTTTATACCTGGGAATTATGTAGGCTTTTAGTAATAATTGTTACCACTGAAAATCAAACCTACCCAATATCATATGTAGGTTTGCTACGTGTACTACGTTGGGTCCAGATTTTGCATTTGGAAATATGCTGCAGTTTCCATTAAAAGCAATCCAAGACACCCCCCTACATATATCCTGGAACAAAATCGGGGTTCAAGCTAAAGGCTTTAATCCTATCTCCAGCATGCAGCACTAGTAAACAGGCTATGCACTGGAAAAGCCATGTGATCTGAGGTGTGAGGGGCAACTGCTCCCCATGATTGGCAACAGCTCCCCATGATTTGTACCTCTCCCATCCTGCCTTTCAGGGATGAGGGAATGGATGCTGAATCATTCACCCAAATGACAGCTACTCTGTCCACTAAACCTCTCACAGCAACCTCTCACAGAGCATTCTGTGCAGGCTCCACACTTGGTTTACTCTGTGCAGTGGAATGGGTTTCAAAGGCCTTGAACCCTGAGGTACAATGTGTACAAAGGGGAGAATGCAATTACCAAAACTCTGAAGACTTTAGGAATAGTGGAAGGACATTTTGGCTACCCTAGCCTCATTAGCCTTGCGCTAGACTTTGAGAGATTTTTCTACATCAAGCCAAAAAGATATTCTTAACTGTTACAGGATGGCTTATCCAGTAGAGTCAGAGAAGCAAGCCCTGAGGAGATGTCTCAGGTATTGAGTGGATCCAGCTAAGCACTAACTATTGATTGGCTTTAATTCCCATCTGGGAGATATAGTATAGGACCCACCTCTGTCAGGCTATGTCTAGACTATGGATTTTTTTCCAGAGGTATCCCAGAAATACACCACTGCATCCAGGGAATCCGTCTGCTCTTCTGACATTTTTTGCGGAAGAGCAGACGCGCTCTTTTGGAAGCCCTTTCTTCCTCATTCCACGAGGAAGAAGGGCTCATCTGAAAGAGGAGGTTTTTCCAAAATTTGGCCCTGTGTAGATGGGCCACATTTTGAAACTGCCTCTTCTGAAAAAACAATTGGAAAAAGGTACGCAAACTGTACAGCACAATTTGCATACCTTTTTCCAATAAAAAGCGACAGTCTAGATGTAGCCTTAGAGTGGGAGATCTGAGAGAGGAAAACCTACTTACCTCTCTCTTTCGGGAAAATCACAGAACAGGTCAGCTGGCCCTGTAGTCCCCTGAGGGCTGTGAACCTTGAGCTAGTGGAAGATAGAGGATCCTGAAGTATCAGTTTAGGTCAGGACCTTCACTTTTGTTCTATACTTTTTTGCATCTATGTGTAAGAAGAATGAAAGAAAAGAGCCTGCAAAGAAGGATGAAACAGATTTGGATGTAGCTGGCAGTTTTGTTCCCAAGCTGGTGGACAGACCCAGGATAATTTCTCTTTATTTTTTTCTGGCTCTTAGCCACCATCTATTTGAGAACAAATTAATAGGCTCAGCACCCAATGGGTTGCAAGGACAGAGATTAGAAAAATGTGTAGGGAACCAGTGGTATTCAGGGATCTTTGACAAAAGGAAATTATGTAACTATTTAATGACAAAATTTAAGTAAGGATACATCGATTGAAACCCTAAAGATTGCAAGTAATTGTGAGCCTCAAAAATTCTGAGATGTGATTTATGATTTTTTTTATAAAAAATATTCAAGCATCCAACAGTTTTGAGAGATGTGATGAATCAGGATGAAAATGTAAGACTAGTTTTTTTTCCTCAGAATATCATATATCTATCTAAGATCCTAATCAAAGCCAGGTAATGTCAAGGCATATTAAATTTTTAAAGAAAAATTAGTAAATTGATTTTTTTCAAACACTGAAGTTTAAATTAGCTGTATTTGTGGCTAAATATGGTCCTTAACATACCTGAATCAATTGCACATGACATGTCCAATATTGCTGGTTTGGTTTGGGCCAAAATTACTGAAAGTACAGCATGTTCTTTCCCATAGTATTTCTACTTCTAGTACAGATATAAGCAGAAAGCACAGATGTGTGTGAAACTATAAATTTAAACTTTTTGAGTTAACAATCCTTTATAGATGTAGGTGTCTAACATTAGGTACCAAAATGTCTATGGTCTATACATAGTAAATAAGAAATGAACAACCACACAAAATCAGGCAACAAAACGGTGGCTTGGCATGCCAAGCTATTTTACTGCTTTACCCCAACATTTAGACCCAGCTGGTTGGTTAACTCCAGGTCTGGTGTATAAAAGGGTGAAGGTCTTCCTGAGGCAAGTGAAAGCCGGAAGAGGGATGGAAGGTCTTTCTCTGAGAAAAAGCCAGGCCACAAAGCTTGGGGAAATGGTGACTGACATTGGGCTTTGTATTTACAAACAGCAAATAGCAGAAGAGGTATGGAGGCAGTTCAGACAATAACCATTGCTTCTGAACTAAGGGCTGGCTGTGGAAACTACTCAATAAGAAAAAAAAAGTCGTCATTATTTGATTGCTATTAAGCAGTCCATGAAGAGTAAGTTAGTTGTCTCCCTCTGTATAAGCCAGGTGGCCACATCACAAAACAATTAAGCACAATCTTCATCGCTGGAGAGAAATAACAGAGGGCTCAAGGGAACAGAATTGTTTTCTATCCTCAAGAAAAAAATCTCTTCCAAACAAGACATCAGAATATTCTTAGGGCAGCATGTGGCGGGGTTTCATTTTCTCTGTTCAGGAAATAGATTGGTGGTTACCAGTCCATACAAAAAACAACAACAACAAAAAGCCATCACAGTTGGCTTCCTGGCTGGCAATCCCAGCAAAAAGCCAATGAGCCGTAGAGATGGGACAATTCTAATCATTAGAATAATGCTGCAGTCCTTGGGCGCAGCGGCGTAATGAAGCTTCCCCGCTGCACCCAACATAGGAATGGCTTTATGACCGGGTGTAAGGGGTTAATCTGCAGGGCTGCCAACCCAGAACCTTACACTAAATCCCTCCCAGATTTAGTTTACAGAATATTCTAAATTTAATCTCTCAGTGAAGCAGCAGCATAATCGTGTTTATACTCTGCCAAGCATGAGAGCTAGAAAAGTTGTTTATTTAAAAAAAAATGCGAAGTGGGATCATAACACACTAATAATCTCTGATCTTGATTTTTTAAATGTTTGATGGGGGAAACAAAACAGATCTGTCTTGTGTGCTTCAGTTGGAGAGATGGAGAAAGGAGGGGGCATGAACTGAAGACTGATGTGACCTCTTTATAAAGAGCTCTTGCTCTAATTAAGTTTCAGTAGGAATGAAAGAGAATGGGAAGAACATAGTTCTGAATATGCTATGAGCCTAAGTGACACTTAAATTGCAGATCTAGGTGAAATCCTGCATCGCTAAAGTAAATGGGAGTTGTGCCGTTGACTTCAGTGAGCTGGGATTTCTTACCACATTCAAGTAACTTTGTGTACATAAAAAGGGGTTCCACATTTATCTGTCAAAATTTTCATGTTGAATATGCTCAAGGTTTTTTTTAATAACTGAAAGCCTTGCAAACTTCATCTGGAATCTGAAAGACTGTCTTCTTTCTGGCTCATGTGTCACCAAGAAATAATATTTCTGTAAGCCAAATGCTGCCTAGTTACATCTATGCAACCTCGTTGTTCTCAAATGATGCTACTATACTTGGATGCATCTACACAGCATCCTAAACTCGAAATAAGATACACAATTTGTGCTCTACAAATTGCATATCTTCTTGCGAATCTATTTTGAAATAACACGCTATTTTGAGCCATCCCTTAACCCTCGCACAATAAGGGATGCTGAAAAAGCATGCCCATTATTTTGAAAAATATTTTGAAATAAGAGGCAGCTTATGTAGACATAGGGTAGCTATTTCGGGGTACCTCTTGTATCCCAAAATAGCTGTGCAGTGTGGACATATCGCTCGTGAACCCTATTACTTCAGTAGATTTGCAGAGGTGCAAATTGAGAGTATAACTTTAAGATATTGCATCTGCACATAGCATCTGATGGACTAATCTGTTGATGTACAAGGCATCTGTTTCACAACAGAATTGGTTATGTAACTTGAACAATAGCAGCAAGTGTTAATATTCTTTTCTGACTAAAGTGAATATGTCTCTGAATATGCAAAGGTATCAGATCTGTTGTGCAAAGAGATGCCATTATTACAGAGCCTCTTTTCAGAATAGAACCACATTTTTAACAAAAAAAAAAATCAGAGTTTGAAAGCAAGGGAAGAGAGAACAGTCAGGAAAAGCATGGATAAAAGATATTATTATGCATATTAAGGGTTACATTCCTATCTCAAAGAACACATTTAATTGATATGAAAGGACATTCTCAAGAAAATCAAGCTTTTTTCACCAGGTAGGCTTTCAAAATCCTCCCTCCCCCCTCTCCCTCCCGCCGACACACACACACACTAATTTGTGTTTGCTATCCTTTAGACACAGTGGGAGGGCAAATGGCCTCAGAATCTATTTAACTTCTTTTTTTATTTTTTCCTAATTTGCTAATGCAAATTGACCTGTAGGCTGAAAATATGTAGCTCTGGAAATACCAGTATTTTCATAATACCTGAAAGAACAGGTCATGCCCATGACATTGGAAGGTGGCCCACTAGACCCATTAATCAAATCAAAGTCAGGGCTCTTGTGGCCCAGGTGATTTTAATCATATTTAGAGTTTACCTCATGCCTATGCATAATGGATTGATAATCTTCAATGAACTTCCCAGTTGTGTTCACCTCACAAAACCATAACAGCATCTTTGTGGAGCAATGGATATTGTCTAGACTTCTCTGCTTTGGGTTTCCCCTGCCAGTCCTCTCGTTTTACATAATTGACCTGCACTCCCATCCCTGTTTTTGTCACAAGTACTTAGCTGATTCCTGGTCTTGTGGCCCTTCCCTTGGTTGAAGGGCATCTTTATTTTCTGTTGGTCTCCACCACCATTTTGGAATTACAAATAGGCTGACAGCACTGTGGAGCCACTAGGCAGAATCTACAGATTCTCCTGACACTTCCTCAGAGAGGATTGTCTCATGTTCTCTGCTCATTGTCTTCTTCTGGTTCCCTTATTTTATTATAATACCCTGACTCATGACCCCATCTCTTGTCCAGAGCTCACGTATATAAACTGTCGTTGTGCCCTAGGCCCTTTTATGTCCATTACTTGAGGATACATCTAGACTACAAGCCTCTTTCGAAAAGGATCATCTAGACAACCACAAGACTTTCAAAAAAGCGATCCACTTTTTTGAAAGAGCACACGCAGGCAATCTGGATGCTCTCTTTTCAAAAAGCCCTGTTTGTGTTCAAGAACACCTTTTTCTTAAAAGAACTCGTTCGAAAAAAAGACGTTCTTCCTTGTAAAAGCAGGTTTACCGCTGTCAAAAAAACTGCTGTGTTCTTTTGATTTAATTTAGAAAGAACACGACGGCAGTCTAGATGCAGGTGAAGTTTTTTTGAAAAAGGCCACTTTAAAAAAAACACCCTGTAGTCTAGACATAGCCTGAGTGTCTTGCTAAAAATGAGTATGAGTTATATTTACTGAGAATTCCCCCGCCCCTCTTTTTTTTGTTTTTTTTTTGTTCAGCTTTAGCTTTCTATCAGATAATTTGCACGGGGACTTTTGTTGCTGTCCATTTGCAACCTCCCTTTCTGTTAAAAACATTTCAGTTGTTAGTGATACAGAAAGGAACGTTGCCTTTTAAAACTAAATTCAACAGAGACAATATAGATTTTCTGGTAAGAAAAAAAAAATCTGTCCTGGTGTCATAGGCAGTCGGAAGGCCAGGGCTACATTTCAGGGGCTTGAGATGGTTGGGTTATAATATAGGCCTAACCCAAAACTCATTGACTTGACTTGCAGTCTTTCTATTGAGTTCAGTGTATAGATCATGGAAATACTTCTTTTGTGGAAAAATACATGCCTCTCATTTTGAAAGTTGTCTTTCACAGAAGGTAGTTTTTTGGCAACTCTAACCTGAGAGAGAGAGAATTTAGAAAGTACAGGTTATGCCTAGATTATTTCTATCTATATTTCTGAAATGCTGTTCTATAGGTCTGCTCGCCAGACTTCATATAGCTCTAAATATACAAGTATGTTCTGCTTATATTCAGTGTTTGAAATCTGACAATGCAGATATTGGGTTGAAAAAATGCTTTAAAGTGCTTCTCCAGACAGAAAATTCACTATTTCATGTCTTGTCCTCATATCCATAGGTAGCCTGCATTTCTGCTTGCTTCCAGATACAATTCTTGTACACATAACTTGATATAGTTACAGTCCAACTTTACAAAATGAGAAACCTAAGGAAGGAAATAGCACTAACCACTGACAGGTTACTAGGGTTTGTTCAAGATAAAAACAAACATCAATTGGTATGTGAACTCTGTGATAGAAATAAAGAATGATAGTGGTGAGCTGGTGCAGTGAAGTCAATGGGAAGATACCAGTTGAGTCCAGTGGAATCTGGGTAAGATGTCATGTACCTGGTAATAGACAAGATGCCTGTTCTAATCCCCAGAGCTGAGTTATTAGTTCAAACTTTTCTCTGTAACGAGTCAAAAATGAGCATCCCAATTTTAGGCTGATCACGTTTAGAAGTGAATTTTGAACTTTGTTGTACTGAAGAGTTCTGAGCTAATTTATACTTCGTAATAACTAATGAATGTGGGAACCAGAGTAATGGTTAAAAAATGATGGTATTGTTACCATGCAGTAATACCATCATATTTCCTTAGAAGAAACAAAAATAATTCCTAATTATAATTATTTCCCTAATGTTTTTGATATATACAAAAATACTACTTTCAAGCAGACAACTTTCTTTTTAATTATGCACATTTGGATATACTCCAGTAGAGTCACTGTAGACTTGAAGACTACTGCTGGCTCAGCTCAGCTATTCTAGGAGAAATGTTATAACACAGAATATTGCAATTCAACAAGCTATTGCTTCTTTATCCAGTCGTAGATCTTTGTGTCCACTTATTTCTTTGCACTACATTTCCCTCCTTTACGTAGAGCCAGATTCTGCTGTTTGAATTCATACTAAAGAACACAATTAAGTCTATTATCAACAGTAACGTAACACTAGATTTGCAATGGTATATCTCCCACTAGTTTAAGGCCTGAGCTTACACTGTATGGTCTATTACCTTCTGTACTGACTATTGTATGAAATTTCCACTGTTCACCTTCTGTAGATTGACTTGTCTGCTGCATAAATAATTTGGCAGTTGTTTTGTATTGATATAAATGTGTCACACTAATGATTTCTGCACAGTGTCCCTAGCCCCAGTGATATATGCAGGTGAAGAAGTAGCCGACAGCGCTTATTGCTGGAGCTGTTTTAAACAGGTCTGCATTTAGTTGTGCTTATGGGGAATTCTGTTATTTTTCTACAGGTTCTCTCTAGACTCTAGAGGCGTTGTTTCCCTCAAAAAATCAAGTGACCTTTTCTGCAGGTTAATTTGAAAGCCTCAAGGATGTCATTCTTCTTGGGTCTCCCTCTGCGTGTGAAACTGCAAATTCACAACAAGCTTGAATGAAAGAGAATCTATAGTGCAGCAATAATGAGAAAAAGAGTCAGCTTATTTAAACCTGAATTTCAAAGTAACTGTTTATTAGTTGGTTCTAATACTGAAACTGCACCGTAATTGCCATGCTACGTGGGGCTATAAAATGTGCTCTAGCATTTGTGCTTAGCCACAGTCTGTCTATCAGTACTATAATATTTGAAAGCCGTACAATCTTTAATAATGTATTTATCCTCCTGCCACCCTTCTGGAAGTATTATCATCCCTATGGGGAACAGAGGCATCAGGAGACAGTGGCTACGTCTAGACTGGCATGATTTTCCGCAAATGCTTTTAACTGAAAAGCTTTCCGTTAAAAGCATTTGCAGAAAAGAGCGTCTAGATTGGCACAGACGCTTTTCCACAAAAGCACTTTTTGCGGAAAAGCGTCCGTGCCAATCTAGATGCGCTTTTCCGCAAAAAAGCCCCGATCGCCATTTTCGCGATCGGGGCTTTTTTGCGCAAAACAAATCTGAGCTGTCTACACTGGCCCTTTTGCGCAAAAGCTTTGTGCAAAAGGACTTTTGCCCGAATGGGAGCAGCATAGTATTTCCACAAGAAGCACTGATTTCAGACAGTAGAAAGTCAGTGTTCTTGCGGAAATTTAAGTGGCCAGTGTAGACAGCTGGCAAGTTTTTCTGCAAAAGCAGCTGATTTTGCGGAAAAACTTGCCAGTCTAGACACAGCCAGTGTGTTTTAACTAAGGTCAGACAGGAAGTCTAAGGCAGAGCAGGGAAATGAACCTGCTGTTGGAGTCTCAAGTTAGTGTACTCATCACTGGACAATCCTTCCTCGTTGTACTAATACCCCAAGAGAGTTTTCTACTGCCATCTTGTTTAACCCCTGGTATTCTCACATCTTCCAGTGTTTGCTACTTATTTCAGTCTTTGCTGGTCTGTTTGTGTTTTCTAATGTATTAGGGCATCTCTCATCTTCTTTTAATCCAGTCTGGGGGTGATATTGGACATAGATAGCCACTTCACAAAAGATATCCCTAATTTGTCTGGCAATGAAAATGCCTACCAGTTGCATTAGATAAAAACAAAGGTTATAATCCCTCATCACATGATACCTCTCTGGAGGGGAAATTGATCTGATCAAGCCTTTTCAGCAGAGATCAGGAACCGAAGGGGCACAGAGATCATATTACTGTCTCATCACTAAAGAATCTGTCAACATACTGCTTGAGATGCATTGACGTTTTGGTGTGTTTGTGTGGGAAACTGCAATTATATTGTCTGTATTGTATCTTCCTCAGGGTAAAAACTGTGTATTTCAGTTTCTGGTATTGTAATCTAGCACCATTAATACTCTAAAATAGAGTACAGCCAGTCCCTGACTTACAAACGCATCGATGGATGACCATCCACGCTTATGACCAACCTCCCATTAAGCGTGGCCCTGACTTACGAATGGCGACCCATGCTTATGAACAGCGCGGTCCCATTGAAATGAATGGGGTCCGATTTATGAACACATCGAGTTACGACCAAGTGCTTGGAATGTAACTCGTTCATAAGTTGGGGACCGGCTGTAATTCAGAATATATTAACTAATTTCACTTTAAACCAACTGTAAACCTGACACACAGCATACTCGTATATTTTATTTGTTGGATGACAAAAGTGTGCTTGGTCAGGTATCTTTCCCTCAAGGAGTTAACACACTAAGCAGACAAACACACACACACACACACACATCAGAAGGAGGCAGAGTATACAGGGTGGCAAAGGGGATTTTCTTTTCATCAAGTCATCTATTTACTAAGGATTTTTGGAGTAGAATTTGGGGGAGAGAGAACTTCTCAGACCCCAGACCTATAGGTTGAAGTCCTGGTCAGTTTGACACAATGGCAAAACTTCCATTGACCTGAATGGAGCTGGGATTTCATTCATAGTTTGGGATTTTAAACAAATCAAACTTATCTTAAGTATGCTCCTATTAATATAGGTACTTATATGACCCCTATTACAGTCGTATCTGAAGTCCTGTGGCACCTTATAGACTAACAGATTTATTGAAGCATAAGCTTTCATGGGCAAAGACCCATTTCGTCAGATGCATCTGTAAGGTGCCTCAGGACTGCTCATTGTTTAAGTAGATTCAGACTAACACGGCTACCCCTCTGATACAGTAGTATCTGAGCAGCTCATATTTTTAATGTATTTATCCTTACATCTCCTCTGTGAGCACAAAGAGCCTAAGTGACTAGCCAAAGGTTGTATAGGAAGCCTGTGGCAGAATACAGAGTTGAAATGAAACCCTACATGTCAGCACTGAGGAACTTGCAAGGATAACATACTCATTTACAATGCAGATGTTACTAGAATGCTGACAGCAGAGAGTTTATTCAATATTGATAGAAATGTAGCCGTGTTAGTCTGGGGTAGTTGAAGCAAAATGCAGGACAATGTAGCACTTTAAAGACTAACAAGATGGTTTATTAGATGATGAGCTTTCGTGGGCCAGACCCACTTCCTCAGATCAAATAGTGGAAGAAAGTAGTCACAACCATATATACCAAAGGATACAATTTAAAAAAATGAACAAATATGAAAAGGACAAATCACATTGCAGAACAGAAGGGGGATGCGGGGGGGTGGGAAGGGGGAGGAAGGAAGGTAAGTGTCTGTGAATTGCTGATATTAAAGGTAGGGAGAGTGGGATGTTTGTGAGTTAATGGTATTACAGGTGATAATTGGGGAAACTGTCTTGGTAATGGGTGAGAAAGTTCAAAGACTTGTTAAGTCCTCGTTGGTAAGTGTCGAATTTTAACATGAATGACAGTTCAGAGGATTCCCTTTCAAGTGCAGATGTAAAAGGTCTTTGTAGCAGAATGCAGGTGGCTAAGTCATTTAGAGAGTGTCCTTTCTGGTTAAAGTGGCAAGAAACTGTTTTCTCTTTGTGATCTTGTCTGATATCTGTTTTGTGGGCATTAATCCTTTGGCGAAGTGTCTGAGATGTTTGTCCAATGTACATAGCAGATGGACACTTTCGGCACATGATAGCGTAGATTATATTTCTGGATGCGCAGGAATATGTGTTCTTGATCTTATAACTCACTTGGTTAGGTCCAATAATGGTATCAGCAGACTGACACCTTGCAAGACTTTTGTTCCACCAGACAAGAAATCTACTATACACACTTCTGTTCCCTACAACAGAGAAAAGACAATAAATTTTCTAACCTGCTCCATACCACTGGCTACAACAGCAACTGCCTCAACCCACCGGATAATATTGTTAACCTCTCCAGCTACAAACTCAATCCAGCAGAAGAGTCTGTCTTGTCCCGGGGTCTCTCTTTCTGCCCCACGTCCCCCACAAACTGGATACAATTTTGTGGTGACCTTGAGGCTTTTTTTCGCCGCCTCCGTCTCCGAGAATATTTCCAAACCACCACTGAACATCAATCTGACCTACCAGATCCCCCCTACCAACACCAAAGGAAAAATAATTCTATATGGACTCCCCCTGATGGTCGGAATTACAATCTGGATTTCTATATACACAGCTTCCGCAACAACGCACAGACTGACATTATTCGCAAACGACAACAAGCGACACACAATCTTAGCCGCGCTGAACACCATGCCATCCAGAGTCTCAAAAACAACCTGGACATTGTAATCAAACCAGCTGACAAAGGGGGTGCTGTGGTCATTATGAATAAGGCCGACTATAACCAGGAGGCAACCAGACAACTCTCGAACACCACATTTTACAAACCTCTCCCCTCTGATCCCACCTTGGACTACCAAAAGAAACTACACTGTCTCCTTAAAAGCCTCCCCACAGCTACTCGGGAACAAATCCTCACAGAATCACCTTCTGACCCCCGACCAGGATTGTTCTATCTACTTCCCAAGATCCATAAACCTGGGCACCCCGGACGTCCCATCATCTCTGGTATTGGCACGCTCACTACTGGTCTATCCAGCTATGTAGACACTCTTCTCAAACCCTTCGTAACCAATACCCCCAGCTATCTCCGAGACACTACTGACTTCCTAAGGAAACTACAAAACATCGATAACCTCCCCAATAATACCATCCTTGCCACCATGGATGTAGAAGCTCTATATACCAACATCCCACATGAAGACGGATTACAAGCAATTAGAAACACTATCCCAGAGGACACTACTGCCAACCTGATAGCAGACCTATGTAACTTTGTTCTCACCCACAATTATTTCCGGTTTGAGAACAACTTATACCTCCAGATCAGCGGCACAGCCATGGGTACACGCATGGCCCCACAGTATGCTAACATCTTTATGGCTGACCTAGAACAACGTTTCCTCAACTCCCGTCCCCTTTCACCTCTCCTCTACCTACGGTACATCGATGACATCTTTATGATCTGGACACATGGCCAAGAAACACTGGAGATATTCCACAGAGATTTCAACAACCTACACCCCACCATCAACCTCAGCCTGGACCATTCTACACGAGAGATCCACTTCCTGGACACCACCGTACAAATCAACAATGGAAAATTAGACACCACTCTCTACAGAAAACCCACTGACTCATACAGTTACCTACATGCATCCAGCTCCCATCCAGAACACACCACACGATCCATCGTCTATAGCCAAGCCCTTCGATACAACCGCATCTGCTCTAACCCCACTGACAGAGACCAGAAGCTTCAGGATCTCTACCAAGCATTTATAAATCTCAACTACCCACCCAGAGAAACAAAAAAGCAAATTGAAAGAGCCAGACGAATACCTAGAAACCATCTACTTCAAGACAGACCCAAGAAAACCAACAATAGAACACCACTTGTCATCACCTACAACCCCCAACTTAAACCTGTCCAACACATTATCAATAAACTACAGCCTATATTGGAACAGGATACCATACTCAAAGAGGCTCTGGGAGACAGACCCATAGTCTCCTATAGACAACCACCTAACCTCAAGATGATTCTTACCAACCACCACAGGACATACCACACTAATACCAACCCTGGTACCTTCCCTTGCAACAAACCCCGTTGCCAGCTTTGTCCACATATTCATTCTGCTGATACCATTATTGGACCTAACCAAGTGAGTTATAAGATCAAGAACACATATTCCTGCGCATCCAGAAATATAATCTACGCTATCATGTGCCGAAAGTGTCCATCTGCTATGTACATTGGACAAACATCTCAGACACTTCGCCAAAGGATTAATGCCCACAAAACAGATATCAGACAAGATCACAAAGAGAAAACAGTTTCTTGCCACTTTAACCAGAAAGGACACTCTCTAAATGACTTAGCCACCTGCATTCTGCTACAAAGACCTTTTACATCTGCACTTGAAAGGGAATCCTCTGAACTGTCATTCATGTTAAAATTCGACACTTACCAACGAGGACTTAACAAGTCTTTGAACTTTCTCACCCATTACCAAGACAGTTTCCCCAATTATCACCTGTAATACCATTAACTCACAAACATCCCACTCTCCCTACCTTTAATATCAGCAATTCACAGACACTTACCTTCCTTCCTCCCCCTTCCCACCCCCCCGCATCCCCCTTCTGTTCTGCAATGTGATTTGTCCTTTTCATATTTGTTCATTTTTTTAAATTGTATCCTTTGGTATATATGGTTGTGACTACTTTCTTCCACTATTTGATCTGAGGAAGTGGGTCTGGCCCACGAAAGCTCATCATCTAATAAACCATCTTGTTAGTCTTTAAAGTGCTACATTGTCCTACTTTTTATTCAATATGTAATTCCCTTTTCAGTATGGGGCTTGTCTGCAGACTGAGAATGTGTGTTTGTCAAACAACCTTACAAGTGGCTTATATAACCACAGGACAGCCTGTCCCCTACTGGAAAGCAAAGGTTCCAATATTCGCCATTCATAATTTGTTCATACTCTTTGGCTATGTCTACACTACGGCTTTTGCAAATGAAGTACTGATTAACATTTTGTCATGCTTCATTTGCATAATTTATTCCGAGCTGTTTTTGTGCAAAAACAAGCAGTGTGGCCATGTCCATTTTGCAAAAAAACCCATTTTGCATAAAACCCCTTATGCCTCCCCCTTGCGCAAAAATGGCTCAGAATAGATTATGCAAATGAAGTGCAACAAAATGCTAATCAGCACTTTATTTGCATTGCCTATTCCAGCAAAAGCCGTAGTATAGACAAAGCCTTTGACCACCTAAGAAATATGGTTGGGATCCCTGACTGGATGTCTCCATACCTTTATTGGGTTTTTAAAGAGGGTCAGGGGATTTTTTTCCTGTGCAGTATATGAACATATTTACAATACGTTTCCCCATTAATGTTCCTGTGTACAAAAACATTTGTATAAATGATCATGTAAAACCCCTAAGTACTAAAGGCCATCAAAAAACTCAAACACATTTTATTCAAACACACGTTCACAGCTAGATTTTTTTTTAATATTCACCTAGCTATAGTATATACACGAAATATTATAGATACTCTAAATTTTTGCTGCTCCCTGTAACACAAATATAGTTAATTGGGCATGCTGAAAAGAGAACTTTAGCTGCTTAAATATGCATTGCTTCTGTCACAAAATGTTCAAACAGTGGTGGTGAATCAATTTGAAAATTTCAAGTAGGCTGGTTAAAATAAATGAAATAAAAAGCCCAGGGCTGCTTGATATGCACTTTTTAAGACTCTGGCTGGGATCCTGCTTACTGAGTCTTTGCCAGACTCAGTCATTGCTTAAAAAAATACCATATTTCAACAAATTCCCATTTAACGGTCACAAACTTTTCTGTAGTTACTCACATCACTACTGATTACCAAAATATTTGTACCTAAATGGAAGCTTTTTACTTTATTAGTCTGGTACTGATTAATTCACTTGCATCTTATTCCTGTGCCATGAGAATAGTTATCCTTTGTAGGAGAGACATCAGCTCTTTGGGGAAAATAACTTGTTGGTAATTTAGTTGGTTAGAGTCTTTCTGCTTCTCCTAGAAGCTTCTAGACATCAGCTTTGTAGTGCTGTCTTATAGGAAACAAAAAGTTAAAGGATGTATAAGGGCAGAATCCAACCCACAAACTCATTATTAAAGCAGTAACTCTTCCTGGACAGATCTCCTCTAAAAGGGTATGGAGAGCTGTAAGAGAGCATGGACCCTGACAAACTGAATTAAGGTAATCTTCCTTTGTCATTCATCCCTCTTTTCTCCCATTATTTTGTCCCTCTTTTCCCTGTCTCTTTGGACTTGACCTTTTTTTCCTATCCACCAAACCATTTACCAAAGAAAAAGCTGTAGTTAGATTTAAAGACACAGATCCCCAGCTCCTTATTATGTTCCTCCCTTTGCCAAAATCTTAGGTCATTCTGGCTCCTGAAACATCATTTTCTCTTCTCCCTTGTGTGCTCACCACCACATAAATACATGGAAATAGGTAAGATACTACAGTGAAACCTTTGTTATCCGTCCCTCTGTTAACCAGAAAACTTTAACTCACATTGCCCCCAGCCGCAATACTGTCACATCTTCAGGTGCACAGGGCTGGCTTGGTTTACCATGATTGGATTAACAATTTTTTATTTAAGAAGAACTAATCATCTTTAACTCAAAATAGAAAAGTGAGACCAACTGCCTCACACTACAAAATTACCAATATTAAAAACTTGAGTTTTACTATTATTGTCCATTGGTTTTTCCTACGTTGATGGAACCCTCACATAACCAGAATTTTTAGATAACCGGAATGCCCTAATCCCCGAACATGCCATATAACAGAGGTTTTGCTGTACATGCACCAAGACAAACATGGCTGCCAAAAATTATTAGAGCATTAGCATCCACTAGAAGCAATTGAGTAGAGCTTGTTGTTTTTAATTTCAGACATTCAGTATGATGAAAATGGATTTTGTAAAAATATTTTTTAATTCCTTTTCTATAAAATGACTTTTTCTTTCCCCTCCCTCATCGTTCAGTGACAAAAAGGATAATGACACTCAGATTGAAAACCAAGTGTGTTTACTGAAAACACATGGGCTACGTCTAGACTGGCATGATTTTCCGTAAATGCTTTTAATGGAAAAGCTTTCTGTTAAAAGTATTTTCGGAACAGAGCGTCTAGATTGGCACAGACGCTTTTCCGCAAAAGCACTTTTTGCGGAAAAGCGTCCGTGGCCAATCTAGATGCGCTTTTCTGCAAAAAAGCCCCGATCGCCATTTTCGCGATTGGGGCTTTTTTGCAGAAAACAAATCAGAGCTGTCTACACTGGCCCTTTTGTGCAAAAGTTTTGCGCAAAAGGGACTTTTGCCCAAATGGGAGCAGCATAGTATTTCCGCAAAAAGCACTGATTTCTTACAGTAGAGTCAGTACTTTTGTGGAAATTCAAGCGGCCAGTGTAGATACCTGGCAGGTTTTTCTGGAAAAGCAGCTGATTTTCCGGAAAAACTGGCCAGTCTGGACACAGCCATGGAATAAAAGGTTGTTCTTCAAAATCCAACAAATGAAAATTATATAGGAATTTTCTAATTTTTAATTAAATTAACAGATTGTGACCCTACTTTGATAGCCGTACTTGGAAACCTTTAGACTATTACTTAACAATTTAACTGATATGGACTAGCTTTGAATCTTCATTACAATCTGGGGCTAACCTCTATCTTTGTCATAAGCTGCTGAGTAACTTGTTGCACATTGTTTTACTTGGTCAGGAGCAGACAAAGAATCAGATTGTGATGAATGTGCCAATCTTGCAAGTACATAGCTAATTTTATTACCAGATTGATTTCAATGCATATTGATGTTTGCAGGATTGGGACTTAATCACTGAGGGTACATCTACATTGCAATGCTATTTCAGGATACTAGAGGTATCTTGATATAGCTACCCCGCGTCCAAAGAACACGTCCGCTATTTTGAAATAATTTTTTAAATAACGGATGTGCTATTTTGGCATCCCTGTAAACCTCGTTTCATAAAGAATAAGGGATGTCTCGAAATAATGCTTTATTTCAAAATGTGGTACCGTGTAGATGCGCCAAATTTTGAAATAGCCTATTTTGAAATAAAATCGAAATAAGATACGCAATTTGCATAGCACAAATTACATATCTTATTTCGATTTTACAGTGCAGTCTAGACATTGTCTGACTGGTTCCTGTTTATACCCCTCTACTAGCAGAGGGAGAGTAATCACCATTAGCCCTATACCTGTTGCAATTACTTCCCCTGGCATGGCTTGCTGCACAAGATAAGCTAGGGGTTGGAGATCTCATTCTCTGCCTGCTTATCTACTCCAGGTGAATCTGCAGAGCCTGTAGCACCTTCTTCACCCTCCTTTCAGGATATCCAGCCAGCAAATCCCAGCAGCCATCCAGGAACTCCCATTTGCAGATTACCAGCAACTACTCTTTCCAAGGTGGTAGTGTTCCTGCAGCTTACTAAGAACACTGTCCTCACTCCTTAGATTTCCCACAGCAAATGTCTCTGGCTCTGCTGATTTTTCTATGTGAGCCCACTGGGCCCTGATCGGCTGTTTCATGCAGCTTCCCTCCACTTGGCAACTTCTGAGCAGCCTCTCTAGGCTGCTTGGAGGACTGACCTCCACTGCTCGTTTGTGGGACCCCCACTGCTCATAAGGCCTTCATTCGTTCCTCCCTTTGCAGTGCGGGGTGAAGACCCCATCACATGGCCCTTGTGTGTCTGTACCAGGAAAGCATCTTAAATCATGTGATCTGAAACTGTTCACCACTACCCATACAACTCCTGTCTCATTCAGTGCAGTATTTTTACACTTTTTTATAACTTGCTGTGTTACTTGTATAGGTGCCAATCCAATTTCTGAGTAGTCTTAATTCTCTATTCAAATATTCATCCAGGGCTGTAATTGTTTTAACCAGTAAAAAATGGGCCCATGCTATTTTGCTTTACCGAAAGGGCCATCGCTATGGAGTCCCGTGGCTCCCATTGGCTTCATTTCACTGTTTCCAGCTGCCGGGAGCAGCGGGAAGTGGTGGCCTGGGCCATGCATTCCCACGGCTGCCCTTAGCTGGAAATGGTGAACTGGAACCAATGGGAGCCGCAAGGCTCCATAGTTATGGACCCTTTACATAAACAAAGTGGTGGGGGCCTGCTAGCAGCTTCCCCAAAGCAGGGAACACTGGAGTAGATTTAGATAATATACCAGTCTAGCCCCAAAGTATCGCTGTGTAACTTCAATGCAACGGACAATATTTTTATGACTTTTTTCCCTTCTATCTTATACTACGGGGTGGGGAACCTCAGTGCAGCCAGGCTTACCTTAATATGGCCCCTGAGGCTTAGCATGCTTCGTGCTCCCCCCCTGCCACCCACACACATGGCTGGAGCACACAAAATCTACTAGTCTGGACCCCACTAGGCTGTTGGTGTGCAAAGGGAGTATGGGAAGTGTCTCTCTCCTGTTCAGTCAGGGGCTTCTCACACTTTGCTTCTCACTTGTGTGTGTGGCCCCTGACTGATTTTTCTCTGGGCCAGCAGCCGCCGACCCAAGAAAGGTTTCCCACCCCTGCTAAACTACATAGTAAAACATAGTGCCAAAATGTTTTGCCTGAGTCCAGAGTGAGAGCTGGCCAAGAATTTCTGATTAAATGTTTCACGAAAACCAAATCTGTATGTGAGAGAGGGTCAGGTTAGACACATTTCCTGATCTGAAAACATCTACAAAAGGAAGACTTTGCAATTATCAAAATGAACAGTGTTGCTTTCCAAGTTCCAGATCAGGACAAACAAGTGTTTGACATTTTAGTTAATTTATTAGGACACTTCAGATATCAAACTACTTACGACTAGCTGCCTCAAGTCTAACTCCTTGCTCTGTAGAAATTAAACATACGTCTCAGTAAACACACAAGCTTCCGTTACAAACTGTCATCCTGTCTGCGAACCTCAGATTCCACATTCTGATGTTACCACAGTCTATGCTTACACCAACTGAGAGCAGTCGGGAAATGGCCGCACAGATACAACATCCCTTCATCCCTTAGGATGAATGCTATGCAGAGTATTGGATTAAAGTAATCTAGGACCCTGGGCACACCACATCCTGGGGACCCTTGTGGGTTCATCAAAACTTGGGCTATGTCTATACTGGCGGCTTCTTGCACAAGAGCAATGGTTCTTGTGCAAGAAGTCTTGCACAAGAAAACGTCCACACTGCCATGTGTGCGCTGTGCTTTTGCGCAAGAGCATTCGTGGCAATGTGGACGTTCTCTTGTGCAAGAAAGCTCTGATGGCCATTTTAGCCATAGGGGTTTCTCGCGCAAGAAATCACTGCCAGGTGTCCACACTGCACTCTTGCACAAGAGCTCCTGTGCAAGAGGGCTTACACCTGTTAAAAAAGAGCATAGCTCTTACACAAGAAGCCCTCTCTTACCACTCCGTACTGCAAATCTTCTTGCGCAAGAGCAGGTGGGCAGTGTGGACGCTTTCCAGACGAACGGCCGTTCCTGCGCAATAACCCGCCAGTAGGACTGAGCCTTCCAGGAGTGGTTGTAAAGGGCCCTCCTCTGTTCCAGGGTAGTAGGGATTCTTCCTTTTCAGAGAAGAAGAGAGATAACTGCATGGGGGGTGGGAGGGTTGTTTCTCACTCCAGTACCTGGGGCTCTAGGTGTAGGTTTTCAGTGCCGGTCAGTATATTGTGTCTCTACAATGCCTGTTAAGCTTCTGGAAGATGTACAACTGATTTCCTGTGCACTGCTCTCAAGCTCAGAAATCTGCACACACTAGTGGCTATTAAACTTCACACTTGCACAGTCAAATTAGCTGCCTTTTCTGCGCACTCTCTACATTAAAAAAATATTGTTACTGCTTAGATGGGCAATCCCGGAGTTACATGGAGGACCTACCTGTCTCTCTAACCTTTGTCTGCTACCACTTATCACTTTACCACCACCATCTCCTTACACTTTACGCATGAAACAGCAATCACTTTTTTTTCACACTGGCATGTTGTTGTTCAATGTTGGGTAAAATGGTATGTACAAAGCTTGCAACGCAGTATACAAATGGAAGATATTATTACATTTCTGTTGTATATTGCCCTCATTCATCAGCAACTGAAGGGAAAAACAACTGAGGAGAGTTGGAAGTATTTCAAAGGGACATTGTTAAGGGCCCAAAAGCAAACAATTCCGCTGTGTAGGAAAGATAGAAAATATGGCAAAAGACCAGCTTGGCTTAACAAGGAGATCTTGCACGATCTCAAAATAAAAAAGGAGTCATATAAAAAATGGAAACTAGGACAACTAACAAAGGAGGAATATAGGCAAGCAACACGGGAATGCAGGGGCAAGATTAGAAAGGCAAAGGCACAAAATGAGATCAAACTAGCTACAGGCATAAAGGGAAACAAGAAGACCTTTTATAAATACATTAAAAGCAAGAGGAAGACCAAGGACAGGGTAGGCCCACTGCTTAGTGAGGAGGGAGAAGCAGTAACAGGGAACTTGGAAATGGCGGAGATGCTCAATGACTTCTTTGTTTCGGTCTTCACCGAGAAGTCTGGAGGTGTGCCTAACGTAGTGAATACAAGCAGAGAGAGGGTAAGTTTAGAAGATAGGATACACAAAGAACAAGTTAAAAATCACGTAGGAAAGTTAGATGTCAGCAAGTCACCAGGTCCTGATGAAATGCATCCCAGGATACTCAAGGAGCTGATAGAGGAGGTATCTGAGCCTTTAGCTATGATCTTTGAAAAATCATGGCAGACAGGGGAGATTCCAGAAGACTGGAAAAGGGCAAATATTGTGCCCATCTATAAAAAGGGGAATAAGAACAACCCAGGAAACTACAGACCGGTCAGTTTAACGTCTGTCCCAGGGAAGATAATGGAGCAGGTAATTAAGGAAATCATATGCAAACACTTGGAAGGTAATAAAGTGATAGGGAATAGCCAGCATGGGTTTGTGAAGAACAAGTCATGCCAAACTAATCTGATAGCTTTCTTTGATAAGATAACGAGCCTTGTGGATAAGGGAGAAGCGGTGGATGTCATATACCTAGACTTTAGTAAGGCATTTGATACGGTCGCGCATGATATTCTTATTGATAAACTAGGCAAATATAACTTAGATAGGGCCACGATAAGGTGGGTGCATAATTGGCTGGATAACCGTAGTCAGAGAGTTGTTGTTAATGGTTCTAAATCCTGCTGGAAAGGGATAACAAGTGGAGTTCCTCAAGGGTCTGTTTTGGGACCCGTACTGTTCAATATCTTCATCAATGATGTAGATATTGGGATAGAGAGTACGCTTATTAAGTTTGCAGATGATACCAAACTGGGTGGGGTTGCAACTTCTTTGGAGGATAGGGACATAATTCAAAATGACCTTAGCAAGTTAGAGAAATGGTCAGAGGTAAACAGGATGAGGTTTAATAAAGAGAAATGCAAAGTGCTCCACTTAGGAAGGAACAATCAGTTCCATACATACAAGATGGGAAGCGACTGTCTAGGAAGGAGCATGGCGGAAAGGGATCTAGGGGTCATAGTGGACCACAAGTTGAATATGAGCCAACAGTGTGATGCTGTTGCAAAAAAAGCAAATATGATTCTAGGTTGTATCAACAGGTGTGTTGTAAGCAAAACTCGTGAAGTCATTCTGCCGCTCTACTCTGCACTAGTTAGGCCTCAGCTGGAGTACTGTGTCCAGTTCTGGGTGCCACATTTCAAGAAAGATGTGGAGAAATTGGAAAGGGTACAGAGAAGAGCGACAAGAATGATTAAAGGTTTAGAGAACATGACCTATGAAGCCAGGCTTCATGAACTGGGCTTGTTTAGTTTGGAAAAAAGAAGATTAAGGGGGGACATGATAGCGGTTTTCAAATATCTAAAAGGGTGTCACAAGGAGGAAGGAGAAAATTTGTTCCTCTTGGTTTCTGAGGACAGGACAAGGAGTAATGGGCTTAAAGTGCAGCAGGGGAGGTTTAGATTGGACATTAGGAAAAAATTCCTAACTGTCAGGGTGGTCAAATATTGGAATAAATTGCCAAGGGAGGTGGTGGAATCTCCCTCTCTGGAGATATTTAAGAACAGGTTAGATAGACATCTGTCAGGGATGGTGTAGACGGAGCTTGATCCTGCCTTGAGGGCAGGGGGCTGGACTCGATGACCTCTCGAGGTCCCTTCCAGTCCTATTATTCTATGATTCTATGAACTATAGGTAAAGCTCTTTCTACAGTAGATATGTATGATAGCTTCACATAATCCCCTCGCACACCCATACAGAAAATCACTTTCAAGGATTTTTGAAGCCGCCCTCATTCCCACTTGTTTGCATGAATAATGTTTTGCCTGAGATTTGTCTGACTTTTTTTTTCATTAAAACTGAAATAGACAAATTTTGTCTTTTTTTGTCTAGTGGTAGGAGGGGGAAAAAGCTTTGCACCGATTCCATTTCCAAAGTGGATTTTAATTTCCTGCCAGAGGGCAGTTATCTTGAGCTGTGCAAAACAGTGAAAGATCCATGACATCTGACAAGTTTAGCAATTTGCACTGCAAACATTTTTTTATGAAATCTAGCACTTCTTTCTTCTTTCCTGTCCAGCTTGGTTGTGATTTCCATGCAGCACAAAAAGACAGGCTGGCTCATATTTTAAGACACTAGAAGGGGACTCAGGAGATCAAGGTTTAAACACTACCTCTGGCACAGACCAGAGTCAAATCACTAAGAATCATAACAACGTACTCTTGCTTAACTGAGTAATGCCTTATGCAGCAGTAGTCCCATTGAAATATTAATCTACAAAGTGCTACCAGACCATTCATTGTTTTTAAGTTTATCCTTTACAAACTAACTTGACTACCCCCTGAAGCTATTGAAATGAATGTATAGAAAGATAGTCAGAACCCTGTTGTTACTGTCTTAGATGGAGAAATGAGCCAAAGAAAAAGGGGGTGTAATAATACTTTTCTATCTCATGAGGACTAATGCCTAGTTCGAATTAAGTACAGGCAGTCCCCGAGATACGCGGATCTGACTTATGTCGGATCCGCACTTACGAACGGGGCTTTTCTCGCCCCGGAACTCGCGGGCGGCGGGACCACCCAGACACGCAGTGGTCCCGCCACCGCATCCTCCGGGGCGAGAAAAGCTGCTCCGGGTGTCCCTGGTCTGCTGGGGAGGTCCCCAGCAGACCAGGGACACCCCGAGCAAAGCCTTGGAGGCGCGGGACCCCGCCGCCTCTGTGGCTTTGCTCCGTGTGTCCCTGGTCTGCTGGGGACCGCCCCCATGGACCAGGGACACCCGGAGCAAAGCCTTGGAGGCGCGGGACCCCAGGCGTACAGATAGATCGGAATGGCTACATAGTTCGAACTATCTAGCCCGTGCCGCATGTAGCCGCGCGGCACGGGGTTCGAACAAGCCGGCTTTTAAAAATGGCGGAGCCGGCTTTATGCTAATGAAGCCCGGGAAATTCAAATCCCGGGCTTCATTAGCAAGTTCGGTATGCATACATTACCCCCCTAGTTCGAACTAGGGGGGTAGTGTAGACATACCCTTTCTTGTACGTAACCCAGGGACTGCCTGTAGTTCGAATTAAAGGCTATGTAGCCACTTAATTCGAACTAGTTGGAGGTTAGCCCTTCCCAGTTTGCCCTGGTGGCCACTCTGGGCCAAACCAGGGAAATTTTTCTGCCCCCCCTCCCAGCCCCAGAGCCCTTAAAGGACCTTAAAGGGCCATGGTCTGGCTACGGTGCTTGTGTCAGTTGCAAGCCTGCCAGCACCCAGCCAGTAGCCCCTGCACCTGGCACGGTGTGAGCCAGCCACCCGCTGCCACCCAGCCCTCCACCTCTTCCCAGGACTAGGCTGGCAGCTTCCAGGAGCCTGGTCTAGTGTGGAGATCGTGGACCTCATTGAGGTTTGGGGGGAGGCCTTCAACGTCCACGACATCCGCACTACGCAAAGGAATGTGGCTGTCTAGGGCAGGATAGCTGCCAGCCTGGCCACCAAAGGTTACATGTGAAACCAGGAGCAGGTCTGCATAAAAATCAAGTTGGTCCAGTGAGACCCCTGACCCTGAGCTTAGAACATAAGAACATAAGAATGGCCATACTGGGTCAGACCAAAGGACCGTATAGCCCAGTAGCCTGTCTGCTGACATCGGCCAACATCAGGTACCCCAGAAGGGATGGATCAAAGAAAATGACCAAGCGATCTTCAGCCTTCCACGAACAGAGTCCAGGGACACCATTCCTACCCCCTGGCTAATAGCACTCCATGACCCAACCTCCATGAATTTATCTAACTTCACTTTAAACTCTGTTATAGTTCTAGCCTTCACAGCCTCCTGTGGCAAGGAGTTCCACAGGCTGACTACGTGCTGTGTGAAGAAGAATCTTCACTTATTAGGTTTAAATCTGCTGTCCTTTCATTTAATTTGGTGTCCTCCAGTCCTTATATCATGGGAACTAATGAAGAACCTTTTTTTATTCACTCTCTTCACACCCCTCATGATTTTATAGACCTCTATCGTATCCCCCCTCAGTCTCCTCTTTTCTAAGCTGAAAAGTCCCAGTCTCTTTAGCCTTTCTTCATATGAGACCTGTTCCAAACCCCTAATCATTTTAGTTACCCTTTTCTGAACCCTTTCCAAGGCCAAAATATCTTTTTTGAAGTGAGGAGACCACATCTGTACACAGTACTGAAGATATGGAGTACCATAGTTTTATACTTCCCCTCCTTCTTCCCCTGGATTCCCCCTTCCAGCTCCCTCTTTCCAGGTTTCCACCTCCCCTCTCCCACCCTCTCTCTTCCCCTCTCCCACCTCCTTTCCCCAGTCTCCTCAGAGGTTAATCCCCCCCACACAGAGTTTTGTTAAATAAAGAGAGTTTTTATTTTTGAACACATGTCCTTTATTTTTTACATCGGGAAGGGGGGCTAGAGAGGGGTAAGTGGAAGGAGGTGAGGGAGAAATGGGGTACGAGCCCCTGATGGGGAGGACTGGGGTGGCTCTGCAGGCTCCTCGGGGTAGAAGGTCTCCTGCAGGGCCTCCTGGATCCTGACAGCCCTCCAATTGACCCCCCTCCCCTGGATGGCAGCCTGCGGCAAGTGCAGCCGGGCTGATGGCCGAGTGCTGTGATGTGCTGAGTGTGGGCACTCAGGGCACTCCAAGCCAGGACGGCTTTGCTGTCCCTCATCGAGGTAGACAAGCAAGCGAGGAACCCTGAGAACTGTCTGTCCGGGGTGAGGGTTTGGTCCCTTTAAGCACAGCCCTCGGCTAGCCTGAGGCAGGAGCTCCACACTCTAAGTCCTAACCTGATACCCTGCCGGCACTGGTTCCGGCCAGCCTTAACTTCGGTTCAGGGTCCACTCAATGTGGACATGCTATTTTGAATTAGCAAAATGCTAATTCAAAGTAGTTTTTAGGTCTAGATGCACTAATTCGGTTTAGCTTAGTTCGAATTAGTGCTGTAATGTAGACATACGCTAATAGATTTATTTTATGAGGTGCTTTTTAAATGTAATATTAATTGATTGTACTCATGTTTTATCAAAAGAAGAAAAGAATGGAACAGATCCTCAGCTAGTGCAAATCAGCATACCTCACTGAAGTCAGTGGAATGACTCCAGTTTGAGGTTACATGAGCTGAGATATATAATATAATTTGAAAAGGCTTTGTTAGACAGTGGGTCTGGCCCACGAAAGCTCATCACCTAATAAACCATCTTGTTAGTCTTTAAAGTGATGCATAGTCCTGTCTTTTGTTTCAGCATGTTCTTCTCAGTGAGAGACCCTAGTGAGACTAAACAGTGGAATTTTTACACAGACATGTTTTTATATTGTGGGCATTGCTCATTTTGTTCTTAGCTGTTAGCATTCCTAGGAGAACATAATGGAGAGAGGGTAGTTTGGAATTGCTTGGTACTTTATAAAATGGTATAAATTATCATGAGACCATCACAGTCTGATTAAAATAACAAGTCAGTGTAAAACATTCAGAGGGCTTTGACTCAAAGATCATGGTTTCACGATACAGAATGGCATTATAGATAAAGTGGCTAGTGCCATTACATTCTGCTGTTCTGTAATGCTATTCCATGTGGAAGCTTATCACTTACTTTTCTTGACAAGGGGTAGGATTTGTGCTTCGGACCACTTAGAAAAAAATAGTGGTGAATGCTTCTTGCTATGCTGCATGAAGTTTGGTACCACCATGGCAGCAAGTTTCATCATTCCATGGTTTCTTTGAACAGCAGGTGGAGAAAAGCTTAGCTCAGAAAAATCATGTCCTTCCTGCCTCCCTATCTCATGAGAGAGTATGGGATGTGCCGAATGGTGAAATGATACATTAGAGAAATATTTGAGATCTCACAGACCAGGATAAAATATAAAATCAGTTTCACAGTTGGACTTTGTCTATAGAACTCCTTTCCTGCTGAATTCAGTCACTCCCCTCAGGCTTACAATTCCTCCTCCCAGCACTCTCACACACAGCGATAGTCATTTGTTGACATACTACTTAAGATTTTCGGAGAACTTACCAGAGAAACTGCCTATTGGCACATTTCCAGCATTGTTGAAAGCCACATGTCCTCTGCTCCAGTAGTTTGGCCACCGAAGGGCAAGATAGTACATTTAAAATCTGTCCTAACTAACAGGTAGTGTGCAACTTTATCTTTTTCAGGAAGAGACCAGGGAATGGGTTGTGATGCAAAGCTTCACTATTACTATCCTGCTTCCCCCTTCCTATTTGTGAGGGACAATTCCTTTGCTGCATCTCACCAAGCAGCTAACTCCTTCCTTATGTATCCAGTCAGCTACTCTGATAAAGATGTAGAGCCCAGTGCCCCCCCCCCCCCACTCTCCACACGCACACCTTTTGGCTACTTGCTTGCACTAAGGAGTAGCGTCAAGCAAGTTGTGCCCCTGTTCTACATCCCGTAGCAGAAGGAGGTAAGAAGGGTGAGGAGGTAAGTAGGGGCTTACTTTCTCAATCACTATTCTCTCACTAGGTCTTTACACAACAAAAATCTTTCACACACACACACACACACACACACACACACACACACACACATTGGTACTGGGGATCCTGAATAACTGTTGACTAAATACACACACACACACACACACACACACACACACACACACACACTGGCTGAATTCTGACTGTGTTTCTAAAGCAGAGCACAGAGATCCCATTAGGTCGCACAAACAATTTAAAGAGATTCTACCCAATTCCTATATGCTGCAGTAGCTGTGCCCGTGTGCTGACTTTCTGCCACTCGAAAGGTAAATGTCAAAGAGTTCTGTGGGTGTTGAAGCTAAAAAGCTGCCTTTAAAATGGCATGGCTACCTTTTCCCTTTAATAACAATGACTTTATGAAAGTTTAGCTCTTAGTTTTTAGCATCTCATGATAATATCCTTGCGTACACTGGGCCAGTTTCATTCCTGCAGTAACGCCATTGATTTCAGTTGAGTTATTAATGGATTAATTGGCCTTATTATAGTCACTTACAGTGTGTGGCATGTGTCAAAACGTGCCTTAGTGACCCAGAACTACATTAGCAAGAAATAATTATTTCCATTAAGACTAACGGAAAAGGGAAGCAGCAGCCCCTGCATTAGCTCTAGAATAAAGTCAGAGTTTAAGGCCCAAAGGGGTCACTAGATCATCTAATCTGACCTCCTGTATCTCTCTGGCCTCCAACACAACCCGGCACCCATACATGCAGTTAGTTAGCAGCTGCTAACAGTAAAGGGATTAGAATGCCTTTAAACAGAGCTGTTCCAAGATTTCCTAGAATCCTACCACACAAGCTCTGCACCCCAACATTTTCAAATGCGGGACCAAACTTTTAGCAAAACTCACAGGAAAGGCTCCCATGTAAACCATAGTCACCAAGTTATCACAGCTTTGTAAAGTACATCTGGCAAACACTAAGAGAAAAATGATATTTGAGAAGCTGAACCAGCATTCAGGAAAAAAAAAGGGCTTCATCAGTTCTGTATTTCATGTCTTGAAGCATTTGGGACTATTTCCTGTAGCAAGGTAACTCAGTTTTATTTTTGGCCTGTGAACCCAAACTCGATCACTTGCAAGTGGCTGTCGTCATAACCACTGGATTCATTTATGCTAGAATTTGCTACATTTCACAGATCTGTGAAAATCCTCAGAGACTAATATGAGCATCCTCTGTTGTCCTCTGAGAAGGCATAGTGTCAAAAAGAATAAGCGACAGTGCAGAGAAAAATGAGGCAGGGAGTGGGACAGCAACCTTATGTCTGCTGCTGGTGATCCCTGCACCTTTAAATCTTCGTTCTAAGGCTACGTGAATGCAGTACAGTCATTGTGAGGCTTTGCACTGGCTTTAACTGTACTTGGATCACACCCCTATTGTATATTCTCTAGTGCTTTGTCCAGCCTAGTTTTAAATAATTCAAGAATTTAAGGGATTATCACCACTTGCTGTGGGGGAAATGTAGATTTAATCTCACCCTTAGCCCTCCCTAAGAAGGAAAGAACTGATCTTTTGAAACTTCCCCCAAATAAACACTTACACAGTATTCTGAAAGGCTCTCTTTAAGCTCTTTGCAGCAGCTGGAAACCGCCTAATGCATTAGGTTTCATATAAGCCTTATTTATTGTGACAAATCAAAGTGCTGCTAAGGAATTCATCTGCCATGGAACTAATTTTTCATGCCATTTGTTGTGTGAACAAGTTATGAAAAAAGCTTTTCTTTTATTTATTTACCTATGCTGTTTAAACTGGAAATGGCAAAAGCTCAGTTTGGAAACAAGTTACCTATTCATTCATGCACGTGTGGTGTGGTTAGGGTGATCACAATACCAAGGCTGAAAAATCAAGACCCTATTTTCAGGAGAGGGGGGTGAAGTCAAATATATACGATGAAGCGGTTTTCAAATATCTAAAAGGGTGTCACAAGGAGGAAGGAGAAAACTTGTTCCTCTTGGTTTAATGGGCTTAAAGTGCAGCAGGGGAGGTTTAGATTGGACATTAGGAAAATATTCCTAACTGTCAGGGTGGTCAAATATTGGAATAAATTGCCAAGGGAGGTGGTGGAATCTTCCTCTCTGGAGATATTTAAGAACAGGTTAGATAGACATCTGTCAGGGATGGTGTAGACGGAGCTTGGTCCTGCCTTGAGGGCGGGGGGCTGGACTCGATGACCTCTCGAGGTCCCTTCCAGTCCTATTATTCTATGATTCTATGATTCTATGATAAGCCCCTAATATGGTGACATCTGGTCACAGTAGCTGGGCTTGGGGTTTTTTCTTGTCGTATACTCTGAAACACTACTTCAAAATAATCATTCCATTATCTGAGTCCAGTGGAGCCAGGTTTACATAGAAGAGCTGAAGTGTTCTGACAGGATACTCAGAAGGACAATCCCAGGTTTGGAACGCAGAATCAATGGCCTGGCTTTGAAGCCTCCTTCCAAGTCGCTTACTTTTGGAACCCAACCCTAGCTAGAGCTATAGGTGGCAGGCATAATAGGCCAGGGAAGGCATCATGTTCCCAGGTTCTGCCCAGACAGCTGGGCCGTGGTGCCTCCCCCTGTTTACCAAGAACCCCCCAACCTCCTCCAGTCCATCCCCTACCACCATATGTCCCAGTTGCTCACTGCGTCCCACCTTCTGGGGACAGGACAGTGTGGAGAGGTGGTGGAATGATTAGGCTCAGCTCATTTGGGGCTGTCAGTTCAGTGGGTGAGGGTGGGGCCTTTAGAGTAGGAGGAACTGGCACTTGGGATGCTGCTGGCAGTTGACCCAGCACTGGGACCAGCCCAGAGCTCAGAAGGTTGGTCCAGCCGTGGTGGCACTGGGCCAGCTCATTGCTTAGGCAGGCTGCCGACTCAGCCAAACACCAGGCCAGCCCATTGCTCATGGGTTAGGGGAGCAGAGGCTCGGTTTTAAGCTGGTGAAGGGTGCAACAGATCAAGGAGCTGATGGCAGTGGTTTAGCAGGCAGGCTGGTGATCCTCTAGTCTGGGGGCCCCCTCATGGCGTTTCCTTTTATGGACAGGTGAGGAGGGAGCTTGGGACTCTGTCATGTGGGGTGGGGCCTTGTATGGGAGGGGGTGGGACTGGCAAGTTTGCCGCCCCAAAGTGGCAGTTCACCTGCCAACTATGGCTGGAGTAATTTGATTTAGCTCAGTTGAAGTTAATTGTACCAGCTGAGGATCTTTTCCAATGGGACTCTGTGCAATAAGATGTTACAAAGTGTGGGTAAGACTAGCACACTTTCACCCTATGTAGATAGAAGGGCTATGTCTACACAACAGGCTTCTTGCAAGAACTGTTTTGCACAAGAGTTCTTGCGCAAAAGGTCTCGTGCAAGCGCGTGTCCACAATGCCATGTGCTTTTGCACAAGAGTGTCCATGGCAGTGTAGATGCTTTCTTGCACAAGAGATCTTTGATGGCCATTTTAGCCATAGGGATTGCTTGTGCAAGAAACCCCTGTTGCCCGTCCACACTGCCTTCTTGTGCAAGAGCTCTTGTGTAAGGCTATGTCTAGACTGCAAGCCTCTTTCGAAAGAGGCTCTTTCGAAAGATACTTTCGAAAGAGCCTCTTTTGAAAGAGAGCGTCTAGACTGCACGTTGAACTTTCGAAAAAGCGGCTTGCTTTTTCGAAAGAAAGCATCCAGTGAGTCTGGATGCTCTCTTTCGAAGAAGCCCTATTTACATTGAAGAACGCCTTCTTTCGAAAGAGGAACTTTCGAAAGAAGGCGTTCTTCCTCGTGAAATGAGGTTTACCGCCATCGAAAGAAAAGCCGCGTTCTTTCGATTTAATTTCGAAAGAACGCGGCTTGAGTCTGGATGCAGGGGAAGTTTTTTCGAAAAAAGGCTACTTTTTTCGAAAAAACCCCTGAGTCTGGACACAGCCTGAGAGGGCTTATTCCTTGTGGGGAGAGGAATAACTCTTGCACAAGAAGCCCTCTCTTCTGATGCTTTGCTATAAATTTACTTGCACAAGAACGCACGTGCAATGTAGACGCGCCACAAGTTTTTGCGCAAGAATGGCCTCAGATGGGGTGGGATGGGTACTTCAAAATGGTAGTGCCACACAGCTAAGCCCGGGCTCACAGCTGATCCCAGAGCCTCACAGCTGATCTCGAGGTGGCAGCAGGCCGTGAAGCCCAGGTTCAGCTGGGGACTCCCCAGCTGAATCTGGACTCCTTGTGACATTTCCAAGTATCTGGGATCAGCTGGGGAGTCCCCAGCTGACCTTGGGTTCTGGGGAAATGAGTCCTGTGTGGCATTTCAAATTGGCAGTGCAACATGGAGCCCGAGGTCAGTGGGGGACTCAAAGTCAGCGGGACTTTCAGTGGTGGCTCTTGTACATTTCAAAGAAGGAATGCGGAAGTGCCTATCGACTAATCAAGTAGTCAATGGAAATTCCATCGACTACTCAACTTGTAAATTAACTAATATTTAACACCATTAATCTGAAATCAATGCCTAAGGTACCATTTAATGGCAAAGTGAGAATAGCACACTCAGGCCCTCTTTATCTGGTGCCTTTGAATACCACCCTGTGAATAAGAGCATATGTAATAGGTTTCCCATTTCATCATCTTTTAAATGTTGTCTTGGATGTATGCATATAGATCCCTGGAGAGTTATAGAGCAGAAAGCTGAATTTTCCATACATGAGGCAAAAGTGGCATTCACATAGAAAGCAATTGCTAATACAATGGCTAGAAGAGAGAAAGATGTGTTTTCCACTTATATTGTTCTTAACAAATCCTTCCTATGATGAACTCTGTGTTTGGGAAGACGGTTGAATATATTAATTTCATCATAGCTTATTGGGCTCAGTCCATCAGAATTTTCATCCAGGCTGTCTGAGATTCTAATATCTGTCCTCAGGAGTGTGAAAGCTGAATGTTCTCACCTTGATGTGTTACCTAAACTAATGCTCAGTTTTAGAATATTAAATTTCTCATCAGTGCTTTTATGTAATTCACCGAGATACGTAAATTGAAGGGTTTCTCATCTTTTGAGATGCACCTTTTGGCAACTCATGAGTAAAACTCCGCAGCCTAGAAAGCAGATTTTGCCCACAGTTATTCAATGTGCAAAAAAATAAATTACATTAGGGAATGTAAAAACAAGGATCTGGCTCTGTCCTCTGCCCTCTGACATAATGGAATGGATGGAACACTTGTAAAAGTATTAAATCTGCATAGCAGAAAAAATTAAAATTAACGTGACTCTCTTAAACATAAGAACATAAGAACGGCCGTACTGGGTCAGACCAAAGGTCCATCTAGCCCAGTATCCTGTCTGCCAACAGTGGCTAGCACCAGGTGCCCCAGAGGGGGTGAACCGAAGACAATGATCAAGCGATTTGTCTCGTGCCACCCATCTCCAGCCTCTGATCAACAGAGGCCAGGGACACCATTCCTACCCCCTGGCTAATAGCCTTTTATGGACCTAGCCTCCATGAATTTATCTAGCTTCTCTTTAAACTCTGTTATAATTCTAGCCTTCACAGCCTCCTCTGGTAAGAAGTTCCACAGGTTGACTATGCGCTGTGTAAAGAAGAACTTTCACTTATTAGTTTTAAACCAGCTACCCATTAATTTCATTTGGTGTCCTCTAGTCCTTATACAATGCTTAACACCTTGCCCAAAAAACTCAGAAAATACCCCGAAATGAATGTCAAACTCAATTCTGCTGGAAGGCAGTTTGTATTCTACTAAATGAGGAGAATCCTCTTTCTACTTTCATGCTTGTAATGGTTACATAAAGTTTTCTCTTTAATAGTGCTGTAATAGTGGAAAAGAATAGTTGCAGAGCCTCACCACCTTGGTTTTGACACCATAAAGTGTGGAGAACTTTAAAGCTGGACCCAAAGTTGGCAGCTGTGCCTTATTGCTAAGGCAAATATAAATCCCTGGGAAGGAAGTCTCTTGACCTTTGAGATTAAATTAAAATGTTGCACCAAAAGTGCATCTCTGATTAACTAAAATTAAAACCTATTAGAAATAACAGGCCTGATTTTCCCAGTGCCCTTGTACAGTCCTTAAACAGCTGCAGAGTGCACGTTGCTTCGATGTAAAAGACTACAGAAGATAGAAGGCATCAGAGAGTCAAGTCCTTATTTTAATCTTACATCCGCGTTGTCACTCTTTGGGGCCCACTCTAGATAGAATCCTTTGTTGCAAAATATAGATACTTTTCTGCCAGTGCCATAGTTTGCTTGGGCAAGTAGTGCAATATTGCCTTTCTGATACAGGGCTCAGGGTTGCCTTTGAGACAAAGGCCATTTAGAAGGCCCTGTTTGAAGGGAAAAAAATATGGCGAGTTTCCCTATTCTAGGTCCACTGTGGAACTGACCCTTGTTCTGAAAAGTGACTACTCACTACAGGTTTATAGTAGCCAATGAAGCGTTCCCCTCTTCATGTCCCCTGTTGATATGAAAGATTTTTTTCCTGCGAGGTGTATGATGTATCATCGTCATGCTAAGATGGTACTTCAAATTTTGTGGGGAGTGGCAGGGGGAAAGGAGGCAAGTGGATAATATTCCTACTAAAACCAGCTAGCTAAAATCCAGATGGCTTAGATGTTCAAAATATGATCAAGGATAGTCTCTGGATGTCTGGAGCACAGCTGATTTTGGGAGCCTTTTTGGAAGTCTCCTAGGGCTCAGCTAAACTCTTGGGCTACATCTACACTGGCCCCAAATTCTGGAAAAGGGATGCAAAGCAGGTAAGTCAGAATAGGGAAATCCGCGGGGGATTTAAATATCCCCCGTGGATTTAAATAAACATGTCCGCCGCTTTTTTCCGGCTTGGGGAAAAGCCGGAAAAAAGCATCTAGACTGGCGCGATCCTCCAGAATAAAGCCCTTTTCCGGAGGATCTCTTATTCCTACTTTCAGAGAGAGAGAGCCTCCGGAAAAGGGCTTTATTCCGGAGGATCACGCCAGTCTAGACGCTTTTTTCCGGCTTTTCCCCAAGCCGGAAAAAAGCGGCAGACATGTTTATTTAAATCCGCGGGGGATATTTAAATCCCCCGCGGATTTCCCTATCCTGACTTACCTGCTTTGCATCCCTTTTCCGAAATTTGGGGCCAGTGTAGACGTAGCCATAGGGTATGTCTCCTTCGGGATTGGGAAAAGTGTCAGCATGTTCCAAAACAGACTCACCTGTCATGTCAGATGATCAGTGCAGCAGATTGTTCAGATCTTCATATGAACCTTTGTTACATACATCCATGAGCAGTAAAAGGGCTGCAGTGCTTCCACCAGAGACATTGAATGTGTTATTTGAGTCAGCCCCTGCTGCATTGTATGGGGCACAACACATCTCTCAATGCTGGGTCATAGCATTGAGTCACATTTCTGATGCTTTCTCAGCAACCACAACAATAAAGACGGACTTTTCCTTGGATTCTGGGAATGAAGAAAGCATGAAAAGAGCACAGTTGTGCTATATGGGCATTACCAGCTGAATCTGAGATTCGTTTAGATAGAATAACCTATACATGTCAGCATTTATGGTCTATAATAATACATATTCCTACATCACCGCATTTCTCGCATAAATCAGCTAAACTGAATTTTTTCAGTGGCACTATGCTGATCTACAGCAGCTGGCCTGTCATTACTTCTATATATACAGATTGAACCTTTCTAATCCAGCACACTGGTCCAACAACATCTGTGATCCAGCATGATTTTGGTTGGCTGGACGTTCACTTATCGGGGGCATGGATAAGTTTCCCATGGTCCCATAAAGTTTGTTTATAGCTGCCAGTCCTGGCTCTCAGTGTTGTACGCTGTTATTTATCTCTAATTTATTCCTAAATGTCTTCTAAGAGCCTAGTCAGCAGTGGAAGTGTTGGTAATGCTGCTAGACAATACTGACCTCCTGTGGTCTGGCAAATTCTCTGGTTCGGCACCAGTCAGGTCCTGAAGGTGCCGGACTAGAGAGGTTCAACCTGTGGCACGTTTTTGTCTTAGATCATTATTTTGTAGAAATAACGATTGTGTTGAAATGTGATTTCACTGTTGAATTTTTCGGAGCTAATGCTTCCACACATTTATTTAATATATAAAAATAAAGCCCTTGTAGTTATAGTGGCTAGGTCCTTCCTTTCAAGCGGGTGCGAGGAAGGACTTGAATCCACTATCAGCATCCTTCCTAGCATCTCCAAGCATTGTCATCATCTCTTTCTCTCCCCAGGTGGGGTTGAGTTGTCTTTGTTTTCTTCACCTCTCTCTTTTGAAACCTTATTTCTCTCTGTAAGAACTTGTTTCATGGGTATATTCATGTACATAAGATACAATTAGCAAATGATATGTGCCTTGCTATAGTGGCAGTTATTCTCAGTGTTTTAATGCAAGCAATTTAAATCCAATATTGCTGCCAGAACCTGGAGTTGCATTAGCTTCAGCTGTGAATTGCCCCCTAGGCTACACCCTACAGATTAGGGCTTTCTCCCTGGCAACTTCCATTAGGCCTGAGATTATGCTTCTTCCGTAGCTTGGTAGGTGAAACCCCAAATAATGATCACGAGAGAAGCCACAGTCTAGAAAGAAAGAAAAAGGCTTTAGCAAGCCTGGCTACTCTGGCTCTCTGTCAACGCTCTGTTCTATTTTGCACAGAGAAAGGAGTGCTGGAACAGAGCAAAGGATCTGAGACAGGAAGAGGGCAAAGCACTCAGCCATTTCAGTGCTCTTTCAATGATGGGAAACAATAATGTCTTTTTAAACGTCAGGCACTAGCAGCCAACAGTCCACAGGGTATTAGTCACTGCTGTCAACATCCAGACCTGGTCTGTACAAGAGGTGAGTCCCAATCAAATGAGGCAAGTAGGCTTGGCTGTGACTCTACTAGGCTCTTTTGCTATTTTTTCTTGCATGCTACTTGACTTTCAGCTCCACCACCGGTAGAAATGTCTGTTGCCCTAGAGGAGCTAAATTGTCAGGAACCACTGGCATTTTAAGCACTGCATTTTCTAGACTACTTCCGTGCAGGATTCAATAATACTCTCATAATTTTATCACCATGATATTGAGTAGTTTTCTTAAAATCCCAGCCTCTGGAGGTGGTGAGTACAAAACAATGTCAGATTCTTTTAAAAAAAAATTTTGTCCCAGGAAACAAACTTGCAAGAAGACAGCGAATGCATATACACAGTGCTTTTTTTGTAAAAAAAAGAAAAGGTGCCGGTACTCTTTAAGACCCAGCCGACTGTCGGCCATTTTCATTACAGAGGTGCCAGTGTACTCTCTCTTCTTTCCAGGTAATCTCTGACTGGAGGTGTCGGTACTGCATGCCAGGCAGTGCCATCAGAAAAAGAGCACTGCATATACATATACATGTACATATACATAACTCATGACTTTTGAGCTTTGATTCATGATTTTTGAATGCTTAGACTTGGCCATACTTACTAACCCATTTACATCTTTTTTACCCTAAAGACATGTAGGTAGGTGTTATAGCCCCTTGTAACTTTAAATAAGGCTACATGCTTATTTCAGATTAAAATAAGATTTTTTTTCTTTGAAATTTAACACAGTATAGCATTTTATCTGCTTTGTAATTATATTCCTCATCAATCATAGTTATCCATTATCCACTCTCTTAGAATAAATGTCCCCTATTATTATGGACTTCTTCATCCATAGATCTCAAAGTGCTTAGCAAGGATTAGTAAACAGTATAGATCCCCATTTTACAGATTTGGAAAAATGAGGCACTGGAAAGTTAAATAACTAATACAATGAAACACAGCAAATCAAAGACAGACAGGAATAGGACAGGAGTTCTCTACTCCAAGTCCAGTTGCTATCGTCTGGACCACTTTGCCTCTTTTTAAAAAACTTGGTTCAGGCTCAAGGGGCATTTAAAGAGAGCTAAAAAGCAAAAGCTTAATATGCCAATTTTGGATGATTACAAATGATATTCCTGAGTTAATACATTTTCTGAAATCAACTATTTTAAATGCTGTTTACAGAGATGAGGGTTGTTCCTCTGGCTGTGTTGTATGAGCGGTGTATTCAAAGTTAACAGTTCAATGAGATTTATAGTTCCACTCCAAGCCTGTTAGCCATTGCCCTGTAGGACACACAAGAAAGAAAAAGATAAAACAGCACGAAGTGTGTGAACAATTTCATGGTAGATACCCCATGGGTGTGATTTGTATGCTAATTAAAATAAAGTGGATCGCACACTTTGGTAAACATGTTTTAAATCAGAATGGAGTAAAATGGAAAATTCTCTTGGCCTCAGAGATGCTAACATTGAGCAATATAAATTAACATACCAGAACATAGGATCTTGGCCCATGGTACAATTATGTATGAGTTTTCCAAACTGCAGTGAGTAGTCCCACTGAAGTATCATAAGCAAGGTCGCAGGATTGGAACTACTTAAGTAGGCAAAGCATCATTTGTAATCACAATTTCTCATCAGAGTAAAAACAAACTTTGTCAGCTCTTTAAGAAACAAATCAATCACTATTGCCCTCTGAATTTGCTATATAAAAATGAGACCACCTCAAATATAGAAAAAAATATCCCTGAAATGCACAAATATACTAAAATGTCTTATAGCTTGTAAATCAATGCATTTACTGTCATTAATATAACAAACTCTTGCTACATTCTTTAGGCTTGGCTCAAAAGTCAGTGTATACAGACATTAACATATGCATTTTTCTTGCTATATGAACAGCCATAATCTGTTGAACTGCACAGATGCTTTGATCCCAATAACAGAACACAGATGCATTCTGGTTAAATCAACAAGAATTCCCTCACGATTGTGCTTCACAGCTTCAGTCAACCCCACACTGGCCCTGTCTTGCCTCACCTCTTTAGTTTGGTCTGCAATTCCTGACCACCTCAGATACCACTGGTCTTTCCTCCTCCCCTCCCCCCCCCACAAAGTTACCTTTGCAAGGTGGAATGCTCCATATGTCATCCTCCCACTACCTCTCTATACATGTGTATAGACTTAGCCGTAGCTCTCAGCATAACTTGGCAATTTTTTACTGTAGCAACTTCAAAAACTATAACAAATCCTCAATGTATTGAAAATTTGCCTGAACGATCCGTATAACTACCTTGTGTGCTTGGGCTTGGTGATGTTAGAAGATCACTTGATGAGAGACCTGTAGACCACTAAGTAAAACCCAGTGAATATTCAAAACATGTGATTGGACTCTGAAAATGTAATTTGATTTGACTGTATGAAGGAGTGGAGCTGAAAGAACAATAATAAAATACAGAGCTGATGTAAAAATGTTCATGAATTTCACTGAATCAATTAGCTGGTAAATGTCTGCATGCTATTTGCTAATTATTTCCAAAGAACACTTAGGTGCTGTAGGTGACTGATGCTATCTCCACACTACATCAGAAAGTTGACTTAAGCTATGCTACTTCAGCTATATGAATAATTAACATAGTACCTTAAGTTAAATTACCACCATGTCAACACAAGATAAACTCTCTCATTGACTTCCTTCATTCTTCTTATGAAGGGCAGAGTAACAGGATTCATAGGAGAGCAATCGGCAGTTGATTTAGCAGGTCTTAACTAGACTTGCAAGGTCGACTGCCAGTGGATTGATCTCAGAGTATGTATCTGGGCTCTAGTGTAGATGTAGCCAAGGTCGTCTTTGTGTCTGAATCCATTTACTATTGGGGGATACTAGTCCAACTGCCCAGATAGCTGGAGAACAATAAATGATTTTGGGGGTGTCACAGGTACAATATCATATTGATGACAATTGAAGATATATGGGGACTTCTGCAAAATTTGCGTCCACACTGCACCGTTATTTCTCAATAACTATCGTTATTTCAAAATAACAATGTGAGCATCTACACAGCAATTCCATTATTTCAAAATAAATATGAAATTATGGATGGCTTATTCTGACTTCTGTAAACCACATTCTACAAGTAATAACACCTGTTCCAAAATAGCTGTTTCGAAATAAGGTATGTGTAGATGCTCCACTTCTGCTATTTCGAAATAGCCCCTCCTCAGGGCCATTCTCAGTTAACCCTTCAGTGCCTCCTGGGATTCTAAATCGAGATAGCACGTCTACATTAGGGAAGCCTGCCTCGGATTAATTTTCAGGCTTCCCTGCAATGCAGATGTGCTATCTTGAAATAAACTATTTTGGAATAACTATTCTGGAATAGCTTTTTTAGAAATAGCTGTGCAGTGTAGATGTACCCCAGTTCTAATACAATGCCATATGCAGATCCAATGAAAAGAGCAGGTGAGTTGTCAGGCTCCTATTCTACTGGCAGAGCACAATACAAACCAAAGGGAATGATTATTAAATCTGAAGTCTCAAATTATAATTCACTTAGCAATGAAGCAAGAAGAGAGAGAGAGAAAATTAGGGGTATTTTTCTGGAGATGTGCCACTGCTGAAAACCAACCAATTTTCATGAATATTTCTGCCTTCTAGTTAAAATGTAAATGGAAACACTTGACCTCAAATTGCTCATGCTTCCATGACTCTGAAAATCAAGCTCCTTTCTTTAAAAATGAGAGCACACACTGTTGTGATAGGTAGTGTAATGCAGCGTGGTATGTGCAGCAGAGTCAGAAGGGACATATAACATGAGAAGCCAGAGTAAAAGAAACATTTTACCTCAAAGTAATGGTGAATTGAGGAAGTCAGTTTCAAGCACTTCTTTTTTTAAAAAGAATGATGAATGAGACAAATTCATGGGGGTTTTTAATGAAATTTGGATTAAACTAAGCCATGGTTGGGCTGAACCATGGGTTTGATGCAAACCCCATGTATGTGGCAGCATCTAATAACCCCCTCCCCACCTGAGGAGTATCGGAAGAGTCATGCCTCATGGAGACACAGTTCCCTGTTTGTTACAACATTCCTGAGCAAATGTTGAATTGGTTATTGGGGTAGAGCCTCCCAATTCCTGCACTGGCTCAGTTTGGTACATTGTGGGAGATGTGGATTTTCAGCATAGCTCACTGTCACTTCCTGCTTATAGGCAGAAGCGGGAGTAGGGAGCACATTGAGCATGCAAGAGTAAGCAGATAGAATCTTCCTCTCTGAAGTGTTCCTGGCTGGACACGCAGCTGAAAAGGACAACAGAGCCTTTTGTGACCCATTAATATCTGCTTTCCAAGAAATACACTTTTTATTTATGAAAAAACTTGTGAAACTTTAATTTTGCTGAAAATCTCACAAAGGAAATATCCAGTCATCTAATCTGCCATAAAATTGCTAATCTGTGCTGGGTTAGATAGAAAATATCCAGTCAGGAAACAGAAGTGATACCATATGCTCTGTGTAATTAACCAACTGTGAATATTACAACGCGACATTCACTTTGTGTTGGTTAGTTATGGATATCATTTGGGATTCCTTGTGCTCCTGGATTGGATGCACAGCTAACTAACACAGCATAGATATTGAACGGTGCATTTGCATTTTTCAGTCTATTGGCTATGTACATAAATAAACCAATCAGAGACAAAAATTGCACGCTGTTTCATGTTAATCAACACAGTGTGAATTGTGAATATTCACAACATGCAAATGATAAGGAGATCTCAAGCTATTTTTTGAGGGGCGAGGGGAAGTCTAAATAACTTAAAATAACAAATGTGCTCAAGAATTCCTCAGTTTGTTCCTGGGCAATTTCCAAGAAGGAAACAGTAATGTAATCCAAGTATTATCTCAGAGCAATTGCTCCATGTCTGTTTAGGAACAGCAAGAACAGAACCACACTCCTCCCACCTTACCCCCACCCAACTGTAGGCTTTCCAGCCTGGAGGTCCTCTCTGTAGGTCATCAGAGAGTAATTGGTTTCCACCGACCATTCTGTTCTGAGAGTACCAACAAGGATACCACTGGATGCCAAATAAGATGGAAGTATTTGGATAGTTAAAAATGTGAAAAATATGCCATCCGAAAGAACTTTGAATGGCAAATTTTTAAACTGAATTGTATTTTTCAGGTGTTTGGACACACAAATCTCCCATAAAAACTATGGTACAAAGCAAAAAGTATTCCTAGAGTCTGAGGTACCAAAAGTTACTGGAACATTAACACCTCTCCAAACTAAGCACATCTAGTAACTCCATTTGAAATAATTCAACTTTATGCAGTCTTTTTGACTTGGTCATGCAGGGCCCTGAGCAGTTTCCCAGTCAAACCTGTGGCAAAACTCCCATGTATTTCTATGGTGCAGTATATTTCAATCTTGTCAAAATTTCAAAAAGTATTCTCACGGTTTAGGTTTACACAACTTTTGAACTCTCAGCTTTAAGCATCTAAGGTCTGATCCAATTAAATCAATAGAAATCTTTCAGATGACTTAAATAAACTTTGGATCAGCCCATAAATCCTGATTTCCCTTCTCCCCCCCAAAGTGCTTAGTGTCCACAACACAATTGATCATCAACCTATGTTTAGTACATTTAAAAATTGTTTCTAGGTTAGCAGGTCTAGAAAACAGTGACTTACTTCCACTACTTCCAACAAGAACAGGAGAAAAGCCTGTTTTTGTTTACTGGCACACAAGATGCTTAGTGTTATAAAGCACAAGGAAAAGGTTAGGGTGACTGTAAAATAAAAGTGGAAGACACAGGAATGACAAGGAAAAAAAGGAATGGAAAAAGCAAGAGAAGACAAACGAGGAGATGATGTGGGAAGAGGGGAGAAAATTAAATCAGTAGAAGTTTGAACTGCAGTTTTGAATGTCTGATTAACTTAATTTTACATTAGAATTACCCACAGGGACTTCTATGGAACTGTAAGTCAAAATGCACTCATTACTTTAAAACAAACAAACAAAACCCAGATCTGCAAAAAAATCAAAGTCTAAAACTCTACATAGAAGTATTTGTGTAACCATGGTGCATCTTCTGCCTTGCAGGCTTTTTATTGTTTTTCCCCTTGAGACTTGCTGAATTTCTCTCTTGAGTGTTCATGAAATGAGTGTCTGATTGTGAGATCTGCATTTATAGTTTTTGCTATTCCTTAGGTGTTTGACTTTAGAACTGGAATTTTTGTTTATTTCTTTGCATTTTTTAACTGACAACTTTGAGACTTTGACTGCCTTTGTTTCAATGGAAAAAATCAGTCTGGATTTATTATCTCTTGTCTATTCCTGGTCTGTTGGGAATATTTCAGTGTTGCTGGCTACACAATTAGCTAACAGATCTCTTTCTCTCTCTCTTTTCTTTTTTTCTTCAAAGATAATCAGAATGCATAAATAAACACAACTTTTCACAAACATACCAAAATAGTATTTGGAGATGATTGAGCCCATCTTCCTGACTTCAAGACATCCAAAACCAATATATATGTTTGTAAACCAGTTCCTGATGCAAATATTCTTTTATTTAAATTACTTCCTGTATACAAAGATGATTGACAGTTAATCTGTCCTAGTAGAATTTGTAAACACAACTCTACTTATAAAACTCCCATTTCCTCATGCTGACTTCAGAGCTGCTTTAGGCTTTTTAATGCTGAGAACAGACTCAGATGTAGGAGAGAAAAGCAAGCTTAGGTGAGGAGGTAGGAGTTTGCACCACAGTTATTCTGTGAAATAACCTGCATCCTACGCTTATCACAGACATTTATAGTTACTCACAAATGATAAGATATGTGGCGATGAAAAGAGAATACCCAATAAAGGAATCTCACATTTTGTATGTGAAAAGAAGATAATTTCTCCTGCAAGGTGGTACTGTAGCAGTCCTTTAATGGGTGTTACGTGTAGCAAAGGGAAAGTGATTTGCCACATGACCAATTTCAATCTAAAAACCATGTCACATTGGTTTCTGGGTACACTGAAGAATTACCCTGTCTTCAAGAGGACCATTTCCATTGGCTTGCTGAGAGAAGGGGGGAAACTTCTCAGCAACATGGGTAGAAGAAATAAAAGAAGATCAGTGAAAAGTGGTAAGGAGAAGCATCTTAAATATGGTGTGAATTCACTCTTCACCCTCTTGCCTCAATAAATCCCTGTACAACTTACTGCAGAGTTAGCAACTGACACATACGGTCAGATCCACAGCTGATGTAATTTGTAGTAGCTCTACTGATTTTTTTTTTCCGTAGAGCTACAACGAATGACAAAAGTTGAGAATCTGGCCCATCGTCTTTATTAAGATGGAGGAACAATGGTACACAAACATCTTTCCATACATGATAGTGAGATTTGGTAGACAGCTCTATGGAAACTACTTTCTTAAAAAAATGTTATGGTGACAGTAGAAGCCAGCTATAAGGGGGGTAAAGTGGGGACTTTCATAGGAAAGTCATACAGAATTTAAAAGTAAATGATGAGTTTTCTATAGATTTTTGAGTTAATAAAATAGAAGTAATAAAATATTATATCCTTATGTGGAATTCTATAGGATCGTTGGTGCCACCCGCAACAGATGAGTTTTTTAGGAATGGACTAAACATAGGTGATCCTGGCAGGACTGCACTTTCTGATTTGTGGACTTTTGGGGCCATCTTAAGCTCATATTTGACTCAGGAGAAGTCAACCAATGTCCACTGAAGCCAATGGGGAAAAAAACCCATTTATTTTAAAGTTGCTAGATTAGTCCTTTATCTTTTTCAAAACAAATTTTATTAAATCCTATTTCATTTCTATTCTCTTCACATTTCTATTCTATTTGTTTCCTTTCTTTTCTATGGCACTATACTGCTCTGACCCATATGAAATTCCTAAGATTTAAAAGGCAAGGCCGTTCCACAGATGACAGTTCTCCAGCTTTGTGTTTTTAAACCAAACCAATCCACTTGTCTCAGACACTCCTAGAGTCAATGTATATACAATGTGTTATGCCCTTGCATGTGAAATATTCGGGGAACGTTGCTAGTCAGTAATATTAACATTCGATCTCAGTCCTGTAGTGAGCTCTTGCCTCCATAGACTTCACTGTGAAAGTGTCAAGTATCAGAGGGGTAGCCATGTTAGTCTGGATCTGCAAAAGCAACAAGGAGTCCTGTGGTACTTTACAGACTAACAGATGTATTGGAGCATAAGGTATTGTGGGCAAAGACACACTTCGTCAGATGCATGCCTCCAATGAAGTGATTCTTTGCCCACCATAACTTATGCTCCAATACATCTGTTAGTCTGTAAGGTGCCACAGGACTCCTTGTCGCTACTGTGGAAGTGGACTCTTATTATTTATATATAGTTGAGTATGATTTAACATGGGTGTAGTTCTTATTTTTATAGTATTTATTAATAGCTATATTTGTTCCCTGTGGACTAAAAGGAACCTTTGAGGTGAGATAATATCAAGAAAATAGCCATATTTCTCAGCACATTTTTATTTTGCACATAGAGCACAGGTACTTTTGTAATGTCACAGCATACCATATCACAGATGTATACCAATGGCTTTAAAAGGGTTTTCAGTACTGTAATAGCCTGATCTTTCTCACAAGACAGGTTTAAAACAAACAAAAGGGAGTTTTTCTTCACTCAGTGTGCAATCAAGCTGTGGAACTCCTTGCCAGAGGATGTGGTAAGGACTAGGACTTTAACGGGGTTCAAAAAAGAGCTGCATAGATACATGGAGGTTAGATCCATCAATGGCTATTAGCCAGAATGGGTAGGAATACTGTCCCTAGTCTCTGTTTGTCTGCAAATGGGTGACAGGAGAGGGATCACGTGAGGATTTCCTGTTGTGTTCTCTCCCTCTGGGGCATCTGGCATTGGCCACTGTCGGCAGACAGTATACTAGACTAGATGGACCTTTGGTTTGACCCAGTATGGCCGTTCTTATGCTCTTATGTTCTTATGTTTAAGACTCAGGGATTTCTTTATCAGGGCTCAGAACAATTGTCTGCAACTCTGCTCCTTGAACTACAGGCAGTCCCCGGGTTATGTACAAGATAGGGACTGTAGTTTTGTTCTTAAGTTGAATCTGTGTGTAAGTCGGAACTGGCGTCAGCCGCTGCTGAAACTGATCAGTTTCAACCACGGCTGAATCTGGACGCCAGTTCTGACTTACATACAGATTCAACTTAAGAAACCCAGGCGTCCCCAAGTCAGCTGCTGCTGAAACTGATCAGCGGCTAATTCCAGGAAGCCTGGGGTAGAGCAACTCTGCCTCAGGCTTCCTGTAGTCAGCCGCTGGTCAGTTTCAGCAGCGGCTGACTTGGGGACGCCTGGGGCAGAGCAGCTGGGGTGCTGCTGGGTTGATCCAGTAGTGCGGCTCCTCAGCGCTACTGGAGCAACCCAGCAGCACCCCAGCTGCTTTGCCCCAGGCGTCCTGATTCAGCCGCTGCTGAAACTGACCAGCAGCAGCTGAATCAGGACGCCTGGGGCAGAGCAGCTGGGGTGCTGCTGGGTTGGTCCGGAGCAGCGCTGCGGGACAACCCGGCAACCCCCACCTGCTTTACCCCAGGGGTAGGCAAGAAAAGCCTGGTCTGCTGGAGGGGGAACTAGCTGCACCCCCCGCCCAGCAGACCAGGGAGACGGGGGTGGCGGGACCGCCCAAGTCCTCCATGGCTTTGCTCCGTCTCCCTGATCTGCTGACCTGGGAGACGCGGAGCAAAGCCGCAGAGCACGCGGGCAGCAGGACAGTCCAGGCGTGCCGTGGCTGTCCCGCTGCAGGCGCACTCCAATGCTTTGCTCCCCGTCTCCCTGGTCTGCAGGGAGACGGGGAGCAAAGCTTTGGAGCGCGCCTGCAGGGGGACAGCCCAAGCGTGCCCAGGCTGTCCCGCTGTGGGCGTGCTCCAAGGCTTTGCTCCCCGTCTCTCTGGTCTGCTGGTCAGGAGACGGGGAGCAAAGCCGCGGACCAGGGAGACGGGGAGCAGCTTTTCTCACCCCAGAGGATGGGGGCGGTGGACCGCGGCGCATCTGGGCGTCCCACCGCTCCCGTCCTCCGGGGCGAGAAAAGCCCCGTTCGTAACTGCGGATCCGACATAAGTCGGATCCGCGTAACTCGGGGACTGCCTGTATTGTTGGGTTCGAGTGCTTATAATGACAAATTTTTAAAAGGGAAAGCAGAAGCGGGGAAGGGAATGGAGATGTGAGCAAAGAATAACAACTCATATGGTGTGTCTAGACTACAGGGTTTTGTCGACAAAAGTGGACTTTTGTTGACAAAACTATACCCGCGTCTACACTGCCACTATGGGTACGTCTAGACTACCGGGTTTTGTTGACAGAAGTTTTGTCGACAGTATCTGTCGACAAAACTTCTGTTGACAAAGAGCGTCCAGACACATTGAATTCTGTCGACAAAGCAAGATGCTTTGTCGACAGACCCCTGTAGTCTAGACGCAACCCTACAGGCAATAACACGTTCTGTCGACAGAACTCTGTCGACAGAAGGTGTTATGCCTCGTAAAATGAGGTATACCAGCGTCAACAAAACTGCTGAGTTCTGTCGACGTTATGTCGACAGAACTCAGTGGTAGTGTAGACACTGGTATAGTTTTGTCGACAAAAGTGGACTTTTGTCGACAAAACTCAGTAGTCTAGACACACCCTATGTTCTGTTGACGTAACGTCGACAGAACTCAGCAGTTTTGTCGATGGCTGTAAACCTCATTCTATGAGGCATAACGCCTTTTGTCGACAGAGTTCTATTAACAGAAGGTGTTATTGCATCTACACTGTCCTTTGCATCTCTACTGTCATGTCAACAAAGCGGCTTGCTTTGTTGACAGAACTGGATGTAGTCTAGACACTCTTTGTCAACAGAAGCTTTGTCGACAGTCTCTGTCAACAAAACTTCTGTTGACAAAAGCCTGTAGTCTAGACATACCCTTATAGAAGTGGTAGTGATGATACAGGAGTATTGATGTCTTGCATATAGGCCAAGCTTTCACCTCAAGAGATTTAAGAGGCCATGTGTTCAATTCATTTAATTTTGGCATTGCAGTTGGGATCTAGTGCTGTGGCTGTATCTCTACTTTCATATGTGACTATAAAATAGCAACTTGTTAATCAACAGTTTTACTCAATGTGTGAAATTCATCTGCGTCTAGAAAGCCAGTACCTAATCTGTTCGACACTTAGGTTTCACTTAGACTTAACAGGGACTTAAATGGGACATACGGACTAATTTTCAAGGCATAAGTGGATTTAAGTGATCGTACACTCATGGACTTCAATGGCAAAAGTCCTACTGACTTTAGTGGCATGGGGTTGATCTGTAAAACCCACTGAAGTAACTGGACTTACAGGACTTACTGTAATTTGGACTGCAAAACTCATATTGTTGGTGTGATGCACAATGAGCAAATAAGTGAGCAACACATTTAGAGCCAGATTCTTGTCACCCTTACTTTTGCTCAGGGGTACCCTACTACTAAAACAACTCCATTGAAATCAGTGAATGAGAAAAGAGATGTACTCAATAGGAACAATATTGCAGGCTGATATCTATAGTGCAGGGTTGAACTTTCAAAGCTGGAAGTTAGAATAAACTTTTATTTTTATTTACTAACAAAAGACCTTCTATATGAAGTCACAAATAACAGCTTATAATATGTTTTGTGCACTGCATAGGCAACATATTAGGTATCACGCTTAGAGAAAACATTTATTTTTCCGATTCCCCTTCAGATTTGAAAACATGTTATAAGCTTCAAGCAAGCTGGAGGCTTTTAGTCTTTTCAGTTTTACGTGCTTGTTCCTACACAAGTGTGAATTAATTCTGTATGTGAATGGACTTAGAAACCAAGAGATTTATTAGAGAAAGTGAAGCTGTAATACTGGGTCAGTTGTTTGAAAATGAATATGTCCATTTTCCCAGGCCCCACTTTACTGTATTTAAGAACTAAAATGTAACATGAAAGAGATTTTAGATTTTATTTTAGCAGTGTTAAGAAAAAAAATATGGCTGAAGAGTTAGCAACAACAAAAGCTTTTTTGAATATTAAAAACATTGCTGAGATATTCAACTTATTTTTCTATTGTTCAGTGGAGTGTTGCTTGCCTTCCTACTGAGCACATCGTGTTCAATCCGTAATGCAAATAGATTCAGTTCCAATTCATTTCATCCCCATGTTTTACTTATTTGTATCCCACAGAGCCATTCTTTTGATGCCAGATCTGTTCACTTTATTTCTTTTTTTTATTTTTCCATTTATTCATTTCCCCACTGCAGAGCTGAACTAGACAGTTTATCCGTCAATAAGATACATTTGAATACATGGATATTTATCTAGAATGATAATGGTCAGCTGCTATTCAAACTGGTGAGATGAATACCTTACACTGATTTATAGATAACTGTTCTTACCCTTTTAACATGGCTACCCAGGTCAGATATGATTTTGCAACTTAAAACCCTTCCATTAAAAAACCCTCTCAAGTAGCTAAATAAAAATAGATCCACATATCATATATATTTTTTACATAAAGGGGTGTACTATTCGGCTTGCTTTGCCTCTGAATTTTAGCTAAGGTGAGTATCATTATATTGGGTGAAAATTAATATTATCAAACTCCTTGACTGGAATGTCGATGAGTGAACTCCACCCCCAAAATTATATACTCAAATGGACACTAAGAAAATCTGAATCCTTCCCACCATCAGTCAGAATTTAGAGAACAAACAAGGCTGTGCTCTCCCTGTCTATTCCAGTTGGTGTGTGACTTGCGGGGTTGGTTGGTTTGTTTGATGGTGGTGACATTTTTCTGATGCTGATTATATCTGAAGAAGGGTTTCTTTCAGTTGGGCCATTCTAAATGTTTCTCCAGTTGTCTAACTGCCAGTGTGCATGTTATGGACTGGCTTCTTTCTAAACACATTCCAATATTTCTGTCTTCTCTTTTTAAATAACTTTAGACATAAGGGGTGATTGAACTCCATGAAAAATAATTCTTCCTTGTAATAAACTGATTTGGTTTAATGCTTAGGTCTAAGGCACCTCATTTCTCAGGCTTTAGACCTTTGTCTAGACTGTTGGTTGATTTCCAGTTTTCGTATCTGTCTTCTAATATAGAAATAAACTTAAAGTCAAAGATTCTGAGTTGGTAAGTAGGTTTCAGATTTTTTGATGACCAAACCTTGTTTAAGCTGGTGAGTGCAAATGCTTCCTTGCCAGTTTATGGCATTTCCTTCTGGATATACCTCTTTTGGATTCCATGTTACTGCCAAAGTTTGTAAAATGGCTCATCAGATTTGCTTTTTGGATAAACATTAACCCCGCCACACACTTTTCTGTTTCTAGACAGCTTTGTGGTTTCTAGTCGCATGTTGGTTGAGCTGATACTTTTAAATTATGCCATCAGCAAAATCGAGGTTTTCTGTTGTGTGCTAAGCACACGGTTGTTTCTTAATTTGCTGCAGCAAAAAAGATCTTGTGTGGAACAGTTATTCTTGCTTGGGGGAGGTGGAGAGTTGCTGCAGGTGTGGAAACCTTCATATGCCTGCCCCTATGCAGGAGGGCAGGGCAGAGCAGCACAGGGCTTTAGAACAACACACAGAACTGCAGGGGTGCGGTTTCTGTGGTGCTGGAGCTGCGTAATAGATGAATGAAGTATTTGAACAGCTAATACAAGCTCTCCTTGCACACTAAGGGAAGGTGCGCCACTGCTCCGGAAGACTCATTGGCTTGCATGGTGCTGCAGAAGCACAATCAGTGTTGAGATACCTAGGTTATACAGGGAACTGGGAGTAACGGAGACATCTCTTCAACTAGTGAAGCAAATTCTCTCCTTCTGTTGTGTGCAATGATGGCGCCATCATGCTTTCTCCTCATTTATTCCCAGAGATGTTATTGTGATATTTCTCATTTATTTTGGGGCATAAATGGGATACAGACCCATCCCTGAGGAGAGTGAGGCCTAAAATAACCCCTCCAATCCATCCCAGGCTCCGTTTCTTCCCACTCCTGCTCCACTACCACCCCACTCTCCCCAACTCCTTTTCCCAAGTGATGAGGCCCAGGGGATTGGCAGGGTGAATGGCACTGGCAGCAGGAACTGCCTCCCATTCATTTACTCACCAGCGGCGGGAAACAGAGAAACCTGGCCCCAGCCTGCTCTGCTCTGCCAGCTACTGCTGTGTCTTTCTTATTCCCACCAGCGGTGAGTGCAGGGAGCAATTCAAACCCTTCCCAAAGATCCCTCCCCTGAGCAGTGTAGCCAGGAGCCAAGAGTGCAGAGCAAGTGGGGGACTGGGTTGCTTCACTTCCTGCTGCTGCCGGTGAGGACAGAGTGGGCCATACCCCTGGTGTGGGCACCATGCCCTCTACTAGTTTCCTGGGCTATGCTGGGCCCCCAAAGCATGGGGCTTAGGGGAGTTGCCCCGAACCATCCAATGAACAGGATGGCTCTGACCTGGTAAATGCTTTCTGAAAAAAAGATCCCCTTCTCAGTTCTCCCAATCTGCCAAGAAAATGTTAGGCTTTTGAGTGTAGTCATCACTATCATGACCCTTACCATATTGTCCTAAATAAAATGCTTGTCAACCACAAAGTTATTATCCTCGTGGGAATCCCTGGCAAAGGGGATGAAAGATAAAACTGTGATTGAAGAAAACAGGAAATAAAAAAAAAAGACCGATACAATAAAAGACTACAGCAATTTTATTGAAAGATTTGGGATATCTTTATGTGATATGACGAAAATATTTTCTTGCTGAAGGACATTTCCTAGAACTGAGCTAAGATCTGAAATGAGAAATTAAATTGCTTTATGTTAGCTTTGATTATTATCAAGTTGGAGACAGTTGCTAAGATTTTGAAATAACCTCTTCCCATATAATCCTCTTCTCCTTTCACTCACTCAGGCAATTTGTTTTTCTTTCTCATGATTCTTGCTTTGTTAAAGCGTTTCTGCCAGGAAAAATGGTGAGAAATGTGACTGAATTAGCAAGGGTCCTAGTTAGAAGGTTGCATCATGGACTTCAGTGGGCTTGGAAAGCTTATTCTTCTCATAATGTAGACATTTAAGTATCCCTTTGAAAATTCCAGCAACACTTTTCATTTGTGTAATATGGTGTGCGTTATAATATGCAGAAATCTCTCCCCTTCCCCCTTTCAGAAGCACTGGCTCAGGAATTCAGCAGTACAGTAAACAAAGCACATTATAGGGATGTCATCTATGATTTCCTATCAAAGTCATCATGTGGACTTGGACGAAATAGCCCAATGTCACTCTAAGGCTACGTCTACACTACGAGTTTTCTCGGCAAAAAATATGCTAATGAGGACTTATTTGGATGAGTCGCTATCTCATTTGCATATTTTCTGCCAATCTGTTTTTGCACTGGGGTTTTTGCACAAAAACAAGCAGTGTGGACATTTTGTTTTTGTGCAAAAAACCCTTTTTCTGCAAGATCCTTCTGCCCCCAAAAAGGAGGTTTAGCGATCTTGCACAAAAAGAAAATGTCCACACTGCTTGTTTTTGCACAAAATCCCCAGTGCAAAAATGGATCAGCAGAAAATATGCAAATGAGATTGTGACTCATGCAAATGAGTCCCTCATTAGCCTATTTTTTGCTGAGAAAACTCGTAGTGTAGGCATAGCCTAAATGTCTGTCTCTGATTCCCCCCAAAATCATGCAGACTTCAGTGTCTTCAATGGGATAGTTCGGAGTATATAAAGTTAAGTATGTGCCTTTGTGGGACTGTGTCCTGCGACAGATGATGGCAAGGATTTAGGAGGCAAATATGTTGTGCTTAAAAGAAGCACCCAGGATCTTTTTCAGCGGGATAAGGCAACATGCCACATTTATTTAACTTACATAGATCAATCAGTACTTTATCATATGCATATGATACGTTACACTCATGCACTCACACACACAAAAGCACACTCCATCTTGTTGTTACTTAGAGTTGCTCCCCCTAATTGCATTGGCCAGGTGAGTTAGAAGGGGGAGGGGTGGAGCTGGGCTTCTGCTGATCCAGATCGATGCTCCGATGTTGACAAGACAAAAACCCAGGGTCCCTCTGCAAGATACCTCCTATTTATCCCTCTCATGAAGCCAGTTAGTCATCATCTCGCCATTTTTCCTGCTTTAAAGAGTGTTCTTTCAAGGGCAGGCATTTGCTGCTGGACTCCCAAGGCATCTGTACGTCCAGTCTTCTTTTCAATGTACTCACTTCACAGGTATTGTCCTGGATCTGGCTCCCAGCCCCTCTCCATCCTTGCAACTGCTGCTGGAGTTGCTCACCTCTCAAGGCTTCTCCATTCACACCTCATTCATTTCAACAGGACAATCAATGAAAGAGGAGAGATCTATTCTACTCCTAGAATAAGACATTTTCTTATTCCTAAGGCCTATAACATAAAGGGGCTTAATACAAAGTTTCTATGGTCTATAAGAAGCAAAGATCTATACAAGATCTACCTATATAAAGAGTTATAAAGTTTCTCTTAATACAAAGTTATATGAGAATGATACATGATTATATGGAAATGTTGCAGAGATTTATCCACAAATATGGGTTATGCTTTCTAGGATCTTAGTCTGAACTGGAGTTGGATTTTCTTTTCAACAGTTACTCTAATTTAATAATGACTCTTTGTGTCTGACCATGCTTATCTTCCCTATTTTTTTCTTTCTATGAACATTTGAACCATTGAGTTTTACTTGCATATAAATTTTAGGCTCACAAGTCTGAGTAGTCACCCCAGAAGAGGAATATTATATATGGAATGTGCCGGAGTCTCTAAAACCACTCACTAGTGGATTCTAGTACATACATAGGCAATGCAATGAGCCAGTCAGCCAGCCAATAATCTAACCAACTAGGACCCTGCATACACACAAGCAATTGCCTCATAGGTCGTTGATAAGAGAAAATTAAATATAAACACTATTCCTACCTAAGCAACATTTCAGTTGCCGACATTTTCTAGACATGATGTCTTCAATAAGCCAGGGACTTATCAGTTGGAAGCAAACGGAGGAGAAGAAATACCCAGCTATACTGGGTATGAACCATCAATATGATGCACCAGTGAAAAAGGTTAATGCAGTCCTAGATGAGGTGTTTTTCATGTTTAACAAAGATTAATTCAGACTGGAACAGCTGCAGAAAAGCACTGATAGGATGAACCGAGGAATGGAAAACCTACCTTATGTGAGGATACTCAGGAAGCTTGACTTGTTTGGCTTAAACAAAAGAAGACTGAGGAGAGAAATGATTATAAGAGCGATAAATGCCAGGGAGAGAGAGGAGCTATTCCATTTAATTATCAATGTGGACATAAGAACAAATGGATATCAACTGGCCTTCAATAAGTTTAGGCAAAGGTCTCTAAGCATCAGAAAAGTGAAATTCTGGAAAACCCTTCCAAGAGGAGCAGTGGGGACAAAAAAATCAAGAACTGACAATGTCTGAGCTTGGTATGATGGGAATGCTTACAGTGGTATGTGACGCATTGGCAACTGCCAGTAACAAAACACCCCAGTGGCTGGAAATGGGATATTAGAGGGGAGATTACTGAGAGAATTCTTTACCAGGTTTCTGTCTGGTGAGTCTTGCCCACATGCTCAGTCTAGCCATCCATCATATTGGATGCAGATGAGGAAATTAATAAATTACAGAAGGATCTGGTTAAGTGGATGACTGACTGGCAAATGTGACTGAATGGTAAATGTAGAATCAACATTTCTGGCAGATTGTCAAAAAACTGTTTACATCCTTTCATACATATCTTTCTTAAGTTCTTCCTGTGATATTTGGCCCCATTTTATTTTAAGATAGGACAAAATTAATAGTGGGTGAAAATTCATTATCTATTCCAGAGTAATAGAAGGGACAATAAATCTAACTTAACAAAAATAGACTTCAAGTTGCTATCTTTATATTTAGTGTTGCCTTATTCCTCCCATTAAAATAATTAAATATCCTCGACCGGATCTTCAGCTGGTGTACATTTGGTGTGGCTCTGCTGAAGCCAGTGAAGCTGCACCCATTTACATAATGAGAATCTGCTCCAATAACTGTTACAGCTAAATTGTAATGCAGGCATCTTATATGGTCCTTCCTGTGTCCCCTCTGTCACTATTGTCGCAATGGAAAAATAGATCTAGCCTTACAAATGTAAATTTTACCATGCCAGGAGAATGAGACTGACTCATTCTCATCTGAGAAGTATTACAATCAAATATTTCTGCCAACAGTGACATTAACAAGCATTATTTTGATGATTATTTCTTTGCTTTCAATTAAGGAAATAAGTTGTTTTTGTTTTAGGCCACCAACTCTAGATTTCCCTTATTTAGTATTCATCTTTGGCATAAAAATGCTATCTGGTTTAGTCCCTTGGCATCACAAAATCCCTTGGATTTCATTATTTATGTTTTATCTACGGGTTACACTGCACTCATTTTTAAAAAGTAAATGACACACTTTGGAAATCCATTATTGCCTTTATTCACTACTCAGGATGAAAAAAGATGTATTTATAGTATGAATTTTTAGATGAATAATCACTACTGCTAAAATTCATGAAAGTTTTAGATTCAAAACATTTCTACAACAACCCAGAGGACATCCAAACTCTCAAAAAAATGAAAAACGCCACCCAAATTAATGCAAACTGAACAGTGAGCTTTTATTCATGAAAACATTTATGAATATACATTTTTCCTATGAACTGACTAGCTCTACTAATGCACATCAGAAAACTGAGCAACTGTGGCAATGAAACAGCATTCTGTACAATCACAGAATCCTAGGGCTGGAAGAGACCTCAGAAGGTCATCGAGTCCAGCTCCCTGGCCAAACCAGGACCAACCCTAATTAAATCAACCCAGCCAGGGCTATGTCAAGCTAGGATTTAAAAACCTCTAGGGATGGAGGTTCCACCACCTCCCTGGGAACCCATTCCAGTATTTCATCACCCTCTCAGTGAAATAGTTTTTCCTAATATCCAACCTAGTCCTCTCCCACTGTAACTTAAGATCATTGCTCCTTGTGCTGCCATCTGTCACCACTGAGTACAGCCTCTCTCTGTCTTCTCTGGAACCTCCCTTCAGGAAGTTGAAGGCTGCTATCAAATCTCCCCTCATTCTTCTCTTCTGCAAACTAAACAAGCCCAAATCCGTCAGACTCTCCGCATAGGTCATGTGCTCCAGCCTCCTATTCATTTTGGTGGACTCTCTCCAATGCATCCACATTCTTTCAGTACCGGGGGGCCTAGAACTGGACACAATACTCCAGGTTTGGCCTCACCAGTGCTGAATAAAGGGGAATAATCACTTCTCTAGATCTGCTAGCAATGCTCCTCCTAATGCACCCTAATATGCCATTAGCCTTCTTGGCTACAAAGGCACATTGTTGACTCATATAGAGCTTCTCATCCACTGTAATCCCCCAGTCCTTTTCTGCTGAACTGTTGCTTAGCCAGTCAGTCCACAGCCTGTATCAATGCTTGGGATTCTTCCATCCCAAGTGCAGGACTCTGCACTTGTCCTTGTTGAACCTCATCAGATTTCTTTTGACCCGTTCGTCCAATTTGTCTAAGTCACTCTGGTCCCTGTTCCTACTCTCCATCGTATCTATCTCTCCCACTAGCTTAGTGTCATCCACAAATTGCTGAGGGTGCAGCAAAATGTTTAAGGCTCATGGGAAGAGCTAAATATATGGGCTCAAGCAGCTCTGGTATAGGGTTAGAAAATGGTACAGGGCATCTAAACATGGACAAATCTGGTTCAGAGTAATCCAAAGAAAACATCTGAAAAGTGACCTACCTGATACCTTTCTGCTTTGGACAATGCAACCCTGGCTGGAGATTCCACACTAGGTTCTGCTCTCAGGCACAATACGGAATCACTGTTAACCTATGTCACTCTTGATGTCAACCAATGTAGTTCCAGCAGCATTTGGCTCAAAATGTTCTAGTTATCATATGTAAGTTTATTCAAGCTGCTCCACAACGGGCGACATTTGCAGAAGTGCTAGGTTCTGGCGATTTGCCATTCCATACGCAGGGCAACACTTTCTCACCCAGGGTGAATACCCACAATTAAATTAATTAACATTGTAAGGTCTTTGCGGCAGGGACAACATATGTTTGTATAGATACTAGTGTAATGGGTGTCTGATCATAGTTACTGACACTCAGCCTGAATGACATTGAAACTGTATGTCCTTATTTGTATATATTTTTGGAAAATCTTTTGGGCCTCCATTTTAATTCATAAATAACTTCTATCCCCATCTGAAAGGACAAATGTTGAATTACAGCCAATGAGCCAGATTCTCAGCTAGTGGGTATTGATGGCGCTCCAATCATTTAAAGGAGTTTATACCAATTTAGACTAGTTGAGAATCTGGCACAAAGTCTGCTGGATTATTGAAATAGGTATTCTGGGAAGCTTAGGTGCTCAGTTCTGCATATATCATGTTGTTTTGATAAAATAGCTGAACCTACAATCAGGTCTGTAATCAAACCATAAGATTCTGTATCTTTCTCATTGCCTCCCTATGGTGAAAACGTAGGGAAAAAACTGCGGATGTGAAATGAATGCAGATTTCCCCACCCCTTCTCAACAAGACTAGAATTCATAACGAAACAACTTCAAAAAAAAAGTTTCCTTAAAAAATACTGGAGCTTTTTATTATTGTAAGATTTTCCTTCCCTATTTTGCATGTATAATTAAAATTCTTTATCTCAAAAGCTTGAAGCTTTGCAGGGTGGGAGGGAATTCTTAGCTTTGAGATGACCAGGATGCATTCAAATGCTTTTAGGCCACACTCTTTCTACCGTCATCCTTCAAGGAAGATAATGAGCATTTTTACTTTTCAGTAGTATTTAACTTGTCAGCCTACCATCATTACAACAGCTTTTAGGAGATCAATAGGAGCAAATTAATCTAACTGGTACAGTATAAGAAGGTTCAAAGCATTTCTTGTCTGCAGAGGCGTCTTAAAATTTATTCTTTTGATGTAATCACAATTTAGGCCACTGGCTTGAAGAAATTGATAAGAGAAAACACAGAATTATTCTACCAGTGGTTTGCACTAAATATTTATAATGCATACATCAAAAATATATTCTCTAGCCGATGTTTCATAAAATATTTTCCAAACAATGGTACTCCACATCTGTGGTTTAGCAAAAGGGAAAACAAAGAAACCCTGGGTGGATTTTTAGCCATTACTGGATTTCAGTCCCCCTTGCTGATTATAAAATAAATGCTATATACAAATTAAAATAAGAACCAAACTGTCTTTGGTTCTTATTAGTAATAAGATCTGATGGACTATATTGGGAGGTAGTCACTTATAGTAGCAAACTGTTATTGACATAAATAGTCTCACTGGTTTCAATGGGTTATCAGTGTGACACATCTTATCAGTGTGACAGTCTGGCCCTGTATTTAATTGTCCGATTAATAGATTATTGGTCAGATGATAACACTTTTGCTCAAATTTAATTTAGTTTATGACATTTATGGTATAACACATGTTGCTAAAAGTATGCTCCTAAATTCTGACTTTGAGAAATGTTGGCTGCCCAGCATTTTGAAAATCACACCACATATTTTAGCCTTCCATGTGGCTTGAGGAATCTCACTTCAGGTGCCCACTTGGAAAAAACAACAACAAAAAACAACCAAAATTTGGCAGTGGTGTTATAAGGCCTTTATAGAATCTATCATTGAAACTAAGTTTGGTTATGGGTGAGAGCACATACCATAGCTCAGCATGATCAGTGAGGATGGCCTTTTCACTTCCCTCATCCTGAATCAACTTTTAACTGGCCCAATGTCATATAGAACAGATTAGAAGCTGTCCCAAATTAACTGGCTGCCTATATCTCAAAGTTAGCTGGGAATAAGAAGCTGCTTTTGCTCCAGACCTACTCATTATACAGATAATGAAGGGGAATAGCAGTTGCTCTGCCAGGAGATAACCTCTGTGGCTGTCGGTGATCGTTATGGGCTGGAATGTGCTGGAGGTATGGTCTTGGTGCTATGATCTAAGGGGGCTGCACCACAACAGTGGATCTGGCTCTTTAATTACCTATAGATAACATTAAGAGAGAAAACTCAATCTTTTCTGTAATTGTTCTCTAGGGATTAAATGTTCTGTTAGGGAACGTTGTGATCCTCCTGTCTCAGCATAAAATAAAAAGCAGCTTAAATTTGTATGAATATTCTGAGTCTTGCACACAATCACAGATTCCTTGCTTACAAATTGTGATGGAAATTGAAATGGGAAAAGTCACGTTGCATGGATATTTTGTCCTTGGATTAATACCAATTTTTCACCATTCCACATTTTTGCTTAGAGTGCACTATTCCCCTACCCCTTTTATTTGTGTGTGTGCGTATCTGTGTGGCCAGGTCTCTCTCTTTCTGAATACAGACTTCTTTCGTGAGCTAGAGATGAGTTAGTTCGCTAAATGGTTGGGTTAGTGTTTCAGCACTAGTAAAAATTCCTTGCTTTGTAGGCTGTTAATTGGAGGTATCAGCAAGATTTTCTTTGAACAAATAATTGTGAGCTGTTTCAGTTGTGCTAATTGAAATAATCTGCCTTCTAACTCTGCTTCCTGCAGTTCTAATAGATAAGCCAGAATGCCATATTTCCTTGTCACATGTCTAATTGAACTGTCTTATCTGCTGCATATTTCCATTTCAATGTAATTGGGACCTTGCTCATTTAAAACAAAACCAAATAAACAAGCTATGGTTGGGTAAGTGCAAATATGCAATTTAATTATGCATTGAAGAATGTCCCAACTTTGCTGGAGATTTGCAAAGTATGAAGTCTGAAGAGCTTGTGAAATGACTGAAAACAAACCAGAATATGAAAGATACACATGGACAATGGAGCAGCATGAGTATAAGATTATGTTCACTCAGCCAGACCTCATATATACCAAAAAAAATACAACATTGCAAGAAAATTTCAAAAATAGATGACTAGTTCTTATGGATGTGGTGATGACACAGTTGTAAATGTAGTCCAAGGGCAAAGTATGTTATCTCCACTGTGCATAGAGCAAGAAACAACAGCACTAGGAGATGAGAAATACCCCATTATTCTCAGTGGATGTTGACTCTGAACCCTGTAAATACCAAAGTTAATGTCAACATTAATTTAATTATTTCACTAGTGATTATTTTAGCAAAATATCAAGTTAATGCCTTACCCCGTAATCCCCAAACCCACCTCCTCAGGTGCCAAAACTTAGCTTAAATTTAGCAAGGCGACAAAGCCTCTTGCTTCAATGTTCGATATAGATTAATATGGCTTTGACAAATGTTAATGCATGTTTATAATAAAAAACATGAATGTATCTACTGGATATGTCCATTTTTATACTGAATTATTTTAATATGTATCTGAAGCCACAGAATTTCCACCAGAATGCTTATAGATAGATGGACTTAATTTCACAATATAGATCCAGCTTGTTGATGAATAGACAGGACCTTGGACAAATTGGCTCAAAATGAAATGACTAACTTTTCTCTTACACAAGGAACTTAAAAGAAGAGAGGGCCTTTTACCGTTTATTCTCGACTTTGATAGTGGATAGAAATGTGAGAGCCCATAGTGTTGCAATTCTGTGTTTGGAATGTGTTGTAACAAATTACACAATGGAACTCAAAAATTCACATATTAATATGTTTTAAGTGTAAAAGTACCATCTCTTAATTCTAATTTTCTACATATAACATTGGTCCTTTTATTTAAAACAGTAAAAATATTGCCTTGGATATTTATACATTAGCATCAAGGGTCACCAGTCAGGAATGGGATCAAGATTATTGTGCAAGGTGTTGTACAAATATGAATGAAGACAAGATTCCTGTTCTGAATAACTTACACTCTCATATGGAAAATCAGGTGTTCTGTCCTCAGCATATGACAATCCCATTTTGTACTTGTTTGCACTTTTACCCACTTCTACAAACTTAACAATTATAAGCACTTGTTCATGTTTGTTCTCCCCTGTACTTCCTTGGCCGAAACAAAGAATTAGAAGCATTTACAAAAAGATTACAGTTCTGTTTTTTCTTGATTTTATAATTGATATGTTCTGAATGGCAGAGCTCCAGATATTCCTCCATGACAGCCCTGAGCAATGCAATCTAATTTTAATATAATAGCAATTTTTTTGTGTGAGTCAAAGGAAGCAGTGTTTCCAATAAATAGGCAGTACTTCATATTTCTGATACCACCATAAAAACACTTAAATGGGAACAGTAAACTATAAATATCTAGGTAGTAGATTAAATTTACTATTTCGATGATATGAACAATTCATTTGATAATCAGCAGTCAGTGACTCAAAACACAGGAATTACCAGTAATCAAACTCCTCTGAAACTATGGATATTTACTAACTACAGCAACCAACCATATTAATACTTGATTTTGTCCCACTCTCCAATACCTCCAATAAAACCCATTCTTGCCCTGTATCTTATCCAAAGCTTATTTAAACCATAGAAACATAAGGACTGGAAGGGACGTCCTGGGTTATCAAATCCAATGCCTTGCTGTTGCAGGCAACATTGTCATATGCTTATCAAGCTCTGTCTTGAAACTCGCTAGGTTATTTCCCCCACTACTCCTCCTGGTAGGCTGCTTAAGAATCTCACTTCTCCAATGGTTAAAAAACCTTCAGACACAGAAATCAGTCCACGTGCTTCAACTGGCTTTGGATCTGATTCTCAAAATTCTACCAAAGCCTGAAATTAATCTTGTCACAACCAGGGTACATCTACAAAGTAGCATGTACCTCAAAATAAGCTACACAATTTCAGCTATGCAAATTACTTATTTTGAAATAAATTGCTATTCCGCTGATTTCCGTAATCCTCGTACAATGAGGTTTACAGGAAGTCGGAGAAAAAGCCTGTTATTTTGAATGTATTTCGAAATAATGGCCTTCTTGTGTAGCCAGCGGATAACGTTATTTCGGAATAACAGATTTTGTTCCAAAATAACCCTGCTGTTTAGATGTACCCCCACAGAATACAAATCAACACATTTCAAAATGATGTGATTTTTGAATGCAGAGAACTTGTATGTGGTATCATTATCTTCTCTTCTTTAGTGTCACTTATCATTGCTTTTCATTTGTTTACCCCATTATTTGAAATATATGTTCTTATTTTCCTTCTAGAACTAGCCTTGGGTCTGTGGGGAGTTCTTGGGTTACAATTTCAGCACTGACACTAAGACAAGCAATGGCCACAGGCAAATCAGTAAACTTCTCTGCTGTGGCATCCCTGCCTATAAATTATAATACCCGCTAATCTCATAGGGTTGTGGTGAAGATTAATTAATCACTGTTTCTAAAAGATTTTGAAGATAATGAACCACTGCAACTGCTTTGCTTTACCATGAAAAGAGCACTTATAAAGCTGATGCTTATGTAAGCACTATTAGTGCTTATGTATGTAGCTCTCTTATGAAAGAGTGGCATTTTTCAGGGTACTGAAGACAAATGGTTACATTTACAAAAAAGGTGCAACAGATTTAAGAAAGAAGATTTATTTCCCAATAAAAGTGAAAAGGACTATGATTCCAGAGGCATGTAGGAACTTTTGGAGATCTTACATATACGCTTACACTCTGGAAAAAGAAGGAATTGATCACCTTCAGTGAATTTGATTAGCCTTGATGGTTATCCGATTTCACTTTTCCACTACAAGCTACCTGGGCATTTCAGTTTTCACAATATGTATGTGTGCTCCATATAAGTGAAAACTGTTCAGTCTCAGTCAGTTATCATATTTATTTGCATCAAAGGTAAATTTCAGTCTCAAATCCAAACAGAAAACTTAAAGCTCCTTAATAAACAATTGACACCACTAGCAGAAACAAAGAGACAAAATCCTTTTCATCTGATTCATTAAAACATAAAATAATTGGCCGTTGCACTTCAAATATTTCACAAGGGAATATTGCTGCTCTATTAGCAAATGCCTAACTTCCATGTTAGCCAGTATGTAAAGTGGTTTTCTTCTAGGGAAAAAAAAAAAGCTTGGTGAACAATGTCACTAAAGAAGATTCTGTGAAATGCCATGTAAAATCTCAATTTGTTGTTTGTGAATAAGTCATTTTATTTTTTAGCCCTTCTCTGCATTCAGGTTCATTCAAGAACCAATTCTGATTTCTACAAAGCGCTGGATATTCACATGTACTTACCAAACTGTTTTGTATTTCATCTCAGCCACTTCTTTGCAGCTATTTAAGGGTGTGTCTACACAGCATGGTTTAACTCAGAATAAGTTATGCAAACTGAGCTACATCAATTGCATAGCTTATTTCAAAATAGCTTATTTCAAAATTGGGAGCAAATACATAGCACGTATTTCAAAACAGAGCATTCTTCCTCCGACTTCCCTTACTCCTCCTACAATGAGGATTACAGGAGTTGGAATAAGAAGTCCTCCAGCTTGACAGTATTTCGACACTATTTCAAAAGAACTGCCTGCTGTGTAGACATGGACTAAGTTATTTCGAAATAACGCTAGTTATCATATATATAGTAGCCGAGTGTCTGTGCGTCTGTAACACTGACACTCACGCTGACGTACACGGCTACACCTCCTGGTCAGTGCCCCACCCTCCTTCCCTTCCCTCCCTGGTGGTTTGGCCAAGCTGCGCTGCTCAGCTGTGTCCCGGCAAGGGAGCAAGTGGCGGCAAGCACCCCTTTGGGGTCCGCGCTCCCCAAGCGTCGGGAGCACGGACCCCAAAGAGCCGCTTGCCACCCTGGCTCACTGAGTGGCACTCCCGCCAGGAGCCAGCTGAGCAGCGCCAGCACTGAGCTGCTCAGCTGGGTCCTGGTGGGGGAGCAAGTGGAGGCAAGCATGGGGAGCGCGGATCCCAAAGGGCTGCTTGCCACCGCTTGCTCTCCTGCTGGGCCTGACGGGAGTGTCGCTCAGCTGGGAGCAGCACAGCATGCCACAGAGGGGGACGTAGGAGAAGAGGGAGGGAGCAGAAGGGGGACGGTGACATAGACAGCCCCACCTCCTGGTTGTGAACGTCACAGCCCGGCCCCTCCTCCCCCGTGGTGGCCTGGCTCAGCACGCAACACTCAGCCGAGCCACCACGGAGGGAGGGGAAGGGGGCAGGGCAGTGACGTACACAGCCAGGGGGCCGTGCCCCTTCACCTCCCACTGTGACACTCAGCTGAGTGCTGCACCCCTCAGCCGGGCCACCGGGGAAGCCAGCAGCTCAAGGGGCTGTTTGGGTTCCCCCGGGGTGAAAGGGGAAGGGAGGGTGGTGATGTACACATCCCCGGCCCCAGCCGTGTATGTCACCGCCCCCCTTCCTTCGCGGCAGCCCAGCTGAGCAGGTAGCACTCAGCCAAGCACCATGGCAGGTGGGAAGGGAGCGGAGAAGAAGAGAAAGGGAGAGTGAGATGCAGGAGGGGGAGAAGAGAAAGAAAGAGATGGAGAGAGAGGCAGGAGGCGGAGGAGAGCTGAGAGAGAGGGGGGAGGCAGTAGGAAGAGAGAGAGACAGAGCGAGAGAGCTCAAGAGAGAAGACCTGAAAATCCCGTTTTATGACGGGCTAATTGGCTAGTTTTGAAATAATGTTGCTGTGTAGACATACTCTAAGAGTGTACAGCAATACTATGCAACATTGTAGGACAGGTAGCAAAAGAAGTGATCACAAATTCATAGGTGCTTATTTTTATGTCATCTCTTGGAGCAGCTCCATGTCCTTTAACATAATTCCTGAAGATCACCTTCTGATAAACAAATGCTACTTCCTTAGCATGTATGTGCTTATTACAAATGTACCTTCTAAGGGTATATCTACATGGCAATGTCAGTCGATGCTTGAGCCCCGTTTGAGCCTAACCCCCTTTGCATCTATACTGGAATTGCACTACCAGAGCTCAGACTCTAGAGGGGCTATGCTTGATTTAAACTGCAACCCAGAAATATTCTGAGGTGCAATTGCATCTCTGAATGACTCGGGTCCCGGGAGTCACCAAAAGTATCCCACATTTCCATTGGACAACTTCCCCAGTCTTCTCTCTCCCAGCAATCTGAAATCCACTCTCCTGAACAGAGAAGCCACTCCCACCTTTGACAAAGGTCAGTATTAAATCTTTCTCTTCTGATCGCTGATCTGCAAGCCGGCTACCAGAGAGCCTCCTGGGTTTGCAGAGGAGAATGAACCCATCCAGTTCAGGTCCAGGAGAGCTGCTTTCCACTTATGGGAGCACAGACTGATTTGGATGTAACCCTGGTGGGAGATCAGTAAAACTTTAAACTTCAACAAAAGCACCAGGAATGACCACACGTACCAGCCGAGTGTTAAAAAGCTGACAGCTCTACAGATTTTTCATACTGGTGAACAGTGCAAGGAATGTATTAAGAGGCTAAAGAGAGAGTATAAGGAGACCAGGGATGAGAATGATTTCCTCAGGCAAATTGCCAATGGCATGTCCATTTCATCATGGTTTCGACCAGATTCTGAGTACTGCACCAAGCACAGAGCCGACCATGCTAAATAAGGACATGGTCAACCTGGATGGTTCCCTGCCAGACCATGAATCATGCATGGGGACTAGTGAGAACCGATAGCAGGCTCTCTGACAGCCACAGGAAGTGAATCTCTTAATAAAACCAGTCCCAGAGCAGGCTGTGGATTAGGATCCACAGGAAATTCTCTGTCCCTACTCAGAAGAGCTATTCAATTCCCTCCCGGACCCAATGGTCTGCAGAGCCTTCAGAGAACCCAGTGGGGACAGAAACCACCCTGGAGCCCAGGAGGTGTATGGCTCAAATGAAAAGTCAGGAATGGATGAGATTTCTGCTGTAAGAAACATGGCAAAAATGGTAATCCCCAGCTACCAATGTTTGGCCAGTAATGGCAAATTGTAACACAAAGCCTAGGCCTTCCCCCCTGCTCCTCACCTCATGAAGTTCAAAATGGTGACTTGGAATTTCAAACATTCATAAACAGCTGGAAATGTTATTTCGCTGTTAGGTCACATGGTCATTCTTGTTTTCTTGCCAGTAATTGGAAGTATGCCTCTGTAATCGCTCCTCCTGGGCCTATATAGCTGCCTGTAAACTGAATTCTGTGTGTGCGTGTGGGTTTGGGAAACATTAGCTAATCTCAAAATCCAGTCCACTTCAATTAAGTTCTTTTTAATGAGAGGAAATCTATGCAGTCTGTGGGCCACACGATCATTTCTCCAAGGTACGAACGTGGCGTCCATTTTTTTCCTAGAATTGTGCGGGGTGCAGTGAGTGTGGGAGCAGATATGGGGGTTGTAAACAAGCAGATTTCAGTGCGTTTGAATGCAGCCTTAGCAGGCTATGCCATGTGTGAGCTAACACAGCATCACATTAATTCTCACATGGATTCTGACTGAATCCTGGCTGCTGAGAGTTGCCAGCTTTTCCTGAAGCAGGAACTCCAGTTGGTCAGTTACACTGTGGAGAATGGAGTATTTTCCATCCCACTGCAGAGGAAACTCCATTCCCCTTCCTCTTCTGTCAAGTGAGGAGGAAACCATTGAAAGCAAGAAAAGAAGAATATTGGGCCCAAACACATGGGGGAGGGGCCTATGATTTTGTAACGGTAGGAGGCCTGCCCAAATCTGAGTTTAAGACATGTTTACAAATAAAGCATGCTATGACTGTCACTGTATCACATCAGATAATCATGATTTGAGATGAGAAAGCTAAAAACATGTTCAGAAGCAATTAAGCATTAGTAAGCAAACAGGTGCAGCATTAGCACGGTACAGCAATTAATATTTCAATGAATTCCATCAGTATAGCCACTTTGGGGCTTCACACACCCCCCCCAACCAAATTCATCATGTAATTCAGACTTACATTGGGAGGCATTCAAGTCCCTCCTCCCAAGCACTGCCCCTTTCGCCAAATACAAATGAGAGTTTTCCCCCTACAAGCATCTCTGTACAGGTACTATTCCTCCTCTTCTGTTTGGCCTTAAAAGTCTATAATGTGAGAAGACAAAGCATCCCTCACTTCTGCTGCCCACTTGTAACCAGCACTCCGTGGTAACTGCATTTTCTGGTTGAGGTATTGATCCAGCATTCCCTCACTCTCCTAGGTCCATTCAGGGTTGAATGGCTCACCCTTTGCAAAGGCTGTGACGAGCACAGCAAGATACTGTAATGCATTCAACACTGATATTGCTGGCATCCAAATGGATTTATGGACATCTCTAACTTAAATTACAGTCTCAGCAGGTGCAGAATGGTAGCAGAATGTGCTTTTGGCAGGTTAAAATCAAATCTTTTTGGAAGGTATATCTAAAATAATAGCATGGTTTCATAAGAAAAGACAAAAGTGGGTTCCCTCAGAACAAGGGAGGGGAGCAAAGTTCCCTCAAACTGTGCAGCTATGCAGCTATCTTCTGAGCCTGCTCAGAGGTTCAAAGCTCCCTGCACAGGCAGGAAGCTCAGCTGGGTGGGGCATCTATAAACAGCAGCTAAACATTGGCCTGTGCTGAACTGAAGGCCTCCCAGAGCAGAAAAGCAGCCGAGATAAGGAGACAGTAAGTGGCTGGGGGGGAATGGAGTCATTAATTAATTGGTTTGGGGGAAAGTCAGAGGGGAGGGGAGTTTGGAAAGTCCCATCTGCCAAGGGAGAGAGAGGGGCAGAAACCTAGCAGTCTCTTCAACACACCTGGGCTGGAAAGGGAGAGGTAAGGGAATGACTGCATGGTGTAGATGGGGGAAACAGGAGATGGATGCATGCTGGCATCTGTGCAGTGAAGTGGAGGCAGGAGGCAGTTTGTTTGGGGTGTCCTGACTCCCTGCACTCCTCTTTGTTATGCTGAGTTTGAGGGAGGGGGAAAAGCAGGCTGCACTGGGGGTGGTGTGCTAGGAGCACTTTTGCATGATTGCATTTCAAAGTTTACATAGGTGTTAATAGCTTAAGATAAGAAACAAAAAGATTATTTTACCAGAACTTTTTGGAGTGTTGCAGGTATCTAAAACTCTGAACTTAATGATTTTTTTAATCCTGTTACTATGTGCTGTTACTAATTAATACATGGTAAATTGCATTGCATTAAGGCAAGACCTTTGCTATGTGTTAGAGTTCTGGCTCTTATGAGTCAGAATTAGCAAGTACTATCTGTGATTCTAGTTTTGTAGGATGAAACCTTATCTGCAAGCTCTTTGAAACATGTATTTGTCTACAAACCTGGAAGCCATGTGTTAATTAGTTCTAGGGCTTCTGCTCTTCCTCCAGTGGAAGAAGGCTAATTCCCTACCTTTGTGGTCACTAAGGATATGTCACAGCAATTAGACACAGGTGCCTTGTTTGTATATATTTTCTTCCACATATATATATATATATATATATATATATATATATATATATATATATATATATATATAGACTGGCAACTGTAGTAAGATGAGGGCCTGAAACATAAGCTCATGTATCATAGGCTAGATATGAGTCCTGAGGTCTAGAAAGCAATGGTCAAAACATTGCTAATATTAAAGTAGAGTTGAGCTGTGAGCAAGAGGCAGGCCCTGTTCACAGAAAATGGAAAGAAAAGGGCTAATGTTACAGAAACACACACACACAGGGGAGGAGAGAGAGTGTGTGTTTTGTTTGTATTGGTGGTGCACATCCACACACTACATCAATGTTGGTGGTGAACATAAGAAATTTCAACCCACCCAAAAGAAAATTCAACCTGCCCAAGGATAAAAAATGTTAGTGGGAACGCTGGTAGGGAGAGTAATATGGTTTGTCAGTCATTTGGTGGGAATAGTGTCCCAGCAGGTCTATGGAAGTAGCCTCCCCTTCCTCCACAAGGAGTAAAACACTCTGACAGTGTGACCTTGACAGCCGTTATTATCATTAATACATCTGCCTCTGTGGTTCTCTAGTGCCTGCATAACAATGGCTTTGTGGTTTATATGCTCCTAGTTAACAACAACTAAAGACACATGAGTGCCATCAGTGGCCTTGGCACAGTTAGGAAATATCATTCTCTCAGAGTCAGCAGTTAACTCTGGAATAGCTTTAATGCCTGTCACATTGGAGTAAATGACATACTTGATTGTCTCAAACAAAATACAGGACCATGTAGCACTTTAAAGGCTAACAAGGTTGCTACGTAGTCCTGTATTTTGTTTCAGCTCCACCAGACTAACACGGCTACATTTCTATCACTTTGATTGTCTCAGAAACCTCTGCTATCATTTTACTCACACTGGACTTGTAAGGCTATGGAATTCAGTAAGGCAGATGTATTTCAGAGTAACAGATGTATTTAGGCATAAGCTTTTGTGGGCAACCAGCTCTTATGGGCAACTGTTGGGAGTAGCCTACCTCCACCCTGGCCTTTTTGTAATTTCCACTTTATGCATCTGGCAAAGTGAGGTTTTGCCCAGAAAAGCTTATGTCCAAATAAATCTGTAAGATTTTAAAGTGATACAGGATTCCTCATTGTAATGTCCTATGCAGTCAGTAAAGTTTTCCCACAGTGCATCACTGCAGTAGATTGGCAACTGTAGTAAGATGAGGGCCTGAAACATAAGCTCATGTATCACAGGCCAGATATGAGTCCTGAGGTTTAGACAGCAATGGTCAAAACTTTGCTAATTTTAAAGCAGAGTTGAGCTATGAGCAAGAGGCAGGCCCTGCTTGCAGAAAATGGCAAGAACAGAGCTAATGTTACAGAAACATACCTCTGAGGTACTAGGCACAGGCTGCAAACACATTCCAGAGGGATCATAATAGAATACCTTGTTAAGAAACATCTTGGTACCACCCCATAACATACATGCTGATGCAGGTTCAGGACCGGGTCTAAATTGACAGTAACTGAAACCTCAGTCCCTTTGTATGAGGTATGGGGCAGTAACTAAGCAATAGAGGGTGGCAACCTGATACGTCAGGAGTGATGTGTAACTTATTTGTACCTGTGTATAAAAGTGCACCCCAAAGGATGGTTGTCCACTGACGCTGGGGTTGATGCTGAATCCATAGTATTGATTGGGTGTTAGTCCACTGTTACAGTATACATATATATAGTGGCACAGCGGCGAGTCTGTTCACTGACAACTATTATTGTACTTTGGTTGTCAATAAACCTGTCCAGATGCTTTGGATCCTTATCTGACTTGTGGTCTCTGGGGGCTCTCTCAGCATCTGTCGTGTTGACTAACTGTGCATGGTTAGCACACTAGACTGGGAGCACACACGCAGCAAAAGTTATCGTTGATGGAGCTGAAGACCTGACAGGAACCCATCAGGACGCCTGACTGACGAAAGCCACATTTCAAGTGGGGGAGTCTAGGGGCTCTGGAATATGAGTTGGGTCTGTGTGCTACACGCTGCCGTGAGGATTGCAGAGCCCTGTGTTTGAGCTTGCACAAGAAAAGCCTTAACATAGTGTTAAAATACTATGTAGCTGCTCAAGCCTAAGGTTACCTAATGTGGATCAGCTTACCCAATTCCCAGTAACCCTGGGCTTATATTGCAATGTAGATATATGGTAAAGGTATGTAGGAGCATAACAACATTTCAAAAATCTCATTAGGAACCTATTTTCAACTTCAGACACCTTAAGATCTTTAAAAATCTGGCCCTAAATGCCTGCCTGAACCTGCTTAGCATGTAAGATCTATCATATTCCTAGCACTGGGGGATTTGGTAAGGGCTATTCCATTATAAATTCATATATATTACTGTACTCTCACAAACAGAGGGCTGTAATAAGTCAGGATGCAACATTAGCAAATCTAGTCTTCTGCCACACTAAACACTGCCCACTTTGCAGCCAACAGTTTCAAGCGATTGCTCTTCCCTTTCTGTTTCTATAATATCAGGAGAGAGGAACTCTGTGCATGCATGCACACACAGATTGTTTGGGGTAAAATTTAGACATGCATAGATGAGAGAGATTGACTGATGGGAATCTCACCTATGCCTGTCCAAACAATCTAATGCACAGCCTTGGAAGAGAGATTAGACTCTGATACGCTTGCTGAACTTTGGAGAGGAAGGACTTGGGCACAGGTCCTGGAGCTGTTGTGGTTACAGATTACAAATATTAGTACTGAGGACATTTTTTTTTCACATGAAATAACTTCTCTCTGTTGCCTCCATCCACCCTTCAAATAAATAGGTAGCTACTGAGATAGCATGTTGATGATAATGCTTCGAGCTACCTATGCAAACCGTGTAAAGAGAGTACATAGCAGATCATTCTTTTGTGTACATTTCCAGGGCAATTCATGTGTGTGAGAGGGAGAGCTAATGAAAGAAGAAAGATCAGAACAAATTTCTTCAGTAAGGCATGGTTGCTGTAGCAATGAATACACCATGCTTTGCTCTGTATTCCACTCGAGCGCTAAGTCTTTCTGACACAATAAATGCAGTATTGAAGAGAGGTGAGGATGAGACAACTCCAGTCTTCACCACGAAAGGAAATGGAAACGGTATCAAAACAACATTCTCTCAAACCATAGGACTGCAGTCCTCCTCCACTTCCCCAATGTCAGTGAAAAATCGTTTGACTTCCATCTTTTTTTTATTAGCTCATTTTGCTGTTCTGTTAATGCTGCCGAAATGCGGTGAGACAACAATTCAATCTTGATTATGCAGGGAACATCAGGGCCACGCATTTTGGGGTTCTGTGGTAGGGAAAATTATCAAGACCATTTTCTATGGAGATTTAGCATGGTATTGCCCAGATAAGTGTTTTTGAGGCACGGCTACTGACACACTATGCATAAACCAATCAAATCCCCCTCTTATTGGACCAAAGGCCTGTGTCCTTTGCCAGCTATCCTTACTTAGGCAAACTTCCATTCAAATCCATTTTAATTTCACCTTAGTATGGACAAAGAGTAGCTGAAAAAGGACTTGAGGGTTTGGCCTACATTTTAAAGGGGTTAAATTATGCTCTCTCTTGTGTAGTTGTATATTAGGGGAGGAGAAGATGGAGTAAATAGGCTACTTCCATTTTGCGTAGCCTGACTATGAGAACAGAGCCCTTGATTGCTAATTGCATTGTCCTTCTTGGAGTCCAGAGAGCCCAAATAATGCCTACCTAGAATAGTAGGCCATTGTCTGGGGGAGGCACATAAATTGTTCACCAACTTTCACCCTTGAGGAGGAGATCATGGATATGATGGTGGGGGGATACTTTGGCCCTATTAGATGCTGGCTATTGGAACTGAATATGCCTGTAATGAGGAGGCATGCTCCCACAGCTGTAAATGCTAGGGACGTGCCCTGGGCCACCTGGTGGATGGAATTACACCCAGCCCGCTGGAACTTCCAGCCTGGAAGTGCAGGGGCATGACAGGAAGGGGAAGCATAAAAGGCTAGCCTCACTGCTCAGTTTGGGAGAAGTGGCTGGAAGCAAGAGACACTGTTGCCCCATGGCTGGAGGCGAGGTCCAGGGAGAGCCACAGTTGCCCCAGGGTTCAATGCCAACCTCTGGAGAGTGCCCACATTGTAGAGCTGCTGCTGATGCCCCTGGCAGCATACCCGGAGAAGCTGGAGGAATACCTAGAGGTCCAACTATGCTGAAGAGTGAGTGGAGGTGACCGAAGGGAGCCAGCTGGTAGTCTTGTCTCTGGTGCACCTGAATATGGGTCAGTGTGTTGCAGACAGATCCCTGCTGACCCAGTGCCAAAGGGCTGTGGGTGGAGATGTGGTGGTGTTGGGTAGGCCCATGTCTCCACATGCATCCCTGATACCCTAATCCTGAGGTGGTAGTACTCCCACTCTGTAAGCCAGGAGGCTTGTGCTATGTTGCTCAACCCCTTATCTGGACCAGTAGATTGCAGTGATAGTCATCCCTGACCTGCTGAGGTGCCAAGGAGCCCAAATTGCTATTGATCTGGCTCTGTCTGATTGTGAGGGCCGAGCCATTGACTATAAATTACCCTGCCCTGCTTGGAGGCCAGGGACCCTGAGCTATTAGCAGAACTAGTGAGGTCTGACTGAACGACTCTGGGTGCAAATCACCCCACCCTGCTTGGAGATAGAGCAACTAACTATTGCTCTGTCTGGTTGGGAGACCAGGGTACAGATTATTTGTGGCCATGTCCTGCCTGGAGCCCAGGGAGACTGGTTCTGGCAGCCCTACCTGGTGGAGGGGCTGAGCCTTAGACTGATTCCTCTGCCCTTCTGGGAAGTGAGGAGAAAAACCTGACCCCTGTATAGACTGCTGTATCTCTTACTGGGAAGACAGATCCAGGAACAGTGCACTGAGGTGGGGCCCCCTTGGCCACAGATGCTGAGGGGTGGCCTTTAGCCTAACAATGCTATACTGTTTAAAGGGATTTAGCAAACTGTGCCTCCTGGCAGTGCAAACCCTGATGTCCAGGAGTCAATGTACCTCTTGAGTCCTAATTTTTTCTGTGCTTCTGAGGCTTGCTACACTTGTGCCTTTTTGGTAATTGTGGTGCAATATATCTATGACGTGGACAGCTATCTACGAAGGACAACGCTGAGGCAGCTATCTCATTTTGACTGGACTAAACACTCCAACATCCACTATGTGTCATGCCTTTGATAATTCTTGACCGGAAAGGAATCAAACAGGACATAGCTGTAACCCATTACACAACAAGCCTCACTGGAGCATATCCATATTTCCAAAGCTTCCCTCCTAACCCAGCCACCCCCGCACAGACACACACATGCAAACTTCTGCCCCTGTGCATAAACCACTGACAATTTTCAGTTTCACTGCTATATTATGCCCTTAATCTGAATGCATCTCCTGCTCAAATCTGTTAGTGTTGATCCCTGGGGATTAAATATACTGTAGCAGTTCTCCTCAAAAGTTTATTGGAAATGCAAACATCAAATAATAATTTCCTAAGAGTGAGGCAGTGTATTTGTTTTCAGATATGATCGCTGGGCTAAAGCAATCATGACATTTAATATTTTTACTATGACCAACCTGTGAAATCTGTCACCCACTGCTGTAATTTATATGCAGCCATTCTTATAATTCTTTATTTGTGACACGAGTGCTCTTGCAACAATAAATATGCATATCTGAAGTTGAGTTTGTTTTAAACCAGAGCAGCAAGAGCTTGAAAACATACCAAGGAAGAAAAGTCCCCTTTCTTAATAAAATCAATAAAATAAAATTAATAAAATCAATAAATACATCTGAGCTCGTGTCACTCAGCAGAGCTGAACTGAAGTCAGATGGGAAAGTTTAAGGAAAAGCAATAAAAGGTGATTGAAAAAGAAATTAGTGCATTCATGTATTTAAAATGTACTTACACAACCACATTGCAAGCTTAATTCTGTGACTAAGCAGAGAGTGCAAAGGTGAACATGCAGAGGTAGAAACTGATATCTAAAGCCAGCCTCTGGGTCCCAGATATCCAGTGGTAAGGGGGCAGTTGCATAACAAGACTGCCCAATCTTGGTCATGGTCAACTCCAGTGTGCATGAGAAAATTGGACAGGGATTGCTAGCTGACATCCATGAAGCCCAGACTTCGCTTCTCTTCTTTCTTGGTATCTTGGGAGGAGCTCAAACTAGCTAGAGACATTCTATAAATATATTAGAAGAAAGAGGAAGACCAAAGACAGGGTAGGCCCATTGCTCAGTGAAGAGGGATAAACAATAACAGGAAACTTGAAAATGGCAGAGGTGTTTAATGACTCCTTTGTTTCAGTCTTCACCAAGAAGTCTGATGATGAAGGAATGTCTAACATAGTGAATGCTAATGGGAATTGGGTAGGTTTAGAAGATAAAATAAAAAAAAAACAAGTTAAAAACTACTTAGAAAAGTTAGATGTCCGCAAGTCACCAGGGCCTGATGAAATGCATCCTAGAATACTCAAGGAGCTGATAGAGGAGGTATCTGAGCCATTAGCTGTCAACTTTGAAAAATCATGTCTTGCCTGCTGGAAACAGAGGAGCATGACAGGGTGTATAAAAGGCAGAGACCACAGCTCAGTTTGCCTGGAGCTTCCAAAGGAGACAGATTCCTGCTGCCTGTGGCTGGGATTTCAATCTGAGGGGGACCTCTATAGCAAGAGGAACCGGAGGGACTGCTGGTGCTGCCACATGGCAAAGACATAGAGGACTTGCTGGGATGCCACCTGCGTAATCCAAGGAGGCAGAGAATGCCAATGAAGTGAAGGTACCCAGTAAGGTAGTTGTAGGAGGTAGTCCAAGGAAACCAGACTATTGTCCATTGTTCAGCCAGAAGACTGGTCAGCGTGTTTCAGCTGGATCCCTGCTGACCCAGAGGTAGGAACCATCTGCAACTCCTAGGGACACAGTAGAGTCACCCATCCCTCCTCCCCCATTGCCAACTGCACTGCTGCCTGTATTTGTCTGCTGTCTCCCCGAGTTAGGATGCCAGGTGCTAAATTGTTTGGTGCTTTGTCCGTTAGAAGGCCTGAGGCCCAAACTGTTTGCTGTTTGACAGTGCCTAGTATGCCAGGGCCTCAGATTGTTAATTCTCCATGAATCCTTGCCTGCTATGGGCCTGAGAGCAAGGTAGCATAGATTCTCCTCCATACCCATCTACAGGCATACTCACCCAATATTACTCTACTAATACAATATACCAAGCCAGTAGCAAAAATAAAATTTTGTTTCACCATGTTCGTTGACTGACAAGAAGTCAGAGATGCAGCCTCAGCTTTGATCTCATCTCCCAAATGCTGGATTGAATGATGAACGGTTATTGAAAAGCAGTGTAATCACACATAGGGTACGTCTAGACTACATGCCTCTGTCGCCAGAGGCATGTAGATTAGGCTACCAGACATAGGAAAATGAAGCGGCGATTTAAATAATCGCTGCTTCATTTAAATTTACATGGCTGCCGTGCTGAGCCAACATACAGCTGATCAGCTGTGTGTCGGCTCAGCGCGATAGTCTGGATGCGCGGGTGTCGACATCAAAGGTGTTTGTCGGCCACCCAGGTAAACCTCATCCCAGGAGGCATACCTGGGTGGTCGACAAATACCTTTGATGTCGACACCTGCGCGTCCAGACTATCGCGCTGAGCCGACACACAGCTGATCAGCTGTGTGTCGGCTCAGCGCGGCAGCCATGTAAATTTAAATGAAGCGGCGATTATTTAAATCGCAGCTTCATTTTCCTATGTCTGGTAGCCTAATCTACATGCCTCTGGCGACAGAGGCATGTAGTCTAGACGTACCCATAGAGTTCTTCTGCTCTCAACAGATCAGCCAGTTTAGCCAGGGAAAGATAGAACTCGGATCTTACCCAATAATCACATGGCTGCCAGTCTTGTAGTAACTAAAATCTAGGGCTGTGTCTACACTGGCATGAATTTCCAGAAATGCTTAAAACGGAACAGTTTTTCGTTATAAGTATTTCCGGAAAAAGAGCATCTACAATGGCAGGCTGCTTTTCCGGAAAAGCCCTTTTTCCGGAAAAGCATCTGTGGCCAATGTAGACATGCTTTTCTGGAAAAAAGCCCCGATCGTCATTTTCACGATCGGGGCTTTTTTCCGGAAAAGACTACTGTGCTGTCTACACTGGCCCTTTTCCGGAACAGTTTTCTGGAAAAAGGACTTTTACCCGAGCGGGAACAGCATAGTTTTTCTGGAAAAGCAGCTGATTTCTTATAGTAAATCGTCACTGCTTTTCTGGAAATTCAAGGGGCCAGTGTAGACAGCTCGCAGCTTATTCTGGAAAAGCGGCTGCTTTTCTGGAATAAGTGGCCCAGTGTAGACACAGCCTAATGGTTTATTAATAAAAAAGAAACATGCAATGATAGCAATGTCTTTACATCAGATTTGTAGCAGTGATGTTATATACTGAGGACTTGTGATGTCTCACTGGTAACTTCCAAAAAAATTGGAAGGTCCATAGCCCATAGTTATAAAGCCACAGTTCAGAGAATTGGGGCAAAAAAGAAGCAAAACCAAGTCACTCTTGGGGGTTTTTATATCCCTTGCATGGTAAAAATCTTTTTCCATAAAGCTCACTGCCCACTTTGTGGAAAGTTACATGACTTGATGACTCACAAGGGCACCCATTGCCAATATCCATGCTGAGCCATTCACAGGAAGATCTGTCTGGGTGGAATGAGTATTTTCTATGGCCCATTATGAAAGCTAGTTGTCCTTGGGCAATAACACTTGAATAGTCCATTCACTATGGGCTGGCTGGACTGGACGTGAACTACCTTTCACTTGTGCCAGGAACAAGCACATTTGAGAAATAAACATATGGCCAGTATTCATAACTTCAGACACAGTGATGCTACATCAATTTAAATAGGATAATCTCATTTAGGAAATCATAAGTTTTCTGTTGGCATCTTATAGGACATACTTTGTACAGAATTGGTTGCAGTTGTCTAACAAGGATACATCAGTGATATAAACGCTCAAGTTTCAATCTTATAGCATTGTGTGAAATGTTCTAGGGAGATCTACAAGTGTTATCGGGCTGTTAGCACACTGCATTACATGTGAAAGTCGAGCTTACTGGAATTGTTCAGTACATAGGGCAAGGTGCATGGAATTTCTCTGGTGTTCTCAACTGGCTGAACCTGTCTCAAGCAATCTGGAGGGATACAGCAGAAGATATTTTCATTCATTTTCTCACAGGGAGAAAGAGAGGGCGCTCTGCTAAAGCGGGAAAAAATAAATCACCTCGCACCTTTGTTCATCTGACTGAGGCAATAGAAATATTATCATCTGTATTCTTCAGTCATTGTCAATCATTTCATCACTACTTTGTTTTGCTCTCAAAATAATTTTATGAGCCTAGCTAAAATCCTTAATGTATCAAAAATATTGTCTTAAACACCAGTCTGGGGTGTGAGACCAGCCTGAGGATTTGGGGAGTGATTCGATTAAAGATTTTTTCCCCGGCCCACTCACTACATTGAAATCTGGGATGCAAATTAAGCATCTTTCCAGTTATTGGAAAGTTTCTTATTTTAATAAGGACTGGATGAGCAAGAGTTTTGTTTATAGTAATCAGAAATCCCATGTTTATTCTTTAAGTCATATGTTTCTAAAATATGCAGTAGAATGACATTTCTTTAAATAGTGTCCTATATTTGCTAAACTGGAGGAATATTTTTCTGGATGCATTCTTTTTTTCACTTACAGTAATTGGAATCAGTTGATAGTCACCAAACCATAAAATGAGATTTATCTTATTTCAGCTGTGGTACTGTTCATTTATTTAAAAGGATGTTATAGTGATACTTGCCCAGCATTATCAAAATAAGCCTAGGTAAATGGTGCTTTCTAGATGTTCTAAACAATTGCAAGAATCATGTTCGTATGTTAGCAAATATTTACTGTATGTACTTCAATAAAACACAAAATAAGGGTGATCATTCATTATAATAAATGGAGTCAGACCATGCTGGTTTTGGATTGGATTTGAGGTGATATTATATATTAAGAATTGTGTTACTTCTAGGCATTGCAACTAATATTTCCAAAACCTCCAGAATTGTGACCACATTATTTTGAGTAATGATTTTTTGTTTAGTACATGGATAAATGTTTTCATCATTTCAAAAAATAAATCAACATATAAGGGGCACAGGTGCAATACAAGATACAACCCATTACCAATACAAGGTCACATTATATAATTTATGTTATGCCCTTGGAACTTTTTTAAAGCAAACACATTGACACTGGGATAATATCAAAGAATATGAATACATGCCATATCTGTGGGTGGTAAATTCAGCAACCCTTTCAGGTTCTACATTTTTTTTTTCAATACAATTTCTAGCAGTTTATTTTAGCTTCTTTTTCTTTTCATGTATTATCTGTAACCAGTTTTGTTTTCCCAATGAATTTGTTCATCGTTCAAAGTATTTCCATTGGTTTCATAGGGCTTTAAATTCAGCGCTAAGTGTTTTATGTCAACATATTTCAACCTATGTCTGTCTTGTGAGTTAGTCACTGTAACTCTTTCTTTGAGTGTTCCCTATTTGTATTGTTTGGTTCCCAAAGTATTACTGCCTTAAGAAGAGTTTTTGAGATGACCAAGCTAATATATCATCCATGAAAACTCATAAGAATATTCAGGTGAATATTCATAATGCTTTCTCTTTCTGTGAAAATTATGCAAACAATGTGCTTGAAAGGATGGTAAAGCAAATGGTGGGAGATCACGAACATCACTGAAGAGAAGTAGGTGTTTTATTTAATTGTATTTCATGTTCCCTCTTTGTAGGATTTGTCTACCTTTACTTTCCAATGATGTATTGGACTGTGTAGGTCAAGGTTCTGCAACGTCAACTGTTATCCTTTGATACTGTGGAGTATTGATATCCTTGTAAATGCCAACAGCAGCTGTGAAATTTCATCTCTCTTCCATTGTCTCATTTCAGCTGTCTGCTGCACTGCCTTTCATGGCTTTTAGAAGCTTTTTACAATGTTATATCCCTTTCTACTTCTCCCACTGGACGCTGGGTGGCCTTGGGCAAGCCACTTTACTCCCATGCCTCAGTTTCCCCACCTATAAAGTGGGAGTGGTGCGATTGACTTTCTTGTTAAAAGTACTTTGAGATGTACAGATAAAAAGTGCCACAGAAGTTGGGAATGGAATAATCTTACCTTGACGTAAAGGTGCCAGAGCAGTCCTAAAGGTGCAAAAGGAGGGATGGATAAATGTGTCTGCCTGGGAGTGACTGGGGTGCTCAATAAAGTGTCAGATAAAACAGCCTTGAAAGACTTTTTTATGTTTTTTTGTTTTTTTTTTGCTGGATTATTTGAATTTTCTAGGGTCTGATTGCATTTTAGATCATTAGTCATTTTACTTTCTTCTTCACTAGTTTTGTGGGGTCACACATTCCCCACCCTCACTAATGTCTTACAGTAGACATAAGCATAATAACTAGTACATAGTAGTTTTTGGTTGCTTCAGGAGCAGGTTTTGCAACAACAAATATACTTATGCTAGGATTATCCTCTCAATCTCTCATCCATATGCATATTATGAAGATTGCAGAATCTTCAGACTACTGCCCTAAGGGTTAAGCTTTAAAAGCACCACGGAGGCTTCAGCATCTTAACATTTTCTGTATTAAGATGCTGGTGAAGGAAAGCGCTCTTCTGCCCCCCTTTCCAATGCCTCCAGCATTAGCTGAGCTTCTGATCTGCTGCAATCAGTGCCTCTCAACTTGTAGGTGGAAATTGCATCCCTCTTTTGCTTCCCGGTACTTCAGCTTGAGTCACAGACCAAGGAGCTTCATGCTTTGCTTGCTTAATGCCCATGGAGATCCTCTGAAAAATTTAGCAAAATAGTATCATTTCTGACATGTTGTTAAATATTGCTTGCCAAAAAAAAAAAAAAAAAAAAAAAAGCAGCAGCTAGGCATCTTCCTTAATTCATTTGCAAATATGAGACATGCTGATACTAAATCTTTGGAATGGCAATTTGTTTGCCTTGGAGAGGAAACACTACAATTCTCCATTTACTTTGCTATATCAGATTCTTTTGGAACCCAACAAAGATGATGTCACAGATGCACTATTATCTCTATGACGCTAGCAGATGACAGCCATTCAGAGAGATTAAAGAAAAATAACTTTGCTCTAGTATCTTAAAAACCAACAAATAGTCTGGTAGCACTTTAAAGACTAACAAAACATGTAGATGGTATCATGAGCTTTCGTGGGCACAGCCCACTTCTTCAGATGAACCAACTGAGCTGTGACCACGAAAGCTCATGACACCATCTACATATGTTGTTAGTCTTTAAAGGGCTACCAGACTATTTGTTGGGTTTGTTTCATTTTTTCCTGTTACAGACAAACTTGACTACCCTCTGAAACTTTTGCTCCAATAATTATTTTTTAAACATTTCATACAAAACGAAGTCTGAATTAAATGTTGTAATCATCTCATTCTGTTATAGGAACAAATTTGAAAAATATGCTAGGAACTATTATAAAAGGTTGTTTTTACTTGAATATCAAAGCGATATTTTATAGTTAACTCAAGGTGTAGTGTGTGTATGTATGCATACACACAGCATTAAAATATTAACACCTGCTTCAAACTGATAAGAGCCAGAAAACCGAGAAAAGGCTTGAGTTTGCCCATTAACTTATCCCATTGTACAAAAGAATAACACGTTACTTAGCATCAGCCACTGTTAAAAGGTTTCGGTACCTCACTGGTTGGCCTTTTATAGTGAAAGGGTTCATCTATGAGCATGAGAGAATGGGACGAATATTGATGTTGGAGTTTTTTGTAGGTGATAATCTACAAAGTATGCAGTGCAAAGCCAGCCTTGAAAAGGTGAAAGCTTGATGTGACTGACACTGACTCTGCAGCCAAATACTTGATCTTTACTCATTGTTTACTCAGACAAAATTCCCAACCATTCACTGGGATTTCTTCCCAGATCATGACCTGCAGTGTGTGGCTACTAGGTTTGAAATTCTTCACTAGTTTTGCAGTCTAACTGCTGAGTTTTGTCACCTCTGAATCAAAAACTGAACATGGTACAACATGAAGGTGTTTTCATGCAGAGAAATGGAAGGATAACAATATGAACATCACCCTGCCACAATAAAAATTAACTTAAAAAACAACAAATAGTCAGGTAGCACTTTAAAGCAGCATTTCTCAAACTGTGGGACCCCTGGGGGGTCGCGAGCAACTTAGAGGGTGGTTGCAGGTATGGAGAGGGGGATCGCGAGCAACTGAGAGGGGGGTCACGGAATCACAAGTTTGAGAACCCCTGCTTTAAAGACTAACAAAATATGTAGAAACTCACAAAAGCTCATGATACCATCTACATGTTTTGTTAGTCTTTAAAGTGCTACCAGACTATTTGTTGTTTTTTAAGTTTATCCTGTATAGACTAACTTGGCTACTCCCTGACGATGATAAAAATTGACATTTCTAAGATCTTATTTAAAATGAAAATACATTAGTATTGTACTGAAAGTCCATGGCCTACAATATTCAGCAGCAAAGGGCTTATCACACCGTCTTCATAACACTAAGACTGTCATTTTGATATTTTTTTCTTCAGTGCTACTATAGGTGGTATGTCTGGGAAATGTGTCATGTAGCTTATACTTTTTTAGGGGCTAGACTACTTCTAATTTTGTTAATTAATTATAGCTTTTTCTCTATAATCATATATATTCAGTGGCATAATCTGTTATATTTTTCTATTTTCTGCTTTTGCATTTGCACTTCTATCCCTTGGTAATACAAAGGATGAGCCTCCTAAAGCTTTCCAAATGGCTCAAATATGTAAATGCTAGTTCAATTATTAATATCTGAGGAATATCATTGGATATAATGGGAATTTTAAGCAGTCATGGGGGAAGAAAACCTTGATGTGGGTATTGTTATATCTATTTTATTACTTTGTTTTGTCAGTAGATACAACAAAAGTCTCAGAAAAACTATGGCAGGGCAGAAACTACTACACAACCACCTACTGTTCTCATTATTTCTCATTTTTGCTTTTCCTGTTGAGGCCTCTTCTACACTTTCAATTGCATGTTAAGACAAGCCTCATATTTAAAGACAGAGCCTTGGTCGTCTTCTTCAAAATGAAATGTCACTTCTTCATCCCCAGGATGCTCTATTTTTAGTATCAAGGGCCAGCCGACAAAATCAATTTATATATGAGGCATATATTGGAGAAGGATTCTGTTGTGCATGAAGTAAGAAATAAAATTATTTTTAAAACACAAGAGAGCTCTTAGAGATGAGATGTGGGGAGCAGATAAAGCAAACTAAATGCATTAATGTAAACATATAAAGATTACTTGCACTTTGGACAGAAAAACCGTTACGGATAAATGAACCCGTTAGAATTTGCTGTACACGAAGACAGACAAACACATGCAGACAATTGAGAGTAAGACAGAAACTAATAAATAACAAAATTCTGTGCTAAAATTGCTGAAGCATCCTATTTAGCCCCATGTCATTGCCCTTTTTCATTTATGTCTTTTTATGCAGATATAACCAAAGTAGCAGACCCACGGTTTTGAAGTCGTTATCATGCAGTGAGTTAATACACTCAGACTGTTGCATATTAATTTATGTCTAATTACAAATCCTGTGGAAAATGCAACATACTTTTTAAACGAAATTCAAGAAAAGCATCAATGTACCTGTTTTAGGACAACCCAGCACACTCAAAATTAAACAAAAATAAACAGTCTAATTTTATTCTCACTGATAACATTATAAATCAGGAGTAACACTCCGAAATTCAGTGGAAACATCAGTGTAAATACTCTGCTCATGGCATAAAAATCTGGCCCATTAGTTTAAAACCTTAATTGTGGCTGTAATAACTTGCATTACTCCATTATAATGAAAGTATATAGGCACACATATTCAGCTGTAGAGGGAAAGAGGATTAAAGTTAAGGAAAGCAAAGAGTCTTAACAAATAGACTCTTAATATAAAACACTGGCCACACTTTCACTTTAAAGCACTGGTCTGACAGCACAGCTGTGAATGCACTTTAATTTTAGAAGTGTAGCGAAGCTTTAGTAGAACCATTTCTTTTGGCTAGTTATACAAAACAAAGGAATGCAAATGCGTAAAATAATTACCACTTAAAACAGCATTCTCCATTAGACTTCCGGGCCTACAAAAGGACAATGTTTTTTCCTCTATCGAGAATAAAAAACAGAGAAGACCATATCCAAATGCCTGGTTTGCTGTCCAGAAGCCTTGATTCGGAGATGCAGGTTGGACGTCTGTGGTCTGGGACTCTCAGGACCTGACTAGTCCTGAGCAAAGGAATTTGCTGGACCTGGGGACGTCACCTGCCATCAGCTTTCCAGCTCCCCGCGGGTTGAGCTTTCAGCCCCATCTAGCCCCCCGCCTTCAGCTTGCTGTACTGCCAGCCCTGGCCAGGCCTCTTAGCCCCAGGGCTCTCAGCTACGCAGCCTCAGCTCCTGGACTTCCAACTGTGCTGCTGGACTTCCTTGCCATGGGGCTTCTGGTTGACCCACCTGGATTCTCCACACCAGCTGAGCCTTCTGCCCTGAGACTCCTGACCTATGGCCGGTCTCCCTGCACTTGGGCTTTCTAGTTCTGGTTCAGGGAAGTCCAACCAGTAGTAGTTTTTTTTCTTGGCCCCCTGCTTTTACTGTCATCTCTTAAATAATATTTAAATTAAGTCCATGCTAAATCTTTCTCTTTTTGAATCCAAAGCATACAGGGATTTCCCCCCCCCCCCCCCCCCACAATATCATGTCAGATATATGCCCTGCTATTATTCTTACCTTTTTTGCATCCTGTCTTTGACCTTAAAATGGCCACACTCCTAATTCTGGTTGCCAGACTTTTCTTGAGTTAATATTGCTCACTGGTTTTCTACTCTTGAATATACTATGAGAGTTGATGGACACGCATACTGAGTGAAGATTTTGTTTTAAGTGGACATATTTGAAACCAGGAAACAACAGCATTTAAGCTAGCTCTTTGCTTTGCTTCTCATATTTTGGGCAGAGAGGGTTTCACTCATTTTCTGAGCACACTCATGCAAAATTAGGTGCAATACTCTCTGCATGAATATAGAACCTGACATGCAGTCAAGTTAATCAAAATAAGTAGATTAACATGGAACCAAGATCCCAGAGTTGCACACATCAACATTTTTTGGCGTTTACATTCAGCATCTTTGACCCATCTCTTTTAAGAGGGCTGTCTGGACAGCTACCAACCACACACAATTGTATCTAACACTGCCACTTCCAGCTGTAATTTGTGGTCCCCAAATCTCAACCACTGTAGAGGAGCTCAGAAAAAAGTGGGAGGAGGGGCAGGGGAGACCTTTGCAACTTTGCATTGCTCACAGTACGACTTTAATCTAGAGCACTAGTGTGCTCAGCAAACAGCTATTTCTCCTCTCATTTTGAATGCTATGAAAGGTATCAGTGGTCAGGGAGAGGTCTGAGGTTAAGTGTGTGGGGAGCTAAGTGAAGAAAAGATACTTAGATTCTTTCATAGGGAATTCTTAATTGCCCGACTTCCTTTTGCAATATTAATTTTCATTGTTAAATGACATTGTGTGAATTCTTGGTTCCTTCAGCTTCTTCATGAATGGTGTTTCCTTCCAAAGGCAGATCCATTCACGGAGATTCTCATGCAATATTTATGCCTGCTCCATAAAAAAACAGAAAAGCACTTGCCTTTGAGGGAAGAGCAAAGCTCTGATACCGCTTGTGAATGCCTCCAAAGAATTCTTCAGCTATCCCCAAAAGCAGATGAGTGTTTGCAGGGGCGGGCAAAAGAATTGCTGGACCTCTGTGCAAGGTGAGGGGTAGTTCTGTGTGCAGAAAGGGGGAGGGCATTGGGTGGAAGGGGCAGGGCTGAGGGCTGCCCTTCCCAAGCCAGCTTTTCAGCACTGACCTGGGCTTCGACCACTACCATAACAACAGCAGATGGAACCAGGAGCCCTGGGCCTTGAAGCTGCTGCTCCTTTTCTCCTCCCTCATCAGTGGGCCTGCACGTATGTAACACATTAAATGGCAGTCAGGAATAGCTTCATTGCATATCAATTTTCTGCAAGGGAAGAAGAGGGAAAATGGTACCGAAAGGGTTATTGTGGCAATACCGACTGATTTGACCCACAGTACTTTCTCACTATTCATTCTGCTCACACTTGGTCATTTAAATAGAGTCTTGAAACTTGGTAAATTGGAAAAAAAGTGAAGTTCGCTTTGCTAAGTAGCAACAATAGTGAATATTTATTCTGAAAACTTTGAGAATGTGGAGACATTTGGAAAACATAAGTATCAGAGGCGTAGCCATGTTAGTCTGTATCCGCGAAAACAGCAAAGAATTCTGGGCACCTTAAATACAGATTTATATGGGCATAAACATTCATGGGCAAAACCCCACTTCATCAGATGCATTTGCCGTACAATATTTTTTTACTATTCATAGTACTCATGCTTGGTCATCATTTAATAGCCATAACTCTGATCTTAAAACTTGTGCAATTTGTAATTTTTTGTTTAGGGTGATTATGTAGTCTCTAATAATAGGATAATATCTTCACACATCTGCTGAACTGGGGTTGTGCCCATGAAAGCTTATCCCCAAATAAATCTGCTAGTCTTAAAGGTGCCACAGGACTCTTTGTTGTTTTCGGAAAACATAATAAGCTTGCCTGTGTGTTGCCTCTAAAACTTTCATGTGAGCATAACAAGATAAAAATGATTGATTGGCTTCCTGCATAAGCAGTAATGTGTTCTCTAATGTCAGTTCTTTTATGTTAGCTGCTTCATATGGTTAAAAGTAATGAACCACTTTATATCAACCTAGGGAAGTCAGTTTTGGATGCGTTCTTTCAGTTTTGTAGCTGTATTAATTAATACATTTCAAACTGCTCTAGTATTGCAAGTGTGTCAATGCTAATGTTCGGTAATAACCACCACTTGATCTCAAAACCATGCGCTTAAGTGGTCCAAAAACGTGGGCACTCTCTGGGTCTACAAACCACTTGGTTTGTGCCTTCCAGAGTCATTTGTATTATATGGAATGCTGGGGTGATTATGAAGGATGCTATAACAGGATGATATCTTCATGAATAAGTTACAACAGGGCTATTCAACATGTGGCCTGTGGGCCGCATGTGGCCCACGATCCATTTTTGGCCCGCGATGCAGTTTGGGTTTACGCGGGGTTCAACGCGTGGCCCCGTGGGTGGGATCTTTTGAACATGGCCTCCACTGGGAACATACTGCACAATGGCGAGGCTTCTCCCAGGCAGGGTGAGCTCTGAAAGATGCAAGTAGATAGACTGGCTGGAACAGACGGGCACAGGGTGTCAGCATTTCTAGCCCACAGGGAGAAGGTGCTGGGAGCATCAGGCCATTGTGTGAAAGAAGCTTTTTGCAAATATTTGCATATATATTTGCAGTGGGTTTTTTTGTAAAAAAAAATAGGTGCCACTACTCCAGGGGAAAAGTTGTTGAGCTCTTACTGGAGGTGCCAGTACTGAGTACTGGACAGTACCATCACAAAAAAGCACTGTATATTTGCATGTATATGCAACCCCACTTAAGCTGCAGCCCTCAGCATGTGTTGTGAGTATCATTGTGGTCCCCTAGGCTTCCAAAGTTGAGTAGCCCAGGGTTAGAGCAACCTGTTTGTATTTCCCAACTGCTGAGAAACGTTCTGTGCACTTTTCTAGAGACAACACTGTGTAGACAACACCTGCTCAAAGCCATACTTCTTCCATGTACATTCTGTCCATATTCAGTTCTGTGAATAGAGATGAGGCAAAGAGGAGGAGAGTAACCATTGCTCCATTTTGGGGGTGCATTTCTGCTCATTTTAATTAAGCCTCTTAGAAACCTGCTGTGATAGCAACTGCTAACTTCCTCTGGTTTTACACCCTTTTGTGCCATTCAGAGAAAATCAAAAATAGTTATTTCTAGAGGAAGTGTAGTAACAACTTGTACTGGCCTCCAGGAACTCAGTCATGTTGACTCCCTAATGCAGCAGCCAATATATGGCACAATTGCACTACATATAAATAAGTACAGCTTAGAGTCAGCAAAAGTCCTCTTCAGCACTTGTATTGACGTGTTTGCAAAACACTGTACAATATTCATTGCTATCTGTGAATAGCAGAAGATCTGTAGTTCAGATAATTCTACCTCTCTTTCTTCAAATCTGTTTCTTTTTTTCCCTTTTGAGAGAATTACTGCAGATGGGCTGAAAGACCTTTATTTAGATTTTATGTTTTACCTGAGTAAAAATGGAACAAAATGATTAGGTCAACCCAAAATATGTGATGGGTGCATTCTCTCTCTCTCTCTCTCTCTCTCTCTCTCTCTCTTTTCTTTTTTTAATGGTTCAGACACTGAACAGAAAAATTAATTATTTGTACAACACTAGTCAGGATTTGGATAATCAAAACAATTTACATAGAATTAATTACATTATAAAGAAATCCTGTACAGAATTATAAATAAACTGAAGCTTCGTAAGGCCTGGTCTACACTAAGGGATAAGTTTAAATTAAGATATACAACTTCAGCTATGTTGATTACGTAGCATAAGTTGAAGTATCTTAACTCGAATTTTGGCGCTGTCCACACTGCAGGAAGTTAACAGGAGCACACTCTTACTTCTACTTCCTTACTTCTCGTAGAAGCAGGACTACTGGTATTGATGGGAGCACCCTCTCAGTTCAAATTAGCTGTCTTCACTAGACCCGCTAATTCGAACCCTGGAAGATCGACTGCGGCTGCTTATCTGTAGAGTAGACACGGTCTTCATGACAAATTACAGGTAAGAGATTCTTTATTGAAATAGTGTCTCATTGGTCATATGCTGTCCAACTGAAAATAGGGATATAAACACTTTTCCCTTTGGTGAGGAAGGGTGTTCTTGTTAAGGCATTGAAGTGAGACTCATAATTTCCCAGTTCTGTCTCAAAGTTTCCACATGACCTTGGATAAGCTGCTAAGGGCTTGTTTATGTGATAGTTAAATGTACTCTAGAGGGGTTTTTAAAGTGCACTAATGTCCTGTACATTACTTGGTCCATATAGACCCCACTGGGGTGTAGTAAATGTTTCCTGAAGGTTTCCAACAGCAGTACATTAAAGTACTGCAAAAGGGTCCTACATGGATCAGTTAATGTGTAACATAGTATTGCACTTTAGAAATCACACCTCCATAAAGTGCATACCCCCACTGTATGGACAAGTCCTTGATCACTTTGTGTCTTTTATGCAGGAAATCTCACTATGTGTATGTAGAGTGCTTAGCATAGTGGAGCCTTGATCTTAGCTGAGGCCTCTAAGTGGTACAGAAATTAAAATAACAGTACAAAAATAAAGTAATTAGAATTTCAGATGTATTCAAAGATGTTCTTTACACAACTTGGATGTATTTTCAGGTACTTCACAGATTATAGAAAAATAGGAGGAGCCAGTGGAAAATTCCATTTTCTAAATCTATAACATTGCTACTTATACTATAGGAAATTTTCTTCTTTCAATATACTGAAAACAATTCTCTTTACATGACATATAAAACCAAAGTCACGAGTGCCTGCTGTCAATAAAAAGTTTCAGAAGGGTGGCAGTGTTAGTCTGTAACTTTAAAAATCGAAAGAACATTTTGGTTTTTTAAACGTTGGTAAACCTCGTTCTATGAGGAAGAATGCCGTTTCCAAAAGCGCTCTTTCGAAAAAAGGCATGTGTGGACGTGGAGGAGGGAGTTTTTTTGAAAGAAGAGACCTCCAGGAAAAAGCACAGGTGCCCTGGTGGCCATTCTGTTCATAGAAATCACAGCTTAAATGAGAGAGAGCATCCATTTAGTGTGGATGCTAGCTTTCAAAAAAGCAGATCGCTTTTGCAATGTGCTTTGGCAGTGTGGATGCTCTCTTTCAGAAGAAGATTTTTCGGAAGATCTCTTCCAAAAAAGTTTCTTTCAAAAGAAGCTTGCCGTCTAGACATACCCTAAGATACCACAGAATGACTTTTAATGGTCAATAAAGTTTCCAAATTACTTTACTTAATAGTGGCACTTTTAACTCTGTATGAACCATTCCAAGTTTAGTTCAAAATGGGGAAGCAAATGTGTGGAAGAATTACTTTATACTGGTTGCAGGTTTTTTTAGAGGGATTGGGTGTATTTCAGTTGTAATCTCTGAAATTTTTGGGGGAAAAATTCTCCCTAATCATGACCTCCATATCTAAATGTGGAAGACAATGATCCAGTATACTGTTAGATTCTCTGGGAATTTATAAATTTCCTGACATAAGGAGATCCTTGCTCAGCAAGGGAAAATTCATTCTTCTGAACAACTTATTTTTTCTAATGCCATCAGCTTGTGATTTTCAGTCTTTGTGGACACAGGTCTGCACTCTTAACAATATGACCTGGAATTTTCTATTCTTTTTCTACATTTTTAATTTAATACAATCATCTTATGTTAGCCATGCTGGCAAATATTCAAAATACATGACAGTCAGGCCACAAAACATCAGGACATTATCTTTAAAGATAATGAGATTTTAAAAAAAACATCAATGCATCTGTTTCTTTCTTAATATGCCTTCTAGTTTGAGACTTCAGGATTCCCCCTTTTCAAGCTCTTCCTTTCACTAACAAATGACCTTTCCACGTAACAAAATGACTCGAGGAACTAAGGTTTTTTAAATGGTGGTTATGAGTAAACATGACAGATGGCATGCAGACCAATGAAATAGAAAACCAGGCAGTCTTTTTGCTCCATTGTTTCTGTAGAGACAGTTCTATCACTTTAATGTCCCGTTTCTCATTTATACACACAAAATAGTTATGCTGCATGAAAGATTGAGATCGGCACTAAACAGGCTAAAGGGACTAGTTAAGAGATAGTGGTAGTGATTCCAGTTCTGGTCCCTTTATCATCAGTTTTCTATGGTTCATCATGAGGTAGAAATCCACCAGAAAACATCCAGTAATCTAGTTCCTTGTGGGCATGTACGCATACAGGGAATGTCTAAACTGCATCCCTCTGTCGGCAGAGGGATGCAGATTAGGCAGGTCAACACTGCAAATGAGGCAGGGATTTAAATATCCTGTGCCTAATTTGCATAAAAATGGCCACCACGTTTTGCCAACTCAGCACTTTGTCGGCAAAAAGTGGCAATCTAGAGGGGGATCTGTTGAGAAAGAAAGCCTTTTTCAACAGATCCCTTATGCCTCCTGCATGCCTTTCTACATTGTTTAAAGTGTATTTGTCAAACTGTGTAGGGGAAAACAATGAACAAATCATTGCCAAGTTGGTTCTAACTGCTGCAATCAGTTCTTTAGTCTCAGGAGAGTAGAAATTCAATGAACCGTAAACAAATATAAAAAAGTCAAAGACTACCTTTTAAATGCATTGCCCCAAAAATATAACAATCCTGGAGTATAAATTAACATCTTCTGCCCTGATTTATGCATGTTTTGAGAGAGATGGCTTCATTTTTTCCATGAAAAAAGTTCTATGCATACATAATGATGAAAAAGTTACACTGTAGAGAAGTCAAAGATAATATTTTTTTATGAGTGAGGGCACTTCCAAGAAATTATTTCAACTGCCTGAGAACTACTCTCAAGTCAGTTTGTTTTTTTTACCCTACAATAATTTGCATTTAATTGAATGCCATTTGTAATGTATTAAATATTAGTCAATTACTTCCCGATGATTTTCATTCTGAAGGCAGTCTTATTACAGTGATAAAGTTGGGTGGGGGTTGATTTTTATTTGTTTTTCTTTCCTTCGCAGATTTTCATTGATACACAGAAAAATTAGAAATATTGTTTCCCCTTAAAGTACATTTTTGTGGAAGAAAATCTGCAACTAATATAAAGGCTTTTATACTGCTCAATAAGAAGCACCAAACTGTTCAACTGGCTGTTTAATCACAATGAAATTAAACAAATCTACAAACAATTCTTTGCAACATATCTAATTAAGACAATTAGAAGGGAATATGCAGCTGTTTTATTCTATACCACACTTACATAAAAACTGAATTCCACTATACCTGAAGATTCAGTTCCAACTCTTATTTTCCCTTGGTGATATTCATAGCAATCCACCATCCCTGAGAGAGAAAAGAAAGACTTTCCTCCAGAGAAGTACAGCTGACTAGTTTAGTTTTAAAGACCTACATAGAGAGTGACCCATTCAAACTATGCATGTGCCCATCATGTAGCAAATGTTCACATTTGCATGATCATTCAATCATTCACAGTGTGATACAGAGTTTATATACACTCATGAGTTTGCATGTGCATGTTTTTAATCTGCACTTTTCCAATAAGAGTTGGAGAATTTAAACATGATTTTGCAGAGGTATTTTTATTTTGTGTCTCGCCTGTTGCCTTCAGTTTTAAAAGTTGGCCCTACATGTTAGAGGGCTTATTCCCTTCACCCTCCCACTTCCCTGGTCCTTCTCATGTGAACAGAGAACGGCAATTTCCCAAGTCAAGAGATGCAAACCATTTGATATGTATAGAGGTTAGCATGAATCCAGCTTCCTTTCCTTTTTGCCTTTGTTGCCTTGTGTTTATTCCCAATTTCCCCCTTTACTTCCTGTTTACCCCTCATGTATATAGTAATATTTTCAGATATGCCTTAACCCAAGTGTGAGCAATAGTTTTTCGCAAAGGAGCTACTTCATGAATTTTTATTTGTGATCACGGGCTAGTTCCAGGTCTCCCAGAAGGAGCAGGGCTTTAGGCGGAAGGTGTAGGGCTGGAGGCTACAGAGAGAACGAGAGACAGAGAGACTGTGTGTGGAAGAGACAGATTTTGTGACACAGGTTGAGTGTGTGTGGTACAGAGACAGGAGAGTGTGTGTGGCAGTGCGTCTATGTGACAGTGATATGTGTGGGGCACATACTTTGTGTGCAACTGTGACACAGAGTGTGTGTGCTGGCTGCTTCTGGGCAAATTTCTGAGAGAAGCCACATTCTGTCGTCTTAAGATAGGGAAAATGTTACAGCTCTGTTCTCTGCAGAACAGAGGGAGGGGGCAGACATGGAGTATAGGGGGAAGTGTGTGTGTGTGTGAGTGAGTGAGAGAGAGAGAGAGAGAGAGACTTACCATCCATGCTTCAGATTGAAGCAACACTGCTCTGTGTCCCTCTCCCCAACCCCTGCTCTGCAGAGATGCGGTACAGGGGCAGGGGACACCCTGACTTGAGCACTCCCTTCTCCCCTCCCCTCTACACAGCCAGAAGGAGAACGCTGGGAGCAGCTTGGCTGCAAGATGGAGCAAGGGGAGGGGAGAGGCAACTGGCCACACACTGTCTATAAGTATATTCACTCTGATAATCAGATGGGCACGCCAGAGAGAAATGCTTGGCAGGCCAGATTATGCCCACCTTTGCCTTAACCAATATTCTACTGAAATGTAACAAACCGGTCCTAGATACTGCAAAATGATTACCCAACCAATTACATCCTACCACCTCAATTGGTTTGCACCTAGCAAAATAAATTAAACAGCCGACAGAAACAATCAAAGAACCTGGTGGAGGCCACACAGCTAAACAACTGAGAGGTGGAAGGCATAATAACAAAACAAAAAATGAAATGAGGATTTCACAACCCCAACTCTTGATAAGTGGGTCCTTGCTGGACAGCAAGCTATCAAGTGTCCAAGCTCTTCCCTTTATGTGGTGGCGATAGATTGGATCACCTTTCTGATAGCCCCAAATTGCCTTTTTTTCAGTGTGGCTGCTTTGAAATGTGCCGAGATGTAACTGCAACTCTGCAAACTTATGGACGTCCCTGCTGCTTAACCAAAAACCTGAGCTTACGAACAAGTCTATATACAGATAGACTTTGATTTTGATTCTTTGTTATACCCCTGTAATTAGCAAAATGGTAAAACTACATCTACGTTCTTAATGTATAGGACTTTACAGGCAGGCCCTAATTTCTATATCCTAACACTATAGTAATACTCACTATGCAGTCACAGGGATTTACTGGAACACTTCAAGTAACAAATCCAGCAAATATGGTAGGGTTAAACTGCCTAGTAACCCCTCCTACCCTTTCTGGCAAATAAGTATTGATGGACCTAACCTCCATGAATTATCTAGTTCTTTCTTGAACCCTGTTAATGTCTTCATCTTTGCAACCTCCTCTGGCAAGGAGTTTCACAGGCAGGCTATGCACTGTGTCAAAAAAAACCTTCCTTGTATTTGTTTTAAACCTGCTACCTATTAATTTAATTTGGGGACCCCTAGTTCTTATGTTATCTTTGCTTTTCTGACTGCTGCTGCACATTGAGTGGATGTTTTCAGAGAACTATCCACAATGACGCCAAGATCTCTCTCTTGATTACTTGTAGCTCAATTAGCCCCTGTCATATTATATGTATAGTTGGGATTATTTTTTCCAATGTGCATTACTTTACATTTATCAGCAGTACATTTCATTTGCCATTTTGCTGCCTAGTCATTTAATTTTGTGAGATCTTTTTGATTCTCCACCTCAGCCTCAGCTGTCTCCACATGAGTACTCTCCAGAAATTGTTTGTGGAGTCAGATACTCCTCAGCCTAGCCACCTTGTGTAGCTCTCCCACCTGCTTCCTGAGAAATTCCACCAGTGGGCACCTTTCACATTGGATGGTCTCCCCAGCCTGGATTTCAGTAAGTGGGAATTGCAAGCCACAGTCCCTGCAAACCAGGATCTGGAGAGAGGCATCCATGGTCAGGTGTTCTGTCTAGCTACAGGTGCATGCAGAGAAGACAGAAGCAGTGCTGGTGCAGGTGTTGCAGGTCTTCCTAACCATAATAGGCCTCCCTCTGTCAAACTCCCTCTTTAACTCCCCCATCTGCAGCCCCCTGTCTGCTTTTCCTCTGGCTTTTAAAGCCTGCTCACCTAGGTCAGGCCTATCCCCTCGTTAGCCACACGGGAAGGCTGATCCTGAGGCTGATCAAAGGCAATCAAGGATCAAACACTCTCAGACACACAATCCCAACTGCCACAGTAACTGAAATCACCTGAAATCAGAATCAAAATTCAAAATTCAAAGATCTGTGCAAATTCACTCACACCAAATCTAGTACACTTATCTTGCAGCCTGTTCAGTGGTGGGATCTCCTGTTCTCCTTTTTAAACTCGAGAAATGGTCTGAAGTAAACAGGATGAAGTTTAATAAAGACAAATGTAAAGTACTCCACTTAGGAAGGAACAATCAGTTTTACATATATAGAAAGGGGCGTGATTGTCTAGGAAGGAGTTCTGCCAAAAGGGATCTACTGATCACAGTGGACCACAAGCTAAATATGAGTCAACAGTGTGATGCTGTTGCAAAAAACGCAAACATGATTCCGGGTTGCATTAACAGGAGTGTTGTGAGCAAGACACAAAAAGTCATTCTTTTGCTCTACTCTGTGCTGATTAGGTCTCAATTGAAGTATTGTGTCCAGTTCTTGGCACCACATTTCAAGAAAGATGTGGAGAAATTGGAGAAGGCCCAGAGAAGAGCAACAAGAATGATTAAAGGTCTAGAGAACATGAGCTATGAGGGAAGACTGAAAGAATTGGGCTTGTTTAGTTTGGAAAGAAGACTGAGAGGGGGCATGATAGCGGTTTTCAGGTATCTAAAAGGGAGACACAAGGAAGAGGGAGACAAATTGTTCTCTTGGGCCTCTGAGGAGATGATAAGAAGCAATGGGCTTAAACTGCAGCAAGGGAAGTTTAGGCAGGGCATTAGGAAAAACTTTGTAACTGTCAGGGTGGTGAAACACTGAATTAAGTTGCCTAGGGAGGCTGTGGAATCTCCATCTCTGGAGATATTTAGGAGCATCTCCCCCAAGAGATGTCTCTGTCTGATCTATGTGCTCCTAGGCACCCATCTATCAGGGGACTGGACTCAATGACCTCTCGAGGTCCCTTCCAGTTCTAGTGTTCTATGATTCTATATTTTATCATCTGCCATGTTCTAGTCTCTTCTGACTAGAACATAGAGAATGTCTATTAATAGTTCCTCCCCCAAGAGATGTCTCTGTCTGATCTGTGTGCTCCTAGGCACCCATCGACTTCCCCCCAGAATAGGTATCCTTTAAAATAAAGAAATAAAATAAGCAAATGGTAATGTAGCCTTAGCTCTCATAAGCTAAAATGGTTTGCCATGTAGAGTGACAAACAGTCAATAGTAGAAGAGAGGAAAAGCAAATACAATAAGAAACGTGCGTTGACACTTCCACAAAAGGCTATAATGTACTGGAACAAAGTTCCCTGATTGAGGGTCAGTACATGGTCACACTATCCCTAGGGCAAACAAGGGAACAAAAGCTGAAACAAAAAGTCACAGTTTGTTTCTTAGTTCTCCCTTACTCCATGAGGAAAGTATTCTGTTTCTACTCCTTTTAGCTAGGTTACTCCTCCATCTACACCAGGCCTGAGAAAAATATAGCCCACTGGACGTGGCCCACCAAGCCACCAGATCTGGCCTGCGGATGCTTCAGGGAGCCCCAAGCAGGCTCCACTTATCTCACACACCCATGCCACTCAGGGTATGTCTAGACTACGTGGCTCCGTGGACAGTTTACGCAACACAGGCAAAGAAGTAGGGATTTAAATAATCCCTGCTTCATTAAAATAAACATGGCCGCCGCGCTGTGCCGATGATCAGCTGATCCAGCACAGCACGGCAGTCTAGACGCGGATCTGTCAGCTGGGGAAGTCTTTGCGTCATGAAACGAGGTTTACAGGATTGGTAGTCAAAGGCTTCCCCAGCCGACAGATTTGCGTCTAGACTGCCGCGCTGTGCCGGATCAGCTGATAGTCGGCACAGCACGGCAGCCATGTTTATTTTAATGAAGCGGGGATTATTCAACTACCCACTTCTTTGCAGGAAAACTAGTTTACATAGTTCTGTCGACGGAGCCATGTAGTCTAGCCATACCCTCTGAAACGTGGCTGCAGGGAAGTTTCACTTTAAAAACTGAGCCCAGAGGGAAGGGAGGGAAGCTTTAGGAGTTGCTCCCACCCCCAGCACAATCCCATGGGCCAGCTTCTGGCCATAAGCCAACATTTCCTTTACTTATTCAGTTTAGCTGTGGAGGTATCTCTCATCAACAGACGTTAACTCAGGAAAAGATATTACCTCACCCTTGGGTTTCTAGTATATCCATTACTGCCTTCGGAGCACTGTACTAAAAGGGAAAAAAGCAAAGTACTGTACTTTCATGGATAAGAAGAAAGCTAAACACTTATCTCAACTTCTTTCCTTCCCTTCCTTTTCATAAATCACACTTCTGTTAAGCCCACCAACATCAATCCAACTCCCCCCTTCCACACACACACACACACACACTCACACTAGCGTTAACACATTTACACTAAATTAGTGAGGAAAGAATCCCACTTTGCTTTGTGATAAATACATCTTCTGTTCACATGACCCAGGATAACATTCATTCCTGTGCAGAGGGCCAGCACAGTTAGCACCATGTCAGGGTCTCCTAAACCCCTTGTTTTCTTCTTCTGTCTATAGATTGCCACACCATAAGGTCTTTGGAGATGTGATAAAAGGTGAAATCTTGGCCCTCTTGACTTCACCAGGGCCAGATTTTAACCTCGTGGGTCCTGTATGTTCTATAAAGAACTTTGCCAGCATACAAAAAGAAAATATTCTGACAGTGGTAGTCTCAGGAGCAGAATAATATACTGTTTTCAGAGGGATGTCGTTACCAGCAACTTCAAATATCCAATTCAACTGTAAAAATGGACAATAAAGCAACAAGCAGTCAGAGCAAGGGAGGAAGAGCTTTACTTATCTGTCAGAATGATATTAAAACTGATAGAGACAACAATAGATTAAATCCTCAGCTATCAGAAATGAAGATATGCTGAGTTACACCCACATACAAAGTAGCACATACAGAGCTTTACAAAGTTGTACAGGGCTTGAAGAAAATAATGGCTAAATAATGGCCACAGATATATGTACACAAGTTGCACTGCAGTCAGTGGCATACGTGTGCATAACCAGGTGTCAGGAGTATCTAACCCAATGTTGCTTATCCCAGTGAAATAACTGTGAGAAGAGCAATAAGAAAGGATGAAAGTCAGAGTTCAGCCTGTAAGGCATCAGGAGAACAAAATTAGAAAGCCATGCTCATGACATTTGCTAAAGAATAACTTCAAAGGTAAATAGATCTTGAACAAAGTTTTATGGCATGTGTAGGAAAACTTGTTTTGAGGGGACTTGGAAGAGGATTGAAATAGAAACCCTAAAAAGAAGAGAGAAAAAAACCCCAAACCACTGCTTGGTTGTTACTGATAAATATGTTGGGCATAGCTTAGTGTTGTAATTGGTTAATATAAAACTGATGGCATAATATTCTGGGGCATGAAGAATTACTACTATTAATACCCAAAATGGTTCCATCTAAATCTGAGGAATTGTCCCAGATTAAGTTGTCATTAGAGGAGATTTTTGGAACAAATTGATAAACTTAACAGTAACAAGTCACAGCGACCAGATGGCATTCACTCAAATGTGAAATTGCAGAACTATTAACTGTGCTTTGTAACCAGCTTTACATCAGCTTCCATACCTAATCACTGGAAGATAGCTAATGTGACACCAATATTTAAAAAGGACTCTAGAGGTGATCCTGGCAATTACAGACAGGTAAATCTAATGTCAGTACCGGGGAAATTAGTTGCAATTATAGTAAAGAATAAAATTGTCAGACACATATATGAACATAATTTGCTGGGGAAAAGTCAACATGGATTCTGTAAAGGAAAATCATATCTTGCTAATCTACTAGAGTTCTTTGAGAGGGACAACAAGCGTGTGGACAAGGGGGATCAGTGGATATAGTGAATTTAGATTTTCAGAAAAAACTTTAACAAGGTCCCTCACCAAAGTCTCTTAAGTAAGATATCATTTGATCAGAGGGAATGCCCTCTCATGGACTGATATCTGGTTAAAAGACGGGAAACAGTGAGGTGGCAAAATATGCAGATGATACTGAACTTCTTAAGACCAAAGCAGATTCTGAAGAGCTTCAGAAGGATCTCGCAAAACTAGGTGATTGGGTAACAAAATGCAAATGAATTTTAAAGTTGATAAATGCAAAGTAATGCACATTGGAAAAAATAATTCCAACTATGCACACAAAATGATGGTGACTAATTTAGCTATAACCATTCGAGAGAGCGATCCTGAAGTCACTGTGGATAGTTCTCTGAGAACATCCACTCAAGGTACGTCTACACAGCAGTGTTATGTTGGAATATGTGATGTTATTCCGAAATAACATAATGCATCTCTACACAACAAGCTGTTATTTCAAAATTATGTCAAGATGGAAGAGTAAGGGAAGTTGAAGGAAGACTGTTCTTCCTTCAACTTCCTGCTGTGTAGATAGCGTCAAAAGCCAAATTAAGCTATTTCGACTTTAGCCACGCAATTGACATGGCTGAAGTTGTGTATCTTAATTTGACATTTTCCCTACAGTGTAGACACACACAAAATGTGCAGCAGCAGTCAAAAAAGCAAACAGAATATTAGGAATCATTTAAAAAGGGATAGTGAACAAGACAGAGAATGTAATCTTGCCTGCATCTTGAATACTGCGTACAGATGTGGCATTGGAAAAGGTTCAGAAAAGGGCAACTAAAATTATTAGGGATTTGGAATAGTGTCCAAATGAGACTAAAAAGGCTGGGCCTTTTCATCTTAGACAAGAGGAGACTAAGGGGAGATTTGATGTTGGTCTATAAAATCATTACAGGTATGGAGAAATTAAAGAAAGAAAAGTTATTTACTTGTTCCTATAACATAAGAACTAGGAGTCACCAAATGAAATGAATAGCTAGCAGGTTTAAAACAAACAAAATGAAGTTTTTATTCATGCAATTCACAGTCAACCTGTGGAACTCCTTGCCAAAGGACTTTGTAAAGACTAAGACATTGGCTGTGTCTACACTGGGCCACTTATTCCAGAAAATCAGCCGCTTTTCCGGAATAAGCTGCGAGCTGTCTACACTGGCCCTTGAATTTCCGGAAAAGCAACGATGGTCTACTGTACAAAATCAGCCTCTATTCCAGAAAAACTATTCTGCTCCCGCTCGGGCATAAGTCCTTATTCCGGAACACTGTTCCAGAAAAGGGCCAGTGTAGACAGCCCGCGAAAATGGCGATCGGGGCTCTTTTCCAGAAAAGCGCGTCTACATTGGCCACAGATGCTTTTCCGGAAAAAGGGCTTTTCTGGAAAAGCAGCCTGCCAATGTAGACGCTCCTTTTCTGGAAAAACTGAAAACGGAATAGTATTCCGTTTTAAGCATTTCCGGAAATTCATGCCAGTGTAGACACAGCCATTGTGAATACCTGGACTTTCAAAAAAGAACTAAATAAATTCATGGAGATTATGTCCATCAATACGTATTAGCCAGAATGGGTAGGAATGGTATCCCTAGCCTCTGTTTGTCAGGGGCTGGAAATGGATGACAGGAGAGGGATCCCTTGATAATTCCTATTTTGTTCTCTCCCTCTGGAGCATCTGGCATTGGCCTCTGTTGGCAGACAGGATACTGAGCTAGATGGACCTTATGTTCTTATGTTATTTTTAAATAGGAACTTGGATGGGAATGTATTTTTTAAGAGAAAGGGGAGGGAAAGAAAACAATATCACATATTCTGTATAAACTCTCTTAACAAAAGATCAACTGTTCAGTGCCCAGGGCACCAATAATCATTTGAATTCATGATTTTGAGTGAACTGAAGAAAGCAGCAGCTAGGAGAGCCTACAGCAACCAACAACAATTGAAGCAGCATGTTGTGCAGGGAGTTATTTCCTATTTGCATGTTGGGCAGGATTCCAAAAAGACGTCAATGTATAATAAAAGCTAAAGACTCAAAGTATTGAATAGAATGACTGAAAAGAAATGTCATTAACTTTATTTTTATTGTTAGTAGTGGGTGATTGTCTATAAAGTTTTGTGGACAGTTAAAATGAGAATTATTATATAGTTCCGATTGACAAAGAAGAGGCGGGGCCTCAGGGCAGAAGAGGTGGGGCTGGAGGCAGCTAGCCCTCAATGCTGCCTAGACAACGCTGAGCTGTCCCCTCCCCAGCCAGCCCTCAGACTGTACTCCGGGCCTGGGGCTAATGTCACCACTACGGCAATAGTGGTGCCTGAGAGTCCCAGGTCCTTTTCAGTCCACCGGGCCCTGGGCAATTGCTCTCTTCCTTCCCTACCCCCACGCCCTGTCAGCAGGCCTGACCAACTATAAACTTTTCGGGTAAGTGCATCTTACCACTGAAGTTTTCTTAATTGGTGTTATGCAATCTCTCCAATACACCTGTTGAAACACTGCTTTGCACTAGGCCCCTGAGGTATTTTTAAAAGCACTTACAAACATGTTTTATGGCCATCTCTAATCAGCAAAGCACTTACACACTAACTTTGCTGTTTCTTTGACTGCATCTCATTTAGGACCATGCTATGACACTCTTCCATTGAATAGGAGCTTATTCCACAAGTAATCCCTTCAAAAAATAAATCCTTTTCCGAATTCCCACTTAAGATAATCAAAGCAATTAGGATAATTTAAGCGCATGTAACGCTTCATATCTTGTAATATAGCCATCAGTGAAACTGTTCAGTCCTTTTAGAACATAGCCATACTATTAAATTTTGTCTACCAAACTTTAGCAATAGGAAACAGGTAATCTCCTCTTTCTAGGACTTCCTTCTGTCATCCTACATGTCTCACCAAAATAGAACAACATGTCCTGAGTGTTTTTTCAAATAATAATAAAAAAACAACAACCTTTGTTCCGAACTTGCAATCTTTTCTTAAGCGGCTCTTGTCAAATTTCACTGGCATTGGTTTGTAATTGACTTCAATAGTGACTACTTATGGAGTAAGGGTACATCTAGAATACTGGCTTTTGTTGACAGGGGCTTTGTAGACAAAGGACAGTGTAGATGCAGTAACGCTTTCTGTCGACAGAACTCTGTCGACAAAAGGTGTTATTCCTCATAGAATGAGGTTTACCGCCGTCAACAAAACTGCCGAGCTCTGTCAACGTTATGGCGACAGAACTCGGCGGTAGTGTAGATGCAGGTATAGTTTTTGTCGACAAAAGTCCACTTTTGTCAACAAAACCCTGTAGTCTAGACACACCCTAAGCTACTGCTCAGTGCTAATATGGGTTAATAAGGGATGGAAGGGAGTAGTAGACTAGTCGACTACCCAATAAACCTAGGCTTATCAAGTGGTTGAGTCAACTACTTGCATTCCACTCCCCGCTCCCTCCCCTTCCCACCCCCCGCTGCCTCTGTATTAGAGGCAGAGGCAGGGGGATAGGCAGAAGCAGGAGCCGGTGCTTGGGGGAGACATCTTAGAAGCCAGTCTCCCCCACCCAGCACCATATCTGCGGTGCTGCCTGTCCCCTCTCACTGTTGCCTCTATCAGAGGCAGCAGGGGAGCAGGGGCTGCTGCTGTGATGCAGCCCCTGTGCATGGGGGGGTCCCAACTTCCCTTTGGGACCTCCTGTGGACAGGAGCTGCTTCGTGTCAGCAGTCCTTGTCTGTGGCAGCCTGGCTCTGCATTTAAAATGTAGTAGGAGCCAGGCAGGCAGGCAGCCCGGCTTGGTCCCTGTTCGTTCTGGGTGTGGGACCAAACCCCACTGTGGATCTGAAATTTAAAAGGCAATAGGAGACAGGGTCAGGCTGCCTGGCTCCTCTTGCCTTTTAAATTGCAGTGCCGCAGCGGGGTTTGGTCCCGCACCTGGCGCAAGCCGGGACTGAGCTGGGCTGCTTAGCAACTAAACGAGTAGTCGATAAAAATTCTATCGACTAATTTATTAAATACCCGCCTCTTAACATCCCTAACATAGGTATCAGATTCTGCTGCATATTTACATTGAGAATGTAAAAGCAACTTTGATTTAATTGCTAGTGAGATACGTTATCTATCCATTTGTAGAAAGGTGAAGCTAAGAACATAGAGCATGAGGTAGGTTTTTCAAAAGCACAGAAGAATTGGCCTCTCATTGAAGTCAAACTTGCATTAAGTAACAAGGAAACCCTAAGCCAAGTTGGGACTAGTCCTAGTGAGGAATGAGAGAGAACATCAAGTTACCAGCTTTTTATAGACAACAAAAGTGAAATTGTATTGTATCCTATTAATATTATAATATTTCCTCCATTGACATGGTATGAGTGCATGAAGTTCATTAAGCAACAGGACTAGTATTTGCGTGTATGGTTCTTATTTTATCTTTTCATTCTCTTGGGTGGAACTTTTCTTTTTAATTAATCAGTTTATGCTGTCCGTGTTCTCTGGTTTTAATTGGAAGGCAAGGTCAAAGAAGTGCATTCTGAATGTGGAGAATCTGATATAGTTTTTAGGTCCCACTGGAACTCAGTCCCAAGTCTTGGCCTCAGCCCAAAGAAAGCTTTCCTTCCTGCATAAATGAGATTGACCATTATAGTGGACAGCTACATAGTGTCTGAGGAACAGAGATGTCAGCTGCTGTCCTTGTCCCTTAGCTCTGGGTGCTCTTTTGGGCCCAATCCATGGAGCACCTTCAAGACAGAAACCAAGACCTTGAACTTGATTCTGTGTTCTATAGGGAGCCAGCATGCCAAGTGGAATATAGTAGGGGCAGTGCTTGTTTTCCCAGTGCCCCCAGGTCTATGTGTAGGGACGTGCAGGTGAGGGTTCTTGCAAGTATGTACCATAAAATCTGCAGTATAATGCGCACTTTTCCCATCCCGGTTTTTTAGGGTCAACGCCGGGGTGCGCTTTTACATAGGAGATTTTCTGTTAAAGTTTTTAACTCACCCTCCCCTCTGCACAGAAACTTTCCAGCTGCAGTGCAGCGCCCCACCAGGCTCCTGGACAAGGCAAGGAGCTAGCAGTGCAGCCAGACTGCAGTGCCCTGGCTTGCTGCCTGCCTGGTCTTGGCGCGGCGTGCGGGCAGCTAGGCAGGGGGCCCCGTTACAGGCGTGAGGCTCCCGCGACAGGCACAAGCTCAGCCAGGCTCTAGGACAAGGCGAGGAGCTCCCTGGCTCGCTGTCTGCCCAGTCTCGGCGCGGACAGCTGGGAGGGGGTGGGAGGGACCCCTCGGTAGGTGCGAGCTCAGCGTGGTGCACGGGCAGCTGGGTGGGAAGCAGGTTTCAAATTCCGCCGCTGGCTCCCCAGTTCTGCACGCGTATTTCCCGTGCAAGCCTGCAGGTGGGAGCGGCCCCTTCCTTCCTATATATACCATAAAATCGTGAGTATAATGGGGGTGCTCATTATTTATAGGAGTTCACTTTTTTCCAGGATTCTGACGTTGAAAAGGTAGGTGCACATTATACATAGGTGCGCATTATACTCACGATTTTACGGTATGTGGCTGCGTAAAACAGAGCTGTAGAAGGACAACTTTTGGCTCTGAACTAATATTCAAGATTTCCATAGAAACTTCAGTCCATTCTGACTTTGGGAGCTATCACAAGTCACCATGGCCGTTGACTACTCTAAAATGAACATCTCTCTCTCTGTCTGTCTGAAATGAAATGTCTGTCTGTCTGTCTATCCATCTGTTTGTGCAAGAACTCCTCCTAAACGGTAACAACTAGGGTAACCAAATCTGTTAGGCAGCTTCCTCTCACTCTAACTTAAAGCAAGGCCAGGATTTTGTTGTTCTGGGAGCACGGGAAATGGTGGGAATGGGGCTGTTTTTCGCAGCTGGGAAAGGGAGGGGCAGAGAAAGGTGGGACGTGATCCTCACACTCATCACTGGTGGCTGCAAGCAGGGATGGGATATTGCAGAGTGTGCATTGGGGACAGCTGTACCAGCATGAGATTGACTGACTGGGGACAGGGCACTGCATGTTGCTGGCCAGGCCCCCTTCTATGAGTAAGGATTCTCTCCCCATCCCATCTACTGGACCTAGAAATTTCCCTCCCCCACTTACGGGGGACTGCACACTCCCTCCCCCCACCCGCTGTGAGTTCCTTCTTCTCCCCCCCACCCCCCCACACATAATTCCACCTGGAATGTGGGGATTCCACACTCCACTCCTATGCAGGACCTCCTGGTGCCTACAGATTTGCCTTCCTCCCCCCTACTGCCCCTCAGTGGGTATGGGAATTCTCCCCTTTTCCCCTCCCCACCATGATTTCATTCACTGTGAGGAGATTCCTGGTTTGCGCCCCCCTCCTCCTCCCACACACACACACCACTTCGCCTGGGGATTCCCTCCCCCATCCTGCTCACTCACAGGGTCTGGGCATGCACAAACCAGAGCAATGCCAGGTAAATCTGCTAGTAAATAAATAAATAGATAAATAAATAAAGCAAATGAAAAAAAAACTTTGTGGTAAAACTTTGTATGTAATTTAGTTTTTTAGTCAGTAGAAAAGCACTTAGAAAGCAGAGCAAAGAGGAATCATGAGTCAGACATTGTAAAGAGTTAACACAAAGCTTGTGTTTAATCTCAACAGGCGATACATTGATTTTATAATGGATGAGTGGATTTTTTTAATTTATACAGATTTAAATTTCCTATCGTGTATGTGAAATTATGCTGTTTTATTCTTAAAAGGCACTTCTTTGAGGTGTAATTTCAGTGTTTTACCAGAGTGTTTATTCTCTGGATATTTTTATATGGAAAAAGATTAAGGTATAAATGAAGATGATTTTGTCTATAACCATATCATTTAGGCTTTATGCACATTCTTTTCTACATAAAAATCTGAAATGGCAGCATGCATTTATTTTTATATCTAAAACGACATCAAGAGTTTTTACATAACCAACTATATGCAGTATCTATTAGAATGCTAGGCGCAAAAATATATACAAACTTATGTTTATATTTTCTGTATTAATTATTAGGCTTTCTGAAAGCAATTTGCAGATAGAGTCTGAGTAAATTTATATGATGTCATCTTGAAAGAACTATGCATTACTTTTATATTTTTACATTTGGATTCCATAAACACATGAAATGACAGTTAACTTCAAAAATGTGCGTACTCTCAAGTATCAGCTGCTTCTGCAGGAAGGATAGTAATTAAAGGAACTCACTACAGATCACACAACTCATTTTACCAACTTGCATACTGAAAGCTTTGGGATAGATTGTAAGTTTACTTGCAATATACTCTTAGGAATGGGTAGCTTATAGTTAGTCTAGGAGCAAAAGGGGGAATACATTGTAACTCGGAGTGCGTCTATACAACACCCTTACTTTGAAGTAAGCTACGCAATTTGCGCTATGTGAATTGCATAACTTATTTTAGTGTAATTTCGAAATAGCTTATTTTGAAATTTGGTGCAGTCTACACAGTGCCAAATTTCAAAATAAAGCACTATTCTGAAACGTCCCTTAACCTTGTGCAATGAGGTTTACAGAGACATCAGAATAGCAAGCCCTTTATATTTAGATATAACGTTCTTGCTCTTATGACACAGAATAGCTATTTTGGGATGCCAGAGGTATCCCAAAATAGCTCCGCAGTGTAGACAGAGCCTCAGATAGCTACAACTACTCCAGTACTCTTCCTTGCCCTAAGATGGGTGTTTCTTAATCCCTACGTATGAAGCAAATTGCCGCAGGCTGATCACAGAGAAGAAAGTACCCACTGCCAAGGCAAGATGTGGGGCCATTCCTGTTTGCTTTCCTATCCATTTCCTTACACACCCACTTAGTCACAGTGGGGAGTATGCACCTCCTGATTTCCACTCCATGACAGTACCTAGAGTTTCTGCAAGAGTTATTAAGTGGAGCAAGAGTGTAAAGCGGTGGGGGAAGGGGGGGAGAGGGAGGCGGAGGCGAGTATGGGGATAAGTCCCTTCCTGTCACAGCTAACGCTGTAACAGTTTGAGACTAGATTTAGAAGAGCATTCTCAACTATTGCAATTAAGTTCCATGTAGTTATTTCAAAATGCAAATTTTGGGGCACCTTATTGCTGGGGATGTTGTTGTTTTTGTGTTTGTGTTCTGGATGGTTCCCTGAGTTTATTTTCCTATTTTATTTCCCCTGGTTGTATTGAAGCATGGATGAGCAGAACATTATTTTCAAACATTAATATTGCAGGCATGGAGCATATTTACACTTACACGCAGCTTTATTTTAATTTGTATATGAGAAATAATGGTTAGATTTAGGGGCAAAATGTTTTGCAAAATATAAAAAGAAAACATTCTAGTTTTTAAAGGAAACTCATAATACCATTGTGTTCTCTAATCCTTTATATTTACCATTTGAATGGTATATTCCAATCATCGTTCACATTTGTTATAATAACTAATATAGAGGCTTTCTTGGTTTTTTTTTTTTTGTAAAGGTATGGGAATGAGAATGTGTTTTCCAGTATTTTGTACATGCTTTTTTTCCCAATATCTTTAAAACCAGCAGCAGATACCTGATAGGGCATGAATCTTGAAACATTCTGGTGAAAGTCACATTATGATCAGTTCTCAGGATTTTCATGTTTTCATACTTTAAATACCTGGAAAATCTTCACAATTTACTTTCATAATAAAACAATGGATGTGAGGGGTGAGGGGTTCTGTTCTATGGCACTGTTACTAACAACATTCTGCAATAATAATAATAATTCTCTCCATGCTCCTATACACGCTTATAAAAAACCGTTGAAGTCAATAGAAAGTCTCACATTGACTCTAGTGCAATGAGAATCATAGAACATTAGAACTGGAAGGGACTGCGAGAGGTCATCAAGTCCAGACTCCAGCCCTCACGGCAGGATCCCTCTACTGTCTAGACCATCCCTGATAGATTTCTATCCAACCTGCCCTTAAATATCTCCAGGGAGGGAGATTCCACAACCTCCCTAGGCAACTTATTCCAGTTTTAACTACCTTGACAGGAAGTTTTTCCTAACGTCCAACCAACTTATTGTGATCCACACTATACAATCTCCTTGAAGTAGTTAATATAAAATATTTCACAGTGTGTTGCTCCCTCGAAATATTAGCAGAACATGTCTGGCTTTAGTGGACTAGAGAGTTGACTACTCTCAAACTATGCTTGTAACATTCTTGTGTGGGTTATTTTAATCATACTATCTGTAAATATTCCTAATCAAAACCTTCTTGAGCTCTTCTATTTTGCATGAGCACTTAAGTGTAAACAGAGTTGGACCCACCTTCCATTTGGTGAATATAGATGTTAGGTTAGGTTACCCACTTTTTTATTATTATTATTTTTACTACACCCCTAGGATGGCTATCCCATTGTGGTTCTACAATTTAACATTTTTCACAAGGATGGGTTGTTGGTAGTCAACACTCTCAACGTGAAGGACCAGTGGACTAATTTTTGTCTGCTTTCTACATGTCGACCTGACCAGCTTGGGTGGTCCTATCAGGTATTAAATTTTCTGATGGCCTATTTTTTAGAGCCATTGGACTATACAAGCCTTCCTACCACATCATGGTGAAGATTACTGAGAGAGTCTGCAAACATTAAACTGTTCTTTGAAATGTTGTATTATATTTAATCTAACAAAAGATATATCAGTTGTTACTCCATGCAGCTGATTACACTACTAGTAGATATATCAGATACTACAGTCATGAGTACAGCATAAAGATCTCTATAGAATACACTTCTGCAAATTAACTTCAGTCCCCTCCCTGAGAAAATTGCTGATCTGGTATTAGTACCACTTCAGCTGAGCAATAAGGAAAAAAAAGAGAATTAATCATCCCATATTCAGGAAAAAACAAATAGCCAAAGAAACAACTATGAAATAAGAATGAAAACGTAAGTCCATCTACATTAAATTTATAATGTTAATAATTTAAAATCTCCTAGCAAATATATAAAGAATAAATTTTCTATCAAAATGTCTAACATATAAACTGACACTTACAAATATGTACCTTGTGCTGACATTTCAAGAATTTTCCGTTGGCGATATCTTGAATCATCTTTTGAAGATCTGTAGATTACAGTTAAAATATTGTTATCCATCAATTTGACTGAAAAGCATGCATAGGCCCAAGAAAAATTTCTTTATGACATATTTTATGTTTTATTAAAACATAGTTCAGTATGCCTCCATTAACTGAAAAATTCTTCTGTATTCTGTGTGGGTATGTCTACATGGTGGTCCTATTTTGGGATTGCGTTTTGCATATCTTAACAGCAAGCCTGTTGTTTTGAAAGACATTCGAAATAACAGGCTTGTTATTCCAATGTCCCATAAACCTTGTTGTACGAGAATTAAGGGGCTCATTGGAATAGCACTCTATTTCAAAATAGTGCTGTTTAGATAGCCTGTTTTGAAATTTGGCGCTATCTCGGAATAAGTTATGCAATAGAAATAGATTTAATCTATGCTCAGCTTTGCAGCTTCAACTACGCTTATATTTTAAGTATCTCTTCAGTTAAATTTGTCTGATCTTCTATCAACATAGTTAGACAAGAGAAATCAAGTTCTTAGGGCTATATCAATTAAGATTAAAAAAAACTATTGGTAAATATTTGCCTCGTATTCAGAAACCAGACATAACCAATCATCATTAGGGAAATTCGATTTAAAGGCAGCATCAGAAAGCCACTATCATTTGATTCTAGAGAAAAAAGCAGAAGCTGATAATGAAATTTTATTTTGTTACTGTCTAAATTAAAACTTACAAAATAAACATGAACACACTTTCATTGGGATGCAACTAATTTAGATTCTTGAAGTTTCCATCCTTATTGTTCCCTAATAAAGAACTGTTTTGGCAGGTTCTAAAGTCCTTTAGCAAGTTTGGGCCTCATTTTATAGTCTTGTACAGGAGAATTTACTCCCTTATTTAAATCTCAAAAGTCCAGCTGTTTTTAGTGTTGAATTCCTAACCATTGAAATATAGGATTTACTTAGGCATGATAAATAGGACAGCATTTGTAGCATTAGAGGAAAATTAATTACCAATCTACAATAGCGGGCCTCGATCCCACAGTTCAGATTTATAGAGACCATTAAAGTGAAAGTCAATGCCAGGATTTTACATCGTTAAAATGAACAATATGATCCATGGGATGCCAATATAACAATTCCCTGGGTCCTGAAAAATTTACTAAGAGACATTCAATTTATTCCATTGTTAAAATCCATGAAAATTGTAAAGCTTCAAAAAAAAAATAGATCTCTCTATTTTATTCCCAGTTGGAGGTGAGGCTGATTAGATTCACAGCCTAGTGGCATTAGATACATTTTACTTAGCAAATAGGAGGCTATGAATTATTGGCAGAGATTAAAACATGATTTTCATATTATTAGATTGGTTATAAACACATTAATTAAAATTCTGCTTATTATCCAGCCTGGAAGCTGAAAGTCACTCAAATATTTAAATTGTTACAATGACAAATAAGGCCTTGTATATTTAACTCCAAAATAGTAAAAACAATGAGTAGTCCTGTGGCACCTTAGAGATTTTATATATATATATATATATATATATATATATATATATACAGTAAAACTCCAATAGTCCGGCATCCAATTGTCCGGCACTCCCGATGGCAAGCACTTCTGATGGAATGACTGAACCCGGAACCACTCAGGTCAGCTGCTCTCACATGGGTTATAGCAGGGAGCAGAAGTGTTTGGCTCCGGGGAAGAGGAGGGGGAGGGGGATTGGGTTACTCACGGCATCCCGGCCAGCTGCTTGAAAAGCCTGCCGCTCAGTGCACGTGCCGGCTGTACAGGGACCGAAGCATAAGGTTGTGGGGGGGGGGGGGGCGGAGTGGGATGAGGTTACAGCAGGTAGCAGAAGTGTTTTGCTAAGCGGAAGGGGAGGGAAAGGGGGATTGGGTTACTTATGGGGTCCCGGCAACCTGATTGGGGAGGGGGGGCAGGGAGATTGGGTTGGGAGTATGCAGTACTTCCTGATACTCCGGCATATACAATAATCCGGCACCACCTAGGTCCCAAAGGTGCCAGATTATCAGAAGTCTACTGTATATATAGTATCATGAACTTTTGTGGGCAAAACCAACTTCTTCATCTAAAAACTCATAATACTATATATGGGTATGTCTACACTACAAAGTTAATTTGAACTAACAGACATTAGTTCGAATTAACTTTGATAGGCGCTACACACGCGAACCGCTAGTTCGAAGTTAATGCGAACTAGCGGAGCGCTTAATTCAAACTAGGTAAACCTCATTCCACGAGGACTAATGCCTAGTACGAATTAACTAGTTTGAATTAAGGGCTGTGTAGCGACTTAATTCAAACTAGTGGGAGGCTAGCCCTCCCCAGCTTTCCCTGGTGGCCACTCTGGACACCACCAGGGAAACTCTTCTGCCCCCCTCCCGGCCCAGGACCCCTTAAAGGGGCACGGGCTGGCTACAGTGCCCGTGCCAGGTGCAAGCCTGCCAGCATCCAGCCAGCAGACCCTGCACCTGGCACGGCTCGAGTCAGCCACCCGCTGCCACCCAGCCCTTCTCCTCTTCCCGGGACCAGGATGGCGGCTCCCGGGAGCCTGCCCAGGTCCGCAAGAAGCGGGCGCCCGCCTGGTCTAGCGCAGACATCATGGACCTCAACCACGACTTCCGCACTAGGCACAGGAAAGTGGCCGGACAGGAGAGCTGCCACCCTGGCCACTCATGAGCAGGTTTGCATGAAAATCAAGGTGGTCCACTGAGACCCCCGACCCTGAGCCCTGAGCTTAGAATGGCCGTACTGGGTCAGACCAAAGGTCCATCTAGCCCAGTAGCCTGTTTGCCGACAGCGGCCAACACTAGCTACCCTGGACCAGATGGACCGAAGACAATGACCAAGCCATTTGTCTCGTGCCATCCATCTCCAGCCTTCCACAAACAGAGGCCAGGGACACCATTTCTACCCCCTGGCTAATAGCACTCCATGGACCCAACCTCCATGACTTGATCTCACTTCTCTTTAAACTCTGTTCTAGTTCTAGCCTTCACAGCCTCCTGCAGCAAGGAGTTCCACAGATTGACTATTTGCTTTGTGAAGAAGAACTTTCTGTTGTTAGTTTGAAGCCTGCTACCCATTCATTTCATTTGGTGTCCTCTAGTCCTTCTATTATGGGAACTAATGAAGAACTTTTCTTTATGCACCCTCTCTACATCACTCATGCTTTTATAGACCTCTATCATATCCCCCCTCAGTCTCCTCTTTTCTAAGATGAAAAGTCCCATTCTCTTTAGCCTCTCTTCATATGGGACCTGTTCCAAACCCCTGATCCTTTTAGTTGCTCTCCCCTCTCCCACCCTCTCTCTTCCCCTCTCCCACCTCCTTTTCCCAGTCTCCTCGAGTTTTGTTCAATAAAGAGAGTTTCTATTTTTGAACACACGTGTCCTTTATTTTGTACATCAGGAAGGGGGGCTAGGGAGGGCTAAGTGGAAGGAGGTGAGGGAGGAATGGGGTACGAGCCCCCGATGGGGAGAACTGAGGTGGCTCTATGGGCTCCTCAGGGTGGAAGCTCTCCTGAAGCCCCTTGATTGACCCCCCCTCCTGATGGCAGTCTGCGGCAAGTGCAGCCGGGCTGATGGCCGAGTGCTGTGATGTGCCGAGTGTGGGCACTCAGGGCATTCCAAGCCAGGACTGCTTTGCAAGCGGGGAACCCCTGAGAACTGTCTGTCCGGGGTGGGAGTCGGGTCCCTTTAAGCACAGCCCTCGGCTAGCCTGAGACAGCAGCTCCACGTTCTAAGTCCTAATCTGATGCCCTGCTGGCACTGCTTCCGGCCATCCTTAACCTCGGTTCAGGGTCCACTCAGTGTGGACATGCTAGTTTGAATTAGCAAAACGCTAATTTGAACTAGTTTTTAAGTCTAGATGCGCTAATTCGAGTTAGCTTAGTTCAAATTAGTGCTGTAGTGTAGACATACCCTATGTTTTTGTTAGTCTCTAAGGACATGCCTACACTGGGGAGTTGTTATTCAAAATAAGGGGAGTTATTTTGAAATAAAGCGAGCATGCACTCTACCAGGGCTGTTATTT